>NC_063336.1:35149585-35181601 GCF_021869965.1 Rhincodon typus
CACCTATCTTCTCCTCTATTCATCTTCTATCCGCCTCCCCCTCTCTCTCCCTATTTATTTCAGAACCCCCTTCCCCTCCCCCATTTCTGCAGAAGAGTCTAGGCCCGAAACGTCAGCCTTCCTGCTCCTCTGATGCTGCTTGGCCTGCTGTGTTCATCCAGCTCTACACCTTGTTATCTCAGATTCTCCAGCATCTGCAGTTCCTACTATCTCATAAATATTAGGCTGTTGTTTTAGTGAGTCAGTGGTTACTCAATGAAACAGGTTTTCTTGGGAAATGGAGGAAGCAGATAAAATTGATTAATTTAAATGCAAATTACATCTCTCAGAGAATAATATTTTGTGATACAGTGTATGGGTAATTTGAGGCATGACATATGATATGTCTAGCACACTTGGGAGGAGTAGATGACTTTAAATCTCTGGCTCCTGAAGCTGTCAACAACTAAGGTTTTCCTAGATATTTATTGCCATTATTTTGCAGCTGTTATTGTTATATTATGCAACCACCAGGATAGTAGAGGGTTTTGGTCCTTTCTCATGTAGAAATTCCAATGTTCTGGCAGAGACAGAGTACAAGGTCAAATGTGGGCTGATGTTTCCAGCCTACATGACTGTTCACCAGCTCTGATGAAGGGTCGTCTAGATTCAAAACATTAGCTTGCCCTCTCTCTCCATGGATGCTGCCTGACCCGCTGTGATTTCCAGCATTTTTTGTTTTCAGTACAGATTCTAGCATCTGCATTAATTTGCTCCTACAAGGTCAAGTGGTTCATTTCCTGACCCCTCTCCTTTAAAGCCTTGCCATCATCTACAAGGTTTATGTGAATATATGTGATGGAATATTTACATGCAGCTACAAGAGTGCTCAAGATCTTTCCTCTACTCTGGATGGAACATCCTTGCCCGTGGATTCAATATCCACCAGCCGTACTCTCTGGCTGCAGTATGTAAACCTATAGAACCTCAGAGGCATTGAGTCAAGCTGATAGGGCCATTTTAATCTTTTAACCTACAGAAAAATGAACAAGTTGGGTTTGCTGCCTATTTCACTCCCCACCTGACCACTTTTATCTGGGATTAATGGAATCTGTAATTGGCCAGATGTGACATAGATAATTGATCCAATCCTATTGATTTCCCATCAGGTTCTGTTATAATTCCTTACAATATACGTAACTAACAAATGTTTAATACTGAATCTAAAAGGTACAAACCTTTTAATTTTGCTCAAATCAATGATTTTATGAAGAATTTATGAGCATGTGGTGATATTAGAAGGTTGTCACTATGATAGATTGACAGAATAGCAGACAAATTGTACTGGGCTGCCAAAACCCCAGTCTCTTACCTGCCCTGCTTTTTTGTTTCTTCAACAGGTCTCCCATATCTCTGGAATCTGCTCTCCAAAAACAAGGAACAATTAGGAAAAAAGAATGTATGAAATTGGCCATCTTCTACAAGCAATCAAATAATTTCATTATCACTTTCACAGACACCAGTGTTTCTTACTTTTGAACTGAGTTTGTAATCTGAACACAGCACATTCATGTTCATATCAGGATGCATAGTCCTGGCCACTGGATTACTAGTCCAGTAACACAGCCATCACATTGGCAGGCATCCGTAATGCCACATACCACTGGCGGAACATGTCAAAAATTAGCCTGCTGCAGGTATCTGTACAAGTTGTTTGACCAAAGCTTTTGTTTTGAGACACTTTGCTCAGACGGAGAAGGCTGGGTCTTGGTGGCCACTCTAAGAATATAAATTCTGTTTCCTTTTTCTTCCATATTTGCAGTTCATGTGTATAGGTGCAATTGTCCCATTGGGATAGTTGGCCAACTCTTACTTTGTATAAGTCAAAATTATCCTGCATTTACCTTCCACATTAATGACCTCATTTGAAATGGGAAGAATTTCTGCTGCCAAAAGAGGACACCGAAAATGCTTATGAAATACTAGGGTCTTGTATATCCAGAATTTTCAGCCATTTCAGGAACATTCCCCCAGAGTTACAGTAGGAGAGTACATAATAGCCAAACAGTTCCTGTCTCTGTATTATAATTTGACCTTTATTAAACCCAACCCTAGGAGTTCTAGTTGATCCCCCTGGAGTAGGAGAATTGTTTCGGAGGACAAATTGATAAAGATTTGTAGAAGAGTATCTGGGATTACAGATTTTATAGATAGGGACAAAAGTAAATTAAAGACTTAAGTTCAAAATTCAATAAATAGTAAAACAAGAAGGAATTTATATTAATAAAACATTTTTCCTCACTTTTGGCTATCACAAAGTGCTTCACAATAAGGTAATATAGGGTCCTATGCATCATTTACATGGAACCAGGTCCCACAAATGGCAATGTCCCAAATCAAAGGATAATTGTTTTAAATGGTTAAATTTTGTAGAGTTCTGGGAATTCTCCCTGCTACTCTTCAAATAGCCCTGAAGGAGCGTTCAAGTATAATCATTATTACAGTGGTGGGAATTGCAGCAACCAATTTTGCACATGACAATATCTCATATACATCAATGACAGACAAGCTAGACAGGGACGGTCCATTCATCTCAACCCCTTTGAGCGTTTTCTGCCTGGATTCATAGCGGTAAATGATAAAGTGATATGTCCATCACTTAAGTGCTTCCATATTTTACATAAAAATACAAAAATATTTTGATAGGCTTGAGTGGGTAAGGACCAGAAAAATTAAGGCCAATGTCACGTTGACAGTTCTTGATAAAAATGTCAAACGCAGGTAAAAGACCAGAGGGAGTGGGCCCGGTGTTGGGAGAGTGTTGGAGGCAGATGAAGGGATCTGTGAGACAGAAAGTGGACTCTTGTCCAAAGAAATAGGCACGGAGACAAATGGAATGGAAGAAGAATTCCATTTCCGCCACCACTAGACACAGATTCCCCTCCCTGACTTCTGCAGGGACCAGGCCCTCTGGGACACCCTGGTCCACTCCTCCACTCCCAACACCTCTCCACAGCCCCATGGCACCTTCCTATACTGTTGCAGAAGGTATAACAGCTGCCCGTACACTTCCTCTTTCCTCAGTACCTAAGGCCCAGACACACCTTCCAGGTGAAACAGCGATTTACCTGCACTCTACTCAATCTAGTCTACTGTATTCGCTGCTCACAACATGGTCTCCTCTACGCTGGGGAGACGAAGTGCAGACTGAGCGACCTCTTTGCAGAACACTTACATTCTGTCTGCAAAAATGACCCCGAGTTTCCTATTGCCTGCCATTTCAACACACCTCCATGTTCCCTGGCCAACATCCTGTCTCAGGTTTGCTGCAGTGCCCCAGTGAAGCTCAGTGCAAGCTGGAAGAAAACATCTCATTTTCCACTTGGGGACCTTGCAGCCTTTGGACTCAACATCGAGTTCAATAATTTTACAGACTGAGCAGCTTTTCCAATGTCCTTACCCCAAGCCCCACTCACCAGGCCATGTACTGCTACCACAACTGCCCCATTGTCAGTCACTAATGGCTCCAATTAATGGCTATTGATTCTCCCAGGCTGACCTTTGCCCATTTCTTTGTCTGTCCAACTCTTTTTCTCTCTTGCTGGACTCCAGCCCCACCTATCATTTATTCTTCACCCCTCCCCCACCCCACCTTCAGCATATATACCTTTTCCTAGCTATAATCAATTCTGAAAGAGTCACTGGACCTGAAATGTTAACTCTGCTTTCTCTCCACAGATGCTACCAGACCTGCTAAGTTTTCCCAGTAATTTCTGTTTTTGAAACAAAATTATCTACCTGTATTTTTTGCACTAATCACATTTGCTATTATTTTCTCTCAATCTTCGAGTGCTCCTTTATTTTGCAGCTTCAATATTTATTTTCATATCCTGTATCTAGTGAATTCTTGTTCTCTTCTCTGCTTGATTGCACAGACTCTATCGTGGGTGTTTCCAGAGCAAAGACCTATTGTTTAGCTGACCAGGGCATTTGCCAGACTGTGGAGATCACCTTGACACCGTGGCAGGGGTGGTGAATGGGGTCTCTCCATTGCCATCAGACTGGGGTATCCCACAGACTGTCAGAAGCTAGATGACTGGTCTCAACTGTATTGGTGGACAAAAACAGAAGTTGCTGGAAAAGCTCAGCAGGTCTGGCAGCATCTGTGAGGAAAAGAAATCAGAGTTAACATTTCGGGTCCAGTGACCCTTCTTCAGGACATTGAGGGTGGAATGGTGGTGGGGGAGTATCAACTCTGCATTTATGAGGCATGAGTGCCCCATTAGATATTGAAGTGGTTTCACAAAATCACAGATTCAGAGACTAGGAATCTCATATCTGTTTGCTAGGGCTTTCTACAGTGGGGCTGAAACCTTCTGACTCAGATCTGGTAATGCTACCACTGAACCATCGTACATTGGTCTGCTAACATCTTAGCACAGTTATATGCATAACACAGCATATGTACCTATAAAATATGTATCTACTGAAAATACATAAACACATGACCCATGTAAGTTTTAAGGGGTTTAAATATTTATATGCTCTAAAATAGTACCTAGTATTAATTAAAAGAGTATATCATGCAAATATCTAAGAACAAAACCATTCAGATAGTAAAAAATATAAAGGATGGTATAAATTCACATTCTTCTTAATCCAAGTTCACCTATCATTTCTGATTCTCTTACCTGCTCTGATGATATTCTTGCAATTGATCTTTTCTCCTCTGCCCTTCTGAACTGCTTTCTACCAGCCAAAAACAGCAACAAAAGGGCAAGAGATGTCCAAACCACATAATGACAATGAGAAGTCTGAAGAACACTGTTGGGGAAGAAGGAGAAAGAAGCCACCCAATCCTAAATCTTTTCAAATGCTGCTATTCTCCTTCAGTTCTCACTGGCTGATGGCTCAAAAAAAATCGCAAAACACTTAATCTGGTCTGTGGTCATAGCAATTTGAACTAAACCAGTAAATCCCACTGAGTCATATGAGAGGATTTTCAGTCAGCTAAGTTGTAATTCTGCACATGTGAGATTGACAGATACCTTCTTTAACTGACACTTCAATGCCAAATATACATAAATTACTGACTCTGACCAGTCTCCTTCACGGAACAATGCGTCTGATCAGAAATTCAATAATTAATGATGGCAATATCCTGGAACTTTGAGACTAGTCAGATTTTTAATATTGTTACCGCCCACTAAAAGTCAATTGGAAATCAGGCAATGAGGGTATTTTAAGCAATGCAGGCAAGAATAGTCACGAGCAATCATCACTGAATTATTTGCTACTTGTTAGGAATGAATCGACTTTAATTTCTATTATTGGAACATGTGTCATGATCAGTACTGCACGTACAGCATCAGTATGCAGTGATTTTGACTTCACATAACTCCTACCTTAGACATATTAATCAGGAATCAGAGCCTGATCTGATTCCAAAGCACAACTAAGTGTGCTTCCCCTGTTTGAATCCTCTGATTTCACTTTAATGTAACATCACTATGTATCAGTGCAGTTTCATGCCATTTCTATAGAGGTGCCAACTTTCTGGGATTCCCCTAGAGTCACCAGCAATTGGAGATTAATCTCCTGATCACAGTTATGAGGAAGTCCGGGAGAAGCATCATAAAAGCATTTTTAAAATTATATTGAACACTTTCATTTCTTACTAATAAAGTTAGGCAATAAAAGGATAAAGAATGTTTTAAACCCAGTGGAATTGTTTGAGGATGTAACTTGAAGAGTTGGTGAACAGCAGCAAATGAATGGCATTTATTTGGACTTTCAGAAGGCCTTTGACAAAGTCCCAAATAAGAGATTAGTGTGTAAAATTAAAGGACCTGGAGT
Source organism: Rhincodon typus (assembly GCF_021869965.1). Taxonomy (NCBI): domain Eukaryota; kingdom Metazoa; phylum Chordata; class Chondrichthyes; order Orectolobiformes; family Rhincodontidae; genus Rhincodon; species Rhincodon typus. The sequence continues at coordinate 35,155,421 of NC_063336.1, forward strand.
TGAGAGTAGTGTAGTGAGATGGATAAACAACTGGTTGGCAGACAGGAAACAAAGAGTAGGAATACATGAGTCTGTTTCCAAATGGTAGGTAGTTTCTAATGAGATACTGCAGGGCTCAGTGGTAAGAGCCCAGCTACTCAAAAAATTAATGAGTTAGAAGAGAGAACTAAATTAAACATCTCTAAATTTGCAGAAAAGACACAGCTGGGTGGGAGTGTGAACTGTGAAGAGATGCTTCAGTGTGACTTGGACAAGCTGAGGGAGTGGGCAAATGCATGGCTGATGCGGTGTAATGCAGGTAAATGTGAGGTTATGCACTTTGGCAGCAAAAACAGGAAGGTGCATTATTATCTGAATGTGTATAAAGTGAGAAAAAGGAAGCAGGACCTGGGTGTTCTTGTACACCAATAGCTGAAGGTAAGCATGCAGGTGCAGCAGACGGTAAAGAAGACAAGTAGTGTGTTGGTCTTCATAATGAGAGAATTCAAGCACAGGAGCAGGGTTGTCTTGTTGCAATTATACAGGGCTTTGTCGAGACCACACCTGGAATTATGTATGCAGTTTTGGTCTTCTTTTCTGAGGAAGCATGTTCTTGCTGTAGCAAGAGTGCAGCAAAGGTTTATTGGACTGATTCCTGGGATGCCAGGACTAATGTATGAGTAGACATTGAATTGATTAGGATTATATTTGCTAGCTTTCAGAAGAAACCTATAAAATTCTAACGGGATTAGACATGGTAGATGAGAAAGGATGATCCTGATGATGGGAGAGTCTGGAACCAGGGGTCACAGATCTCCTTCACCTAGAGGGGTGAGCCTGTGGAATTCACTACCACAGAAAGCAGTTGAGGCCAAAACATTGTATGATTTCCAGAAGGAGTTGGACATAGCACTTGGGCTAAATGGATCAAAGAACATAATGGAAAAGCAGGAACAGGCTATTGAGTTGGTGGATCAGCCATAATCATAATGAATGGTGAAGCAATCTCGAAGGGCTATTTTCTATGTTTCTAAAGGGCAGGTGAGAGGTCATGTGATGTAATGTCAAGGAATACATGTGAGAGTCAGAGGTGTTAAACCTACTTTGCAAATATACAGATAGTTATTTCAGAAACACTGAACAGACACTCTACTCCCCCACCACACACACCAGGGTGACTTGTTCACTTTAATTTGGAGAGCAGTGGTTCTGCTCTGCACAAGCCAGTGTTGAACTCTGCTGAATAAAGCAGTTAAATTACTAGTCAAGGAGGAACCCCACAATATAATGAAAGTATTATCAAACCATAACAGCTCAGATTAATAGGTGGAAGTGTAATTGTATGAATTTCAGAATATGACCAAGTTTGGGACACTTGCAGCGAACTTGAACGATTTGGAGGAAGGTGGCACTCAACATGATGGTCCCAGTATGATGGGCAGAAATTGTTTGCACATTGCTGGGTATAAGTTAGGGGGAGGTGATGGCCTAGTGGTATTATCGCTGGACTATTAATCCAGAGACCCAGATAACATTCCAGGGACCTGGGTTTGAATCCCGCCACAGCAGATGGTGGAATGTGAATTCAGTAAAAATATCTGGAATTAAGAATGCAATGATGACCATGAATCCATTGCCAATTATTGGAAAAACCCATCTGGTTCACTCATGTCCTTTAAGGAAGGAAACTGCCATCCTTACCTGGTCTGGTCTACATGTGACTCCAGATCCACGACAATGTGGTTGACTCTGAACTGCCCTCTGGGCAATAAATGCTGCCTAGTCAGCAATACCCTCATCCCATGAATGAATAAAGAAAAAAAAATAAGTGCACCACATAACAGATTAGTAATGGACATAAGAGTGAAGTCCTATATCTATGATTAAAATATTCCCTTTGCATATTCAAATAAAGGGCCTAACATCTCTTTGGGGGCCTCCTCTCGAAAACTGGTTTGCCCTGAGGCAGAAAACTTTGCCTGGGGATCACCTGTTAGGTTTTGCCCAAATGTAGAACCAGGGAAAATGCACCTCCCAAGCTATACCAAGGGTTAGGGTTAGGGTAAGCCACATTAATTGCCATCACGGCTGCTTCTCCATATTGGTTCTGTTCTTGGTCCCGATTTCTGTTTCATTTTCTCCCAGTTCATCTCCAATCTCCTTGCTCTCGTCTCGGATCTCTCATGTTCTGGGCTCTAATCTTGATTTCCCACACTCCTGCCAGATGCAAGGTTCAACTGGACCCAAAACTCTTTGAAGCTCCATCTCCCAGCACATCTTGATCTGCCCGTAATAGTAAACCATTATCTTTTTAAAGCATGATGTATTATTGCAACGTTTTTGAAAAGCGAGGACCAAATGTTTTGCATTGAAATCAAAACTGCAAATAAGTTGAGAAAAGGCCTTATATGAAAGTCCAAGAAGTCCATTCTGAGTCAAGGTTTCCTGGATATTATTGTATATGGATCCATAAAGATTAATACTTAATTGAGTGCAGCAAACATCATATGCTGTGATGGTATTACAGAGACTTGGTCAAAGCAAAGAAGGAGCTTGTAGATGACAAATATGGAGCTAGATGGTCCTACAACTCTCCATAACCATGGAGGTCATATTCATGTCATTTGTAAATAGTTGTAGTAATGCAATAAGCTTCATATTGTTTACTCAAGAAGAATTTTCTAGTTAGACCAGATGTGGATTTTAGATCACTTTAATCTTAAAGAAACCTTCGCACAGTATCACCATACAAATAGGGCAGTGTGAACTAACACCTTTATAATTAAAATGACCACTTTTGCTAATGAATGATACTGCCAAATGTAAGAAAGTGCCAGATCAGAATTTGCAATATCCTACATATTCACTTTGTACAATTGAAACTTTTCAAAACCAGACCAAGCAATTCAGTGGTATAGTATATCATCACTGGTCTAGGAATTCAGGGGCCCATGTTAATGGCATCAGAATGCAAGCTGAAATCCCACTATGGTACGTAGTTGAATTTGAATTCTGGCAATAAATTGGAACATACGGTTATTTGATGGTGATTGTGTAATAATTGTTTTAAAAATCCATCTGGTTCACAATGCCCTTTAAGAAAGGAAATCTGCCATCCTTTCCTGATCTGATCTACGTGCAGCTCAGGACCTGCAGTATTGTTGTTGCCTTTTAATTGACCTCTGCAACGGCCTGGTAAACTACTCAGTTCAAGGGTAATTACAGATGAGCAACATTTGCAAGCCTTGCTAATGACGTCCACATCCCCTGGGAGAGTAAAGAAAAGAATTCCAGAGCTTAAAGCAAACATACAACAATTCTTATATTTCGTCAGCCAAGCATTTACATGCACAGAACTACCATTCTTAAACACACATTCACAGAATCACAGAAGTCTTATGGTGCAGAAGGAAGCCATTAAACCGACTGTGTCATTAAACAAGCATCATTACCTAGTGCCAATCTCCTGATTTTCCCCCATGTTTCTGTATATTATTTTTATCAAAATAATCACCCAATACCTCAATTGAACCTGCCTCCACTACATTTCCAGACAGCACCTCCCACTAGCTGTCTAGCTAACCATGTTAACTAGTCCCGTGAAAGGCAGATGCAATTGTTAAATGAGCAAAAATGTAACAGTGAACCATTATCTTTTTAAAGCATGATGTATTATTGCAAGTTTAACAACTGGCTGAGTGACAAAGTTTATTTACCCCTACCACCTTTATTTCTTTTGCAAATCACTTTAAATCCCTTTCGTTCTTGATTCTTTTACAAGTGGCAACAGTTTCCCTTTATCTAGTCTATCCAGCCTGCTCATGTTTTTGAAAACCTGTATCAGATCTCCTCTTAGCCTTCTTCTCTCCAGAGAGAAAAGTCCCAATTTCTTCAATCTATCTTCATAACCACAGTCTCATCCCTGCAATAATTCTTGTAAATCTCTTCTGCACTCTCTACAATCCATTAACATCCTTCCATTCATGTGGTGCCCTGAACTGTACACAGTACTCTAGCTAGGTCTAACAAGTGCCCCTACATGACCTTAGTCAACATTCTCCTCTCATATGACTCCACAAAAGCAGAAAAACTGATCATTCACTGCAATTGTTTTCCATTTTTGCTCATTTAACAACTGCATCTGTCCTTCATGGGGCTACTTAACTTGGTCAGGTAGACAACTAGTGAACGGTTCAGAGGAGTTTCCAGAAGCATGGGCCATAATTCCTACTCTGGTTGTTGTAGACCTGGGTCCTGCCTCCTCATCTTGCCCCACAGTATAACAGTGACATAATCTATTGTTGGCAGTCTTTAACTTGAGGATGCTGCCAAGAGAGGTGCAGAAGAGTTGTACTTCAAAATATAAGTCATTGGATTTTGTTTGGTAAATTTAATACGCAAGATCTGTGTAACGTACCAGCACAGATCACTTGTTAACTTTACAGCAATTGTCGAGCTATGACTACTCATTGGCCAGCAGCTTTATCCAGTAAAAATCACAGTACTGGTCTTTGTGATCTTGGTTATCTAAAGGGGGTTGGGGGGAGGGGAGGTGGACACTGATGGACAGTTTGCACATATATTGCAGTGATTAGAATGGGGGCCAAATGGATATCATTGACTATGCGATCCTTGATTGGAGTTATTATCTTGGGCCAAGCAGGGACCCCTGGCTGACAAATATAAACAGGAGATTCAGAGAGTCTCCTCATTCTAGGGACTGGCTGTGAGCTGTAAATAAAGGATGACTTAGCGATGGGATACTGGCCTCTGTGCAATTATTTCATATATCTTAATCATTGTATTCGTAAGGATAAAATGCAGGAGCTCCAAATGTATACCGTTTCCCTGGCCCACATGTGGATGTGGTTGGGAGACTGACTGCACAAACCATTCTGAAGTAGTCCAATAAACCAACCAGTTGTGTGAAATAACCACTGCAGGTCAGTAGGGATAGGAATAAATGTGGCCTCATCAACTATGGTTTTACACTGAGAACAAATTAAATAAGCTTTACATTTAGTCTCAGATTATTCCTTTTATCTAATGTGCATACTTGATGTGTACTTTTGAATTTTTAGCTACTGGAACTTCAGGAAATATGAAGATTACATTCGTTAAATAAAAGATTAGCTGCAAATTAAACAAAGTATTTCTATTTCTCTTGAAACCTCCAGTACCTGAAAACATTGGCCAAATTCAAACTCCATGTTGCCCTTTATATTTGTTTATTTATTTTTGCAGTTAAAACTCAAATGCAAGGTTGGATATTATATATGGATATTGCTATTTCATTCAGGCATCATACAGCTGGCCATCCATGCTGCCCTACATTTTGGGACAATAAACATTGATAACAAGCTTCTTGGATTAAAAGATTTAGAATGTTTCTGTCAGCCACACATGCTATATCCAGTGAGGTCAGAGGAAAAGGATCTGTCAGCACAATGAATTGTTCCTGCTTTTATTTATTGATTCAATCAGGTGATTTCATGAGGATAGATTAAAGAAATTGGGACTTTTCTCCCTGGAAAGAAGAAGGCTATGAGGTGACCTGACACAGATTTTCAAAATCATGAACAGGCTGGACAGGCTAGATACCGAAGGTCCAGTTTAAAGATGCTGCCTTAGCCAATAAATGTTATCGTCTATGGAGCGGATATTGGCCCGTAGAGTTGTTGGAACAGTGTGGATTGGAGGTGTACATTGGGACCCTGTGGCATCCCTGACACAGTTGTGTCTATGGGAATTGCCCAGAAATTGAATTTTCTGATTGGCAGTTTCTCTGGAAGCCTATGTAAATGCCCATCAGAGACGGAGAATTTGGAGAGTTCCAACTCACTTAAGCTCAATAGGAACAGGAGTAGGCCATTCGGCCCCTCGAGTCTGTTCTGCCATTCAGTGAGATCATGGCCTAACTCCATATATCTGCCCCTATCACTTCATACATTTGCATAACAAAACTTTAGCTATCTCAGATTAATGTAAGAAAATGCATCACTAGTATAAGGAAATAGGTGTTAAAGCAATTACTATGGTGCGCATGAAATGTATTCCCTCAGACTTATTAGAATGCAGTGAGTTGGGTTACTGGAGATTATAGAGATTTTGTCGCTAAGGGAGAAGAGATCCCTCATTCCTCAAGTGAGCAAAGTAATATTTTGAGAGGGTAGATCACACATTGATGGTGGCTGATGACATGATTTGTGTTCGAGTGGGTTTGACGAAAGAGGAAATATTAAAAGGGGTCTCTATGAAATTAATGAACTTGTTACATTGTGAAAAATTAATTAACAACATAATTTAGTAGAAGAAATTGTGACTGTGGAAATTGTTCCTAGTTTACCTGTTGAAGGGATGCATTTTATTTTAGGTAATGATTTCTGAGATTTCAAGAAAACCAGTTGAAATGAAAGAGAGTCTGCAGGAGAAATATTGTGAACTATTCTCCCTTGCTTGTGCAGAAGCCATAGCCCAAATTTCTTAGGCTGGTCAGGATAAATTTGGAAAAATAACTAGCTCAGAACTAAGAAAAATTAACATTAGAAATGCAAGTATGTTAAAGGCAGTGTCAGGAACTAGGATCTGCTAAAGAAAAACTGATTGGTATGGAAACCAACTTTTGATAATGAGAGACAACAAGGTGCAGGGCTGGATGAACACAGCAGGCGAAGCAGCATCATAGGAGCAGAGAGGCTGACGTTTCGGGCCTAGACCCTTCATCAGAAAAGGGGGAGGGGAAGGGGGTTTTGAAATAAATAGGGAGAGAGTGGGAGGCGGATAGAAGAGGGATAGAGGAGAGGATAGGTGGAGAGGAGTTGCAGTGGGAGAGAGATCCCTTGAGGTTTGTCCGGAGGGAGGAGGGTAACTTCTTCAGGTTAGGCATCCTTAGAAGAGGCTTCGCAGTGGGGTTAAAATTGAATCAGAGATAGTAGGAACTGCAGATGCTGGAGAATCCGAGACAACAAGGTGCAGGGCTGGATGAACACAGCGATAATGAGTTTGCTAATGAAGAAACAAAGTGGTGACAATGCTTGAACGTTGGTCATAGGATGAACAAACACTTTAACAAGGACTTGAAGCATCTAAATGATAAGCCCTTAGAAGTAAATTCAAACAAGGTAAATCTTCAAAGAACAAATCCAATGAACATCAAGTAAAGAAATCTGTATGAAGTATTGTAAAAAATGCCTTGAAAAGGAGAAGGAATTGCTGATGAATCAGGACAATTGATTGAATGCAGAATTAAAAGTCCAGGCTGATGATCTATTGGACCTTCATCTTAAAAAAATCACTGCGAGTCTGATGCAGTCTGGAGAACAAGCACAATGAGATGTACAGTATGAAAGAGCAGGTCCAGAAATTAAAAGCAACTACAGATTTTTTTAAGAATGAGTATTTGGTGCCAAGCAGTAAGTTGAAAGAGTCCAAAGAGCAGCCAGTAACCATGGTGGAAGAATTCTGAAATGAACAGAATGCCTCATGGAAGTGGTAAGGGTTCCCTACATGACTCTCAAACAAAGGCAACAGAACTGACGGAGCTGAATAAAAAAATCAACCAAGCTGAAAAGGAATTTGACAATAACAGAATAAAAAAGTGTTTGGAGGAAATTGTGAAAGAAGTGGAAATGAAGTCTTTACTTTTGAAAAATGTGCGAATGAATAGTATAAAACACTCTGGCATATAACGTGGAATATGACAAGTAAAAACAGCAAAATTCCCTCAAATTTAATAATCTGAAATTATAAAATCCATTATCTAGGAAGTGATTGAGAAAAATAATTTTGCATCTCGTTGGCAGTCAGAAATATATGCTTTTCACAGTAAACTTAAAGGACCCATTTGAAAGTGTATTTCTATCAACAGAAGAGAAAACAAACCATGTTCTTCTGTGTGCAAGTTGAGAAACAAAATGGGAAAAACATTTACAGCATGTAGGATAATTAACATGTGAAGAGGGGGAGGTCACCAGAGTTCACAGTTACACCAGAAAGATTGAAAACCCATGATATAAAACAGAGGTACAAACTGGTCAAAACTTGCAAATATTGCAAGCTCTCCACCCAACTCATTTATTGAAATTTTAATTTCCCCACTTTACCCCCAAGCATATTGTCATCCCCTCTGCATCCAGCATGCTGCCTCCAATCCACACAATTAAGTTCCCTAGTTTCCCTCCTGCAGCACTGGCCCCTGACAACTGTTCTCTCCTTGTATTTTAGCGGATGAGCATGCAGGACAGACAACAGACTACCCCTTGTGTGAATTAGCTGGAGAGTCATAAATGATGAGTGACCAGACCCCCTAATGATACTTTCATGGTCCCCTGACTGTTTTACAGTGTCCCCCCAGGACTTCTTACACTGGACACACAAGGGAGACCTTGACCCATTGCCTGGGCTGTAGAGGTATGGACCTCCTGAACATGACCCTCCTTAACAGCTGACTGACTATGTCCAAATGTTTGGACTGCCATCAGAGGCTGCCCTTGGCTTATTGTGCCAGGAACCCCTATCTGATGGGTTTCTCCCTTGATTTGACTGAGGACTACTAGATCAGTTCGTATGGACCAGAGGTTTGCTAATGTAACTCCACTACTTAAAAATGGAGGTAGGGAGAAAACAGGGAATCAGATCAATTAGTCTGGTATCAGTCGTGGGGAAAGTTCTGGAGCCCATCATGAAACAGTCATTAGCAGAACACTTAGAAAACAATTTCGGGACTGAACAGAGTCAACATGAGTTCATGAAAAGGAGATTGCACTTGACAATCTACTAGAATTTTTCAAAGACGTCAGTCATAGCCAGTGGAAATAGTTTCCTCAGAATTTTAGAGGGCTTTTGATAAAGTTCTACCTAAGAGGTTAACGTAAAATTAAAGCATGAGGGTAATGTACTGTCATGGATAGAGAACTGGTTGGGAGACAGGAAACAAAGAGTCGGGATAAACAGATTTTTGGTTGATGGCAGGCTTTGTGGGATACCATAGGGATCAGTGCTTGGACCCCAGCTCATCACAATATATATTAATGATTTTGATGATGGAGTTAAATGTAGTATCTCCAAGTTTGCCAGTGACCCAAAGCTGGGAGGGAAAGTGAGCCATGAGGAGGATGCAAGAATATTTCAGAGTGACTTGGACCAGTTGAGTGAGTGAGAAAATGCATGGCATGTGAAGAATAATGTGGATAAATGTGAGGTTATCCTTCTTGGTAGCAAAATCAGAAAGGCAGATTATTATCTGAATGGCATTAGATTGGGAAAGTGGGAAGTGCAATGAGATCTGGGTGTCTTTGTAAACGAGTCTCCGAAAGCAAGCATACAGGTGCAAAAGGCATTGAGGAAGGCAAATGGTACGTTAACCTTCAAAGTAAGTAGATTTGACTAATGGAGCAGGAATGTCTTACAGCAATTGTACAGGGCCTTGATGAGACAACACAAGGAATACTGTGTGCAGTTTTTGGTACCTTAATCTGAGGAAGAATGTTGTGGCTATGGACTGATTCCTGGGTAGTAGGACTGACATATGAAGAGAGATTGGATTGGTTAGGACTATATTCACTGGAGTTTAGAAGAATGAGGGAGAAGCCTATAACATTCTAACAGGGCTAGACAGGGTAAATGTAGAATGGATGTTTCCAATGAGTGGGGGTCTGGAAACAGTGGTCACAGTCGAAGGACGCTGAGTAGGCCATTTATGACTAAGATGAAAAGAAAATTCTTCATCGAAAGTGATGAGCTCCTGGAATTCTCTGCCATGAATGTAGTGTCATTGTTTTAACTTGAACTGAGCACACAGATTGCAGTTGATCCTGCTGCACAGCTCCTGCTTCTTTCTACAACAGCACCATCTTTTGGTTAAATGTTTCATCTTTTATCCACGATTAAGAACAAAGGACAATACAGCACAGGAACAGGCCCTTCGGCCCTCCACGGCTGCACTGACATATTTTGCTCTTCCATATTAAAACTGTCTTCACTTACAGGATCCGTGTCCCTCTATTCCCTTCCTAATCATTTATTCATCCAAGTGTTTCTTGAATGCTGCTATTGTGTCTGCTTTGACCACCTCCTCTGGCAGCATGTTCCACATCCTTTTAAACGTCATTCCCCTCACTTTGAACATGTGTCTCCGAGCAATTGACCCCTCCACTCTGGGAAAAAGCCTCATACTTTCCACTCTAACCATGCCATTCGCAGTCTTATAAACTTCTATTAGGTTGCTCCTCAACCTCCTGCGTTCCATTGAAAATAAACACAATCTATCCAACCGTTCTTCATAGCCAAAATCCCCCATACCAGGCAACATCCTGGTAAACCTTTTCTGTACCATCTCCAAAGCATCCACATCCTTCTGGTAATGTGGTGACCAGAACTGTACGCAATATTCCAAGTGTGGCCTAACTAAACCTGCAGCATAACTTTTCTATCCTTATATTCAATGTCCCTTCCAATGAAGACAAGCATGCTGTAGGCCTTTTTCACTATCTTATCTACCTGCATTGCCACCTTCAGTGATCGATGGGCCTGCACACACAGATCCTTCAGCATATCAATACTCCTAAGGGTTCTGCCAATCACTGTATAATTTCCACCTGTACTTGACATTTAAAAATGCATCACCTCACATTTGTTTGGATTAAACTCCATCTGCCATTTTTCTGCCCATGGCTCCAACTGATTTATATCCTTCTGTATCCTCTGACAATCCTCCTCGCTATCTGCAACACAACCAATCGTCTGCAAATTTACTAATTAGACCAGCCACATTTTCCTCCAAATCATTTATGTTGTCCATGTACAACAAAAGTCCCAGCACAGATCCCAATGGAACACCACTAGTCACAATACTCCATTCCGAAAAGCATCCTTCCACTGCTACACTCTGTCTCCTATGACTAAGCCAGTTCTGTATCCATCTTGTCAGCTCACCCCTGATACCATGTGACTTCACCTTTTGTACCAGTTTGCCATGAGGGACCTTGTCAAAGGCTTTACTAAAACCCATGTAGACAACATCAACTGCTTTCCTCTCATCAATCATCTTTGTGACCTCCTGAAAAAACTCAATCAAGTTAGTGAGGCATGACCTCCCCTGCACAAAACCATGCTGTCTATCACTAATAAGTCCATTTGCTTCAAAATGCATATTGATGTTGTCTCTGAGAATCTTTTCCAATAATTCAGCTATCACTGACATGAGGCTCACAGGTTTGTATTTTCCAGGATTATCCCTGCTACCCTTCTTAAACAATGGGACAACATTGGTTATTCACCAGTCCTCTGGGACCTCACCTGTGGCCAATGAGGATACAAAGAGTGAGTTCATTTTCTGCGTTCATTCTCAAGATGTGGCCATCACTGGCCTGGTAACATATTATTATTCATTTAAGAGTTGTGGACTTCTTTTGCTGGGCCAGTATCTATTGCACATCTCCAGTTACCCTTGAGAAGGTGGTGGTGAGCTGCCTTCTTGAACCACTGCAATCCGTTAGATGTAGGTGCACCCACAATGCCATTAGGTACGGAATTCCAGGAGCATTGAAGGAACAGCAAAATATCTTCAAGTCAGAATAGTGAGTGGCTTGGAGGGGAACTTGCAGGTGATAGTGCTCCCATAGAGCCTTTGTACTTCTAAATCAAAGTGATTCTGGGTTCGGTATGTGCAACCTAAGGAGCCCTGGTGAATTTCTATAGTTCATCTTGTAGACAGAACACATTGCTGCTTCTGAACGGTGATGGTAGAGTGACAGAGTGCCTGTGGGTGAGGTGCCAATCGGTCAGGCGACTTTGTCCTGGATGTCATCAAAATTCTTGAGTGTTGTCGGAGCTACACTCATTCAGGCAAGTGGGGAGTATTTCATCACACTCCTGACTTGTGCCCTGTGGATGGCACACAGGCTTTTTGGGGAGTCCAGAGGTGAGTTACTCACTGCAGAATTTCCCACCTCTAACTTGCTCTTATCGCCATAGTATTTATCTGATTAGTCCAGTTCAGTTTCTGGTCAATGGTAACCTGGGGTAGGCAGCATACAGGCTCCTAAGCCCATCCACTCATCCAGTGTCTGATCCACTCCATCCATGCTCCTTTTCTTTTTCTTTTCTCCTTTTCTCTTTTTTTTCAGTTTTTGCTTCTATTTACCTTCTGGAGAGAGCTCAGTTGTGGAAGCATTGAGAGTGAATGTATCGATGAGGAAAGTCGGAGGTGATAGGAAGGCAGCTTTGTTGGGGTCTGGAGTGTGACTCTAGCAGACAGCAGTGAGGCAGCTGGCGGAGGGGTGAGCATGGGACATGGCATTGGCTACTACATTGGCGGAGGCGACATCAGTGAGGTAGGCCCAGCAGTGAAAGATGGCACCTGAGGAGCGGTGACTTCACATTGTTTGGGTCCAACGCTGGTGACGACAAAGTGGAAGTGTTATGGATTCTCTTTGAGCTGTCTCTTTTTTTTTATTATCCATAAACTATTCAAAATGGCACCGGATCATGGTGACAGTGGAAGCTTTTCACAGTATTTTACTGTGTTTTTATATGGATGATAATGGAATAGTTTAGGTTAGATGGGCTTCAGATTGGTTTCACAGGTCGGCGCAACATTGAGGGCCGAAGGGCCTGTACTGCGCTGTAATGTTCTATGTTCTATGTTCTATGTTCTAAATATATGTGATGATAAAATCATTCATCAAATCATTCATCATGCCAATTTGTTTGCCCATCTTTAGTTTCCTTGAGAAGATGGTATTCAATTTTCTTCTTTGGGAAGATTTAATTGGGAAGTTTTGAGTTTATCCATGTTACTGGGGTCACATATATGTTAGACTGAGATCTGCTTCCCTAATGAACCAATTAGATTTTTACAACAATCTGACAGTTTTATTGTCACTTTTGCTGACACCAACCTTGTTGCCAGACTTTTAAAATTTAATTCAATTTCTTAATCTGCCAGGGTGGGTCTAGAATGAACATCAGCTAGATTATTAGCTCAGGCCTCTCCAGATAGTCCAGCAACATAACCATCACAGCACTGTTCCCTAAATATGATAATTTCTATTACCTGTGTGCATGAAATAAGAACGCATTTTAATTGTAGGCCTGATTGACGGCCAGTGTAGCTGAGAATCAGTCTCAACATCAGGAAAGTTGCAATTGTCTCCATCAGCATTGCTATGATGAAATTTATTTATAGTTAATTAACATAGTTAATTATTTACTGTAGTTACTTTATCACAGGCCATCTGCAATGTCCAAACATCATCTGCATTGTTGAACCATCAACTCGGTAAAAGTGATAGTCTATTGAGTTTGTTACGAGGCAGCAGTTTAGACATGATGAAATATTAGTTAATTAGGCAAAGGAAGTATATGGCAGTGACAAGTGAGAATGCTTGACCAGTCTTGAAGCTGTCGTGTGGAATGGAGGAGCAGGGATAGTGGTTTAAAAATGTGCCTTTTGTCTTTATTCATCCTTTGGCTGATGTACAAGAACTCCTGGTCTTCTCCCAAGAAGGCGATAGCTCATTCCCTTGGATTCTCTCACTGTCTCTCCCTCTATCCTTGCCTAACCTATTGATAAACCTTATTTTGGGGCTAGCCCTTCATTGATGTGTCAATCACCTGCCTAAACCCTCTCGGCCAGTGACTCATGATGCAAGGAAGAGCAATGTCCCCTTGCCCACCTCCATTTGAACGTTCATTTTCATTCTTTCTTAGATCAAAACCTTCTAATTTTTGAAAATGAATACTCGTAATAGGGTAGTGACATCCAATAAATCATTTGTTTACTTGTAGAATGCTAGTTACTACTGTAACATAGTTAAATGAGGTCTCATGTTCTACAGGAAATACTCAATATGGAATACTAAAATCATGCAATTTTAAAGGAATGTCTAATTTCCAAGACCTCAGTGTGCATGGCAAAGAGAGAAAACAAAGTATATCTATTGTATTCTCCATAATTTCCAATTTGCAATGTTTTATCCTCATGCTGTATACCTAAGGTGGAATGTATTTTGTTAATTCAGTTGTATTGAGTGGAATATGCTCCAAAGGAACAAACTAAATTTTATTGCAAATTTTGCAATAATCAAGTCAAAATGTGTTGTAAAGTATTTTTTATGAACTTTATGAACACAGTGGTTGGGGGGTTGGTGGTGGGGAGGGGGAGGTTCCAAGGTGGCTTGGTGGTTAGCCCTGCTGCCTCACAGCACCAGGGACCCGGGTTTGATTCCAGCCTCAGGTGACTGACTGTGCCTCTGTGTCTGCGTGGGTTTCCACAGGGTGCTCCAGTTTCCTCCCATAGTCCAAAGATGTGCAAGTTAGGTGGATTGGCCATGCTAAATTGTCCATAATATTCAGGTGCGTTAGCCATGAGAGTTGCACAATTACAGGGATAGGGGAAGGGGGATGAGTCTGAGTGGGATGCTCTTTGATGGATTGGTGTGGACTGGTTGGGCAGAATGGTCTGTTTCCATGCTGTGGGGATTCAATAAACAAACTATAAACACAATGAAAACAAAAGCTATGCTTGGAAGACCTGGCAAGAAATGTGGGCAGCTTTGTGATGGGGAATAATTCAAGCTGAGTGGCAATCTGATGATTATTGTCATTTTGTGGAAGATTTGAGTCTTATTAGTTGCTATTTTATAATAAGAGCATATCACCCTGTTCTTGTGCAAACTAGTCACTGGATTCTCACAATTCATATTTTTTCCAATTTTTCTTCAATCCCCATTTTTTTCCTATTGGCTGAACTATTTAATTGCCAAAGTAGGGCTTGAAGCAAAAGGTCCCCTTCACTCCAACACAGAACTGCCATGTTGCAATGCCCTTGTGGTTCATGACTTTTCTCGGCAATGCCACCACTCCCAGGGGAATTGTTAAAACCCCTGCCCTTGTCACTTTTCTCTGCACTGCCTCTTATGCTTGAATGTCACCAACATCTTGATGACCGGGATTTGGTTTCACAGATAGGGCCTGAGCCAAGGTGATACAATTCAGGGAGTGTTTTGACGGGGTGGTTGCTAAGGTGATGCTCCCCCTGTAGACAATGCCAGAACTAGGGAACATTATTTAAAATTAAGGGATCTCCCATACAAACCAGAGATGAGATTTCTTTGTCTCTCAGAGGGTCATTGGTCTGTGGACTTGTCTCTTTCCCAGCGATGGTTGGAGGCAGAGCATTGAATATTTTCAATGTTGCTTAGATAGATTCTTGATTAACAAGGTACTGAAAGGTTATAGAGGGTGGCCAAAAAAGTAGAGTTGAAGCCACAATCAGATCAGCCATGGCACATCAAATTGTAGATATAGTCGAGGGCTGAAAGGCCTACACCTGCTCCTAATTTGTATGCTGGTACATAGACACGACTTATTCCATGTTCTACAGCTTTTCACTATTGTTAAATACTTTTCACTGACTGCTGATTCTTGGCTATTTCAACACCATCTGTGGGGCATGAGCATTACCCATTTTTTTTCTCTTCTGCATCCAGCTCTTAGTTTCACTAGTCCATGGCCTTAATAGATTAACCTTTCAAACCTTCTTCAGCCTAATGACTTCTCCATAATCCCTGGTTTAGCCTTCTGAGCTTCACCCTCCTCACTCCAACCACTGGTGGTCCACATCTCTAGAATACTCTCCTCATTCTCCAAATCTTTGTTCTTCTCTCTTCAATTCTAAAACTTTATAAATGTTATCTCTTCAACAAAGTCTTCAGTCCATTCCCTATAACCCTCTCACAGGGGTCCAATGTTTAATTTCTTCCTATTTCAAAAATTTGGACATTTCAACAGATTAAATTACCATAAGAATGATCTTAAAGAATGTTACTAGGTAAGAATGAATTTTGAGCAGGCAAGTATACGGTGATATAAGATTATTGAAACTACTACTGCAGATTTATTTTCAAGGGCGATCACAAGTGGTACAAAAGCTCACTGTAATGACTGAGACACAAAGAAGAAGAAACACAATTTTACTCTTACAGGGAAAAGTCAAATCAAGAAAACTGCTTTCTCTTTATTGCTATATTTTATGGTCATATGGGAATTGTCATTTAGAACAATAAGCGTTCTTTAGGTATCATCATTTAACACAGTCCTTCCAACAAACCTCACTTGATACAGTTTAACCACCAAAATTACCACCAGTGTTATACCTATAATAGATTTAAAAAACATTTTTTAAAAATTACAATCTTAAATATTATAAAATTTCTAGCTGTTCAATGTTGAAATCATATCATGAGACTATAGAAACAGAAAATTCTCTTCTGCTACGACATTCAATGCCTGTACTCAAGCAGAATTTTGGATAAATTAATTAAGCAGTAATGGGCTGGTACAATAAATGGTGTTGGGAAACAAAATCACTTTTGCAGTTCACGTGTTCACTAACAATAGCAAGCATTGGAGTTATAGCCTGGCTGCAAACTAAAGATCCCTCTTTACCCCCAAAATAATTCTCGGTCACAGTGTCTAAAGAATATCCCTGCACCAGTGTGACTTTTTTCCCGTAGCAACCATTTGGTGGTCATCCAATTATATTAAATTACGAATAGTTTTGTGCTGCCTGAGCCTTCGAGGAACTAGATTATCCAAGGTCATTTCACATAGGATGACTGCAACCAAGAACACAGCGGAAACTTTCATGATGTCAACCTGGGCTGAAGTTGATGCCAGGTTCCAGAAGTGAAATGTCAATGTCTAATCCAGTTCCATGCAGAATTCAATGTAATCGGCTTTTACTTTACAGAAAAAATATACATATTCAGGCTACTGCAGATGTAAGGTCAATATCAAGGCAACTTTTACACAAATAAATTATGAGCCAAAATTAACCTTACAAAATGCAGTAACATTGTACACGGTGCATTCGTTGTTTGTGTACATATGCTGCATCCTACTAGTTTTGGTTTTAAAAAGAAACAGCCTTGTTCAAATTAACATCTATAAATATACAGCCCAATATACTAAGTTAAATAATATATAAGATGCTGGAAATATCATTCTACAGTATTTATCTATTGCGTGGGTATTCTGAATGATCCGCATGCCAACAAACTCCCTAAGGCGACGTTTTTTCTGTAAATTGGAATCTCCACCGATGGATAGGCGAACCTGCTTGACCCTGTCATCAGTACTGATTGAAGTTCTGGTATATCCTGCCAGACTGTTGGCATCTGCTTCACTAAAGGTACCATCAAACATTAAGTCCTTAGTGCTGGTAATCCCACATATGCAAGGAAACTAGGAAAACAGACAAGAAAATTATTTCAAATTTGAGAAGAGATCCTGGAATTATGTGCATGAACTAAACAGTTTGGTACTAATACACAACATATATAAATGCATTATTGTGTTTGCAAAACATTTTTGATGATTTTTAAAAGTCATTGTTGTGTTGCAAGATTACAATCCCAGGAAATTGAACACTTTTTACCACTTTGGCCCTCGAGTATTCACAACAAGTAGTTCCACCTGGAATTTTATTTTCTTTCGTGGAATGTTAGCACCAGTGGCAAGGGCAGCTTTTGTTTCCCATCCCTAAACACCTTTGGGAAGGTGGTAGTCAGCTTTTTTTCTTAAACCAAGCAAACAGGCATTGTGCCAGAGGACTGGAAAGCTACAAATTTAAATCAGACTTCTGAGAAACCAACTCCCATTCATCCATTATTCACTGACTTGCATTAAAACAAGTTTTAAATTTTCATCCTTCTTTTCAAATCTCTCCATGACTTTTCCTTGCCACTCTCTAACTCTGTCGCCTCCTCCAGTCCCTCAAACCTTCAAGATCTCTTCACTCTTCCAACGTTGGCCTCTTTTGGATCCATAACTTTAATAACTTGACCATTACTGTCTGTGCCTTCAATGACTAGATGCTAAGCTCTGGAATTCCTCCTTTAATTCCTCTTCCTCATCTACAGCAACTCTTAAAAATTAGCTCTTTGTTCAAGCTTTTGGTCAGAAGTTTTGAAAGTCTTGAACGCACGTTTTGAACTACAAGTGAGTGTGACTTACGAATAGCATGTGCTCATTACTAGGGTTTAAGGTGAAAATAAGAGTTCATTGATCAATATTACACCACATTAACATACCTTGCAGAATCCTGTGAAATTGCATGACTAAATAATGATCTAATTAAAGACAGGGGTGTCAGTGATCCCATGGTGAGAGCACATCTCTAAGAGAGGAGAAACTTACTCTCAGGGAAGCAAATAAGGGAAGGATGCAAACACTGTGGGAGGAGATCATGTAAAGTAAAAGAAGACAAGTCCAATGTGGGAAAAGCAACGTTCTAACTGCAAGAAGCTGAAATATTTTACATCAGTTTGACAGAAGGAAGCACTTCAAGCTGGTACAGATAGCCACTGGAGAGATATCCAATAAAAATTCTGGTGAATCACGCTACGCCATACAACAGGTAGTTCAGTTAGATTGATTGATGATAAATGGTTTGTGACTGCAGAAGGAAAGGTCAGCAAAGTTGCACATAGATAATGGTGCAGCATCATGTTGTACACAGACCTGTGCAAAGTCCTTAACATGGCAATCCAAAAACAAGGCTCTTGAAACTAAGGTTATATGATGGCGCCATACTCCTGCTGAGAGGAAAATTTACTCTTTGAGCCCAATGCAATGAGAATGATGATGTTAAAATTCCAGATCATTGATGCAAGCAAAGGCCACTCAACTCAGCCAGAGCAAGTCCAAAGCTTGGACTGACTGATCACCTTCAGTGTGCAAAAAGAAATTTGTAACATGCCACAACACGTTGAAGTACTGATTATTGAACAGATCTGTGAGGAGTACATCAATGTGTTTACAGGTTTAAGATGTCTTCCTGGAAAGTATCATTTCAAAATAGATCAGTTAAGCATCTACCAAGGAAAGATGCAGCTGCCCTTAAAAACCTTAAACAACAGATGTAAGTGCTGGGAAAGAAAGGACATTTCAAGAAAGTAACAGCTTCTACAGAATGGATTAGCAGCACAGTAGCAGTGAACACAACCCAAAAAAAATTGACAGTATGCATCAAACTAAAGAATCTAAATAACAGCTGAAGACATCTCATTATCCCTTGGTAACCATCACAGGAATTTTGCCACAACTGAAGGGCAAAACCTTTATTATCCTAGATGTGAAGGGTGGTTATAGGTAACAGAATCTGGATGAAAGCAGCAGCTTTCTAATTCTATTTTGGATGCCCTTGGGGGATACAGATGGTTGTCCATGCCATCTGACATTTCTGCAGTAGCAGAGGACTATTAATGCCGGCAGCATGAGATTATAAATGAGTTAGTGGAAGCTATAGTGGATGATTTGCTATTTGATTGATGCAGAGAAACAATGGAAGAAGCTATTGCTGACCATGATCAAAATATAACCAGACAAAGTAACTCACCAGCTGAACCTGAAACTGCACAGATGTACAGAAGGATCTTGGGGTTCAAGTCCATAGCTCCCTAATAGTGGCCATGCAAGTAGATAGGGTAGTAAAGAAGACATATGGTATACTTGACTGGGGAATTGAGTACAAGAGTCAGGATGTCACGTTGCAGTTTTATAAGACTTTGGTTACGATATTGCATTCAATTCTGGTTGCCGCATTATGGGAATGATGTATAGGCTTTGGAGAAGGCGCAGAAGAGGTTTACCAGGATGCTGCCTGGATTAGAGGGTATGAGCTATAAGAAGAGGCTGGAAACACTTGGGTTGTTTTCTCTTGTTTGGCAGATGCTGAGGGGAGACTTGATAGAAGTCTATAAAATTACGAGATGCATAGATAGGGTAAGGTCAGAATCGTTTTCCCAGAGTTGAAATGTCTAATGCTAGGGAGATGCACTTAAGGTTAGAGGGGAAGAGTTCAAAGGAGATGTGAGGGGCAGGTTTTTTACACAGACAGTGGTAGGAGTCTGGAACATACTGCCAGGAGTGGTGGTGGAGCAGATACGATAAGGGCATTTTAAGGACTTTTAGATAAGCATATGAATATACAAGGAATGGAGGGATATGGATCAAGGGCTGACAGAAGAGATTAGCTTCATTTGGCATCATGTTCGGCACAACATCGTGGGCTGAAGGGTCCGTTCCTGTGCTGTACTATTCCACATTGAAGACAGAGAGATAGGATGTGGAGCAAACCTAATGCATAAGGAAACCAAATGCCTAATTCAAATGGAACAATGCGACATTCAGATTGGCCATTGTCTTTTTTTATGAACGTTTTTATTAACATCTACGTGAAAGAAACAAACTGATGTTAAGCCAGACCTGAAGGCACTTTCTAACATTATCCTCGAGCAATTACTATTTGCTCCAAAGCTTCTGCCAACCATATTATTGCAGTTACAGCTATATAATCTGGACATGAGATACAGGCAAGAAAAACAGTTGCACATAGCTGACATGCTGTCAAGATAATGCATGCAGTTACTTTGTATTAAGCTAGCTAGTAATATAAAAGAAGACTGCAAGATTTCTTTAGATGTATAAAAGGTAAAAGAGAGGCAAGAGTGGACATTGCACCACTGGAAAATAGCTGGAGAAGTAATAATGGGGAACAAAGAAATGGGAGAGGAACTGAATAGATGCTTTGCATCAGTTTTTGCTGTGGAAGATACCAGCAGTATTCCAGCACATCAAGAGAGTCAGGGGGCAGAGCTGAGTGTAGTGGCCATCACTAAGGAGAAGGTGCTGGGGAAACTGAAAGGTCTAAAAGTGGAAAAATCACCCAGACTAGATGAACTACAGCCCATGGTTCTGAAGGAGATAGCTGAGGAGATTGAGAGGCATTGGTGATGATCTTTCATGAATCACTGGAGTCAGAGAGGGTCCCAGAGGACTGCAAAATGGCTAATGTAACACCCCTTTTTTAAGAAGGGAGGGTGGCAGAAGACAGGAAACTATAGGCAAGTTAGCCTGACGTCCATCATTGATAAGGTTTTAGAGTCCATTATTAAGAATGAGATTGCAGGATACTTGGAAGCACAAAGTGAAATAGGGCTGAGTCAGCATGGCTTCATCAAAGGAAGGTCATGCCTGAGAAACCTGTTAGAATTCTTTAAGGAGATAATGAGCAAGTTATACAAAAGAGAGCCAGTGACATGATCTATTTGGATTTCCAGAAGGCCTTTGACAAGGTGCTGCACAGGAGGCTGCTAAATAAGATAAGAGCCCATGGTGTTAGGGGCAAGGTACTGGTATGGACAGACAATTGGCTAACTGGCAGACTACAAGAGCAGAGGTACACTGCTGAGCAAAAATCAAAGAACTGCGGATGCTGGAAATCAGAAACAAGAACAGAAATTGCTGAAAAACTGAAGAGGTCTGGCAGAATCTGTGGAGAGAAAACAGGTTAACGTTTCAAGTCCAGTGATTCTTCATCAGAAGTGAGGGAGGACGTGCTGTCACTGGAGGGGATCCAGAGGAGTTTTACAAGAATGATCCCGGGGATGAAGAGCTTGTCAATTGAGGAGCGGTTGAGGACTCTGTGTCTGTGTTTGAAGGAGTTTAGAAGGATGAGAGAGATCTTATTGAAACTTAAAGAATACTAAGTGGCCTGGACAGTGTGGAAGATAGGTTAATTGTTGAGTTGTTTCCATTTGTAGGAGAGACTAGGTGGTTAAGCTGTGGAACTCATTGCTGCAGACGGCTGTGAAGGCCAAATTATTGAGTCTATTTAAGACAGCGACAGAAATGTTCTCGTTTAGTAGGTGGATCAAGGATTATGGGGTCAAGGCAGGAGAATGGGTTTGAGAAACCTATCAATCTATCAACCATGATCGAATGGTGGAATAGACTCAATGGGCCGAATGAACTAATTCTGCTCCTACATCTTATAGATTTCTATTCTGGGATAGAAATGCAATATGGGGGCTTTTGTAGCACAGTGGTAGTGTCCCTACCTCAAAGCCAGCAGGCCTGGGTTCAAGTCTCACCTCTCCTAGAGGTGTGCCCTAGCAATGCTCCTTCTGGATTGCCACCGTCATGTGATTTCTACCATGAAGTCCTCACTGCAGAGATCCATCCTACAGCCAGATTAGGAAAGACACCCCACATTTCCAGTCAGACTGTTGTCCTGTGGGCTTCCTCATCTGTCTGTTCCTTAAATGAGCTGATTGACAGGCAATCAGTGGGTTACCTTGCCAGATGGAGTGGCATGTTGGTTGTGATCTAACACGCTTGTTCCCACACTTTGAAAACACATGGGAAAATTCTGCCACAGTAACTGCACAAATACATATCGTAATGTATTGTTTGAACCACATTATACATTATGGTGTGCATTCCTTCCAGATCATGTCCTGTGAAAGCTCTCTTGCAGTGAATATGTATAATCAGTATTACAATATTCTTCATTTTCATGCAAAATAAATCTACAATTATAAATGCAGCATTTTTATCCATACTAATGTATAATGTTCATTTTCAAAAGTAAATTGAATGTGCTGTACTATTCTGCGTTCTATGTTCTTTGTTCTGGGGTCTAAAGACAACAAAAGTCAAATACATAGGTCATGTACTAACAAGGGAATGTCTTTGCCTGGGTACTGAAAAGGTGAGAGCTCTAAATGCGATCCAGCAACAACAGATGTAAATGTAATGCAGCAACCTGTTGGACTCATCAAATCTTTAACAAAGTTCAATAAATTGGAGTGGGGGGAGTGGGGTGAGGTTGGGGGCAGAGATATGATTCAAGGCTGAAGCTTTGCCTAACCCATCTAGTACTCTTGGAGCAGCCTTGCTGTGAAATACCTCAGGATGGAGGATTGACTCTCCAGAGGAGGTCCTCCGGCTGTTCTCTGTGAGTATAGAGGGCCCCTAATCCTATTAATTTACTGCTGACCTCACAGCAAGAGGCAGACTGCAGTTTTCCCTGCTTGCCTCTTGACACAGCAGGGACTCTGCATGGTGCTGGGAAAGGTGTAGCATGAGTGGGGAATGGCACTTGAATCAGGCTTATGCCAGTCCATTGACTGTCCACTTCTGTGCAGCATGTTACCAAATCCTGTGGCAACACCACCTTGGGAACATCACTTGGAAGCTGGACAGTGTTGAGTTTTTCCACTGCTTTCCCCCACATCGTGTTCAAATCAATCTCCAAAAAGCCAGGAAAATCCAGCCCTCTGCGTGGAATTGACAAATTTTGACAAATTACAGCAGCTTTTGTGCTGTGATTTTCTGTTTGCGTACCCACTCGAACCTAAGTTTGAGCATTCACAAAGGTATCATTTCAGCAAGTGCTTAGAGAAAGAGTAGAACATTCCAGGGAACAGATACACCCGAGAAACCTGAGAGGGCTGAGCTTTATTTCTGTTTCTAAACTTTTTGAAATGCAACCAGAAAAAATCCTTTCCTCATCATGTTCAGACACTTCGATAAGCTTGAATATCTTAAAACTGAAGTTACAGTACAGTGTTTACAATGAATGAGTTAGTGAGTGTGAAATAACATGAATTGGAAATGTTGGACTGGTGTCTCCTCTTTCGTTAGTGGTATCCAATGTAGCAATTTTCATGGTGTGTTGTTTTTCTCAAAGTTGATCATTAGTTTTCATTTGTTACATTAACTTTCATCTGTTGCTTTGACTGGAAATGTGAGGACACAGTTGTTTAAATAGTTGGTGCACCCACACCCTTTGGGGTGAAACGGAGAGTATAATCTTGCTCCTCGCACATGCCAAGAGCAGGCTGGCTGGGATTGTGGGCATATGATCATGTCCAATGGTGGCAGCACCTTGCTCATCTGCATCCGCTTGTATTTTACCAGCAATGGGAGAGGTATCCAAGCTGTTTCTTTGGCCAATTGGGGAATTACTGACCACTAAAGGGCCTCCTCTTCTTTATCAGTGGCAGAAGGTCCAGACGCCATGTGACAAGACTGAGGAGTATCCACCTGCTTGGCACCCTGCTTCCAATGGAGGCCACTCCACAATGGTAATTACTCAGATAAAGAAGAAAAAGACTGCAATGCTGGAGATCTGAAATATAAGCAGAAAGTCCTGGAGAACCTCAGCAGGCCTGGCAGCATCCATGGGGAGAGAGGAACTGAGTTAATGTTTCAAGTTCAATGACTCTTCTTCGGACTTCTTCCTCTGGTTCTGAAGAAGCCATGTCAGACTCAGAATGTGAACTCTGTTTCTCTCTCCACAGACGACGCCAGACTGCTGAGTTTCTCCAGGACTTCTTGTTTTTATTTATGGTTATTTATTATTCATATTTCCCTATACCCAGCATACCACCCCCGCCCCCTCGTTCACCTTAACTGAGACCCACCAGTCTGGTCCAGCAAAACCCCAGACTTAAACTCAGTATTGAACCTGAAGATTTCCTTTCTGTGAAGGCAGCCTGCAGTTCCAGCAGTGGCCACTGCTCCTGGTGGCAGTGTAGAGCTGCTAACAAATTGATTGGTTGGAGGCAACACAAGATCACAGTGAAAACATCCCAAACTGCAGGTACACAGCAACAGGAGTGGGCAGGAGGGGAAGCTCATCCTCAGAGTGACGTGCACAATTTGTTTAGCATTTAAAGAGGGGCAGGTGCAGAATGACAGGCAAATCCTCCACCAGAATGAAGTTGAAGCTTTTTGACTTGCATACATCAGATACAAGAAACAGACTTGAAAAAGGGAGACCACTTTATACAGAATAAAAAGAGGATAGTGGTTGGTCAGGCCATTATCGCCATGGTGTTAATTCTCAGACCAGGCAGGTCGATTCTGATTGGTCTGGGTGTTGCCATGGGGCTGCAGCAGAGCTTGGCTATCCACATTATCTTATTTCTTAAAATAAGGTGCAATGGAAAACTGAATATTTATGTATGTGGTTTCTAGAACAGCAAATGCATCACACTGGTTGGTGATCTTAAATTGGTTTTCACTGTAAATCTTAGCACACTCCAGATTATTTAGTAAACGACAGAATTTATTGACAGAATGACAACGATGGAATCACATTTAATGGAGGATCTACTTTTCTGAGGCTTTTAAACATGAGCTGGTCGATCACGAGTGGCATGCTGCCAGCTGTGACTGGTCAATGGAACGTGGTTTTTAATATGATCCATCAGTCATTGGGACGTACGGCCTACATCACACTGGCACTGAAGCTCTGATATCACATTACTCATTTGTGTGGTAGATCACACGTCTTTTTGGCTTGATGGCAGCATCCTATTGGTGGAGAAACCCACTTACGGATTTGCTGCACAGTACTAACATGAGACAGCAAGCTTCACCTGTTGTTCACATTTCTGAGAATCCTTTCCCCTTCCAGGTTAATCTGAGGTAGACTTTGCACCGTTCAGGCCTAAAAGTAGTGAACATAGGTCCTTTCATGAGTTTTCACATTATAAAACAAGTGATGATTTGATCAGGGTATCTGATAGGGCATATCCCAAAACTATCTTAGAGTCAAGCTTACATGGTGAGCAGATGGACAAGGTGAGGTTGCCAATAAGATTGATCTTGTTGTATTTGGGATTGTAGGAATGAATAGGTATGTTGACCAGTGAAACGTAGAAACACAAAAACTAGAAACTGGGAGCAGGAGTAGGCCATTCAGCCCTATGAAACTGCTCCGCCATTAAATATGATCACGGCTGATCATCCAACTCAGTACTCTGTTCATGCTTTCTCTCCATATCCTAGCCCCTCAGCACTAAGAACTATATCTAACTCCCTTTGAAAAAAGTGTAGGCTTTTTGTAGATAGTAGTTAAAAATTCATTTTCTGACTTTTCACCTAATATATTGAGGAAGGGGAGCTCATTTGATTGCTCAATTTCAGAGGTAAGTTGGAGTGCAGGCTGACATTTATTGAGCAGTGTAAAGAAATTCTGAAAGGAGCATGTAGCATGGACAACACGTTTATCAAGGTTGCCTTCAATCTGCATTGGAAAAGGTAAAGTCACCATAAATTTACTAGGCTGTTCTCTTATCAGAGAGAGAGAGAGTGAGAGAGACTGGTGATGTTTTAACCTGAGTGTGACCATACCTCAGGTGAGGGGAGAATCCTTCATGGTAACCTCAGCTGGTGTGGGAATTGAACCCATGCTGTTGGTGTCACTGTGCATCACAAACCAGCCCACCGAGCTAAAAATTCAGTTTGATCTGCATATAGACAGCATAAACCAATCAAGCTGTTTCTGAACAAAAACAAAGTTGCTGGAAAAGCTCAGCAGGTCTGGCAGCATCTGTGGAGGAG
>NC_063336.1:35182001-35208089 GCF_021869965.1 Rhincodon typus
GAAGTCTGTTAAGAGATGTTTTCTAGAGCTGTATTTCGAGGAGCCAACTGGAGGATCTGGATTGTTTTAGAGCTAGTTTAATGTAATGAAAAAAAAGCTAGTTAACAATCTCGTTGTAAAATAATCTTTGGAATCCACATTAAGAGGGAGCTGTAGAGAAAATAAGGAACTCCAGACCCGGTAGCCTTACATTAGTAATAGGAAAATGCTAAAATCTGTTAAGGATAAATAGACACTTGGATAATAATGATGTCATTGAGTCTAGAGTCATACAGCATGGAAACAGACCCTTCAGTCCAACTCATTTGCGATGACCAGACATCCCAATCTGCCCAATTTCCATTTTCCAGCATTTAAACCCTTCCTATTCATATATCCATCCAGATGTCTCTTAAATGTTGTCATTGTACCTGCCTCCACCACTTCTCTGGCAGTTCATTCATAACACGCACCACTCTCTGCGTGAAAAAGTTACTCCTCAGATCCTTTTTAAATCTTTCCCCTCTCACCTTAAATCTATGCTGTCTAGTTTTGGACTCCCCCACCCTGGGATAATTATCTTGATTATTTACTTTATCCATGCCCCTCATAATTTTATAAACCTCTATTAAGGTCAGCCTGAACCTCCAGCCCTCCAGGGAAAAAAGCCCCAGCCTATTTAACCTCTCCCCATAACTCTAAACCTTCAGTCCCGGCAATATCCTTGTAAATCTTTTCTCCACCCTTTAAAGTTTAGCAACATCTTTCCTATAGAAGGGTGACCAGAATTGTATGCAGTGTTCTAAAAGTGGCCTCACCAATGTCCTGTACAGCCGCAATGTGACGTCCCAACTCCTCTCCTCAATGTTTTGACTAATGAAGGCAAGCATGCCAAAAGCCTTCTTCATCACCCTGCCTATCTGCGACTCCACTTTCAAGGAATGATGCACCTACACCCCTAGGTCTACTTGTTCAGCAACTCTCCCCAGGGCCCTACCATTAATTGTATAAGTCCTGCCCTGGTTTGCCTTCCCAAAATGCAACACCTCACATATATCTAAATTAATTCCATCTGCCACTCCTTGGCCCATTGGCCTATCTGATCAAGGTCCCATTGTACTCTGAGATAATCTTCACTGTCCTCTTAACCACCTATTTTGGTAACATCTGCAAACTTACTAACCGTACCTCCTATCTTCACATCCAAATCTTTTGTACAAATGATGAAAAGCAGTGTACCCAGCACTGATCCTTGTGGCATATTGCTGGTCATAGGGTTCCAGTCCGATAGACAACCCTCCACCGCTACCCTCTGTCTCCTATCTTCAAGCCAATCTTGAATCCAATTGGTTATTGCCCTCTGGATCCCATGTGATCTAACCTTACTAACCTGTCTACCATGAGAAACCTTGTTGAACACTTTGCTGAAGTCAATATAAACATCTGATTGGACAATTTGTGGATTTGTTAAAAGGAAATCATGTTTGATGAACCTGTTGAAGATTTTAAAGATGTTACTGATAAAAGCGATAAATAAGAGTTGATAAACATAGTGTACTTAGATTTTCCAAAGGCTTTTGATAAAGTCCAGAATAAAAGCATGTGGGATAGGAGGTAACACGGATTAATGGTTAGTTAACAGAGAGAAAACAGAGTAGGAATAAATGGGTCATTCTCATGTTAGCAGCCTGTGACTAGTGGGGTTTTGCAAGGATCAGTACTTGGTAACTAGCTTTTCACAAGATTTCTCAATGATTTTGAAGTGAGGACCAAATGTAATATTTCCAAATTTGCAGTTGACACAAAGCTAAGTGGGAATGTGTGTTGTGAGGAAAATGTAAAGTGGCTTCAGGAGAATTTGGAACAGAGAATGGGCAAGAAGATGAAAGATGGAATACAATATGGGAAAATGTAAGGCTATCTACTTTGGTTGGAGAAAACAGATGTGCAGAGCATTTCTTAAATGGTAAGAGGTTGGAAAGTGTAGATGTTCAAAGGAACCTAGCTGTCCTTGTCATTAAGTCACTGAAGGCTAACGGGCAGGTGCAGTAAGCTATGAGAAGGTCTTGCTCCATTGTAAAGGAGCCAGGTTAGACCACATGGAGAACCAAGTGCAGTTTTGGTCTCATTAACTCAGGAAAACTATTATAGCCATAGAGGGAGTGCAACAAAGGTTCATTAGACTTGTTCCTGGGATGGCAGGATTGTCCAAGGAAGAGAGATTGGGCAAATTGGGCCTGTATTCTCTAGTGTTTTAAAGAATGAGTGGTGATTTCATTGAAACCTACAAAATACTTAATCGAATAGACACGATAGATGCCGGTAAGATTTTTCCCTTGGCTGGGGAGTCTAGAACAAAGGGGCACAGTTTAGAAATAGAGGGGGTACCACTTAGGATGAGAAGAAACTTTTTTACTCAGAGTTGTGAATCTTTGCAATTCTCTAGTGCAATTGAGCTGTGGAAGCTCAACCTTTGAGTATGTTTAAGGTAGAGATTTTATAGATTTCTGATTACCAACTGTGCATAAGATTATGGGGATGGATAGGGTAAAAAGAAGTGCTCGATTGGTCATGACCACATTGAATGATAGGGCAGGCTTGATGGGCTGAATGGCTGATTCCTGTTCTTGTGTTCCTATGCTACATCTCTGTACCAACTGTGGCCCAACCAATCAGCACCCTCTTCTCCTTTTATATAAATTGGTGTTTCGTTTTCAAGTTTTTGGCATCCTAGTTCTGATGAGTGCAAGGTGAAAAGCTTAAACTTCTAGTTCCCTATTATCAATTTTTAAGTTCTGTACTACTAAGCTTTTATTTAATGAAGTTAATGAATGGATTTGCACTCCAAATTATTTGTTTAACTTATAATCTAAAGTGTTCTTCCTGTTATTGTCTAAGCTGGCTTACAACACAGGTCCCACCGTGATGGGAAAATCTGCTTATAGCCAGTCTACATACTAACCTGAATAAAAGAGCTTCTCAGCTCTAAAATGCCTAGGGATCATCAGAACACAGCAGTGACAGAAATAAACAAGGGCAAAGGCAGAATGGTGCAAGGTCATGGATGGATTTGCAAACAATGTCAAGGATTATGAATTAAGTGCATGACTGAATAAAGAGCCAATGATGGTTGATCAGATGAAAGTAATGGGTTAACAGGTCTTAGTCCAGAGGATGATGTAGGGAGCAGTTTATGTATAAAAGTAAAAACCTGGCATAACAAAATGAAAATGCAGATGTGTGAAGTCTTTGACCACTATAGGGGAACAGTGCTAAATATCTAGATTCAGATCTCACCTTTTCCTGCAATTTTCTTTGTTTCCTCTCTTGTACTGTAGTCAGGTAATTGACAGCTGCATACTCCAGCACCGAGAGAAAGACAAACACAAAACTAACCCACAGGTAAACGTCCACAGCTTTAATATATGACACCCTTGGCATAGAAGCATTCACACCCGTGATAATAGTGGACATTGTTAGAACTGTCGTTATACCTGCAATTACAGAAAACTTTGAAAAATTTTATGTCAATTTACATGGAAAAAATTTCAAACAGTTGATATATTCAATTTTAAAGAAGTCATTTTTCCAAACATTGTAGATGTCTGCTAACAATTAGAATGGGTACCTGCCATTGAAAAATGTTTATCCCTACCTCATCCTCAGCTTATAAATAGATTGCAAACATTGTGTTTCTGCAGTGTGGTGGTTGTCACATTTGCCTTACAAGCTGAAAGGGGGTAAAGGACAGTAAAGAGTTTCGATAATCACAAATTGTGTAGTTACAGTCAGTAGATGTGGACGTGTAATGATTTGATTGGATATTATGATCATATGTATGAATTTGAATATAATTGGATAATATAAACTTGGAATGTAAGGTAGAACGAACATTTTTGGACAGAGATAAGTGTGTAAATGTGCAATCTTTCCATTGCAAAACTAGTTTCTTTAAGAATAGTGTTATACCATTGTTTCGTAGCAAATCAGGAAATTTTGTGTTAGCTTTGATGGATACATCTTCCATGCATGCATGAATGAATGCTGAGGCAAAGAAACTTAAGTCACGTTGGTCTTTGGGGGAACGAAGAGTTAAAAATGTTCCCTTTCAGAGGCAAGTCCCCAGTTTGAAACCAGGCAGAAACATTGTTGAAGATCAAGTATCGGCAGATGGGGAAGAATGTATTACTTTCGTCGCTAGGCTCTCATGGTGTAATAATGTCCCTGCCTCTAGGCCAGAAGGTTTGGGTTCAAGTCCCACCAACGTGGAAGGTGTGTTGTAAACTGTGTAAATAGGTTGCTTAAGGTAAATGGACTGCAGCAGTTCACAACCTTCTCTAGGACAACAAAAAATGAGCAATAAACACTAGCCTAGCCAGTGAAGCACACATCCTATTAATGTATTTTTTAAAAATATCAATTCCTGAATCTTTTTAAGACAGGGAATGAAAGTTTGGAGAATAAATCATTTCATCTTCCTTAATGAGTAAGGATTGCAGCACCAATTCCTTTTGATTGAGGTTTGCTAAGGTCATGATATTTTTCAGAAGAAGCTAAGTAAAACATTAGGACAGGTAATTCATCTTAGGTGGCTGACTGTTACACATGACATCTGATAGTTAATTCCAATAGAACTGAGTATCAGGCACTAATTGCAATCAGCAGGCAATCTGATACCTGTGTAACATATGGGTCTGAAAGAGGTAATCCAGAGGAATATCATAAATATATGATGTAAGATGTTATATGAATTGTGAGAAGGACAGATTAAGATCTTGAAGGAGTAGAACTTAACATTCTGGTCCTTCTCAGAATCTCTGTAATAATGTCTATAATGTAATATGTACAGTAACTAGTTGGTAATATGCAATAAACTATTTTTTGTTCATTACAAGAACTTTTCCTAGTTGGACAGTAAGTGAAATTCCTTGACTACATTAGACCAAGCAGAACCTGCAGATCCCCACATTTAAAGAGGAATGTTACAACAAAGCTACCACTTGGTGGAGTGCAGGGTCTATTTGGCTGCCTCATACGACATGGTGAGTCATGGGTGGGGATTTCATGTCGCTGCCTCATACAACATGCTGGCAGTGGTGGAGCCCTGAAGACTTTTCAGCATCTTCAGACTCGGTTTTTAGTCATCTGCTCATGCAGACAGTTTGCAACAGGGAAAAGCTGAACACCTAAGGACTGTACAGAAGAAATCCTCTGGGCAAGATTCAACAAGGAAGAATCTACAGTTAGTGGTTAAAGCATTTTGGATCTAGTAAGTGCTGCGCTGCAGCAAGTGGATCAGTTACTCTCTAGAGAAGAATTAGCAAAGCATCATGTGGTGGTGGTCTTTAGGAGCAGTCCCAAGTCAGAATTCAGTTGAAGAGCAAATGGACATCAGAGACTCCATCAGTAAAGTTAAACATCCTAGTGGGCAGTGGGCCTAAAACCGTTACAGTTTGAGAAAGCAAAAAAGGAAGGAAAGTACTTACAGCTCAGATTGAGCATTGCCACCAGTGTGGGTGGGCACCACAATGCACAACTACAGTGAAGAAATCAAGAGCCTGAAAAGCAATTAAAACTGAGGTTGCAGACTTGAGGACATCACAAAGGTAGAATTAAAGTAACAAAGGGGGAGATTTGAAGCCTAAGTAGCCATGGACTAACAGAAGAAGAAAATTAGAAGTCATTATTAAAGGTGCAGAAAAGGCGAGAAATCCTTCGTTAAAACCAAATTATTTAAACCACAGGTAGTGGGAATCATGCAGGAAAAAGGCAAAATAAACAGGGATTGCTATTACAGACCATGGGATTCATTCCAAAAAAATCTGTTAAAGAAGCAAGATTAATCTGATAAAACCACAAATTAGTAATTTAGTAAAATTAAGATTGAAGTTGGCATCACTTATTAAAGCCACAGGCTTTAAGTCATATTGTTAAGAAAATGAGAAGCATTGAATAAGACACCAACCGCAGGAATCATCCACTTTAGATGCAAAAGATGGGAATTCGTGTTATATTTCAAGAAGGACCAGGAGGCCAAAGTGTCTAACAGCAGGAGTCTTTTTCTAGTTATCCCAAGCTGTTCCTGCCCAAAATGGCCAATCACGTCATCATTATGTCACTTGACTCATTCTTAAAGTGTTAAGGTTCTCAGAATCTCGGTAACAATGTCAATCATATGAGTGCAACCAGTGATTAGTTGCTAACATGAAGTAAACTACCTCTTGATCAGTACAATGGGCTCTTCTAGTTAGACCAGCATGTGGTTGTCTTCTACCGCACCCGATCAAGCACACCCAGTAGATCCCAGTACATAAAAAAGATGGTGCCAACCACATGGTGAGAAGCAGACTAGGGTTAGCTGCGCATATGACAACCACTTGTTCTGTGTCACTACCTGAGACAAAGTTCTGCCCCTCAGAAGTGAGTTCTCACATTGCAAGTAAGTTGAAGGAGAGATTTATTTTGATCAGAACTGCTGTATAATAAAAGCGTGGCTAGAACTGGATCATAATCAACTCAATAATTCCTCCACGATCTCTTTTAAGCTATTATAGCAAAGCTATATCCAGTAATTGCTTATCAACTTTGTTTGCGGCTAAAGTTTTAATTTCTTTAGCAACATATGTCATTGCACAAAAAAATTAAAATGGCATCTTAGCTTACCTAATGAAACTCTAGCTGGTACAGCTTGGCGATCAATCCAGAATGACACCCAGGACAACATTACCATCAAAGTCGCTGGGAAGTAGGTTTGTAGCAAAAAGAAGAAAATGTGGCGGCGCAAAGTAAAGTTAATGTACAAACGATTGTACCAACCTATTTGCAAAAGTGGATGGTTGTCAATATACATTCTCATG
This sequence comes from Rhincodon typus, assembly GCF_021869965.1. Classification (NCBI taxonomy): domain Eukaryota; kingdom Metazoa; phylum Chordata; class Chondrichthyes; order Orectolobiformes; family Rhincodontidae; genus Rhincodon; species Rhincodon typus. Next base: position 35,188,838 of record NC_063336.1, read on the forward strand.
CATTTACCCCAAATAAACATTGCATTGCTGAGAAAAGGCACATTCTGTCAAAGGTTTCTATCTGGCTTTTGTACAGACAATTTGCGAAATTAACAATTCAAAGGAAAAATCAACATTTATACTGCATGAGAGGACAGTGCTGGGAAGTAGACTCTGATTGGTAGAAGCGTTGCCATAGAGAATCACATGTTAATGGTGATTGACAGTTAACTGTCAAACTTTGTTTAAATTTTAAACCAAGGATATTGACTGATTAGTCAAGGCATTGTCCTGAGAAATGAACAAGCAAAAGGCTATCACCTACTAATTAATTTTAGTTAGTTAATTTTGGTTCAAAGGTCCACTTAAAATCAAACCAAATCTGTATTATGACCATAACATTTAAAAGTTCAACAATGGAATACATTTTTACAATGGGGATTAGGAAAGGCACTCTGGCAGTGAATTTCTCAGATTAAACATATCTTAGGGTTTTAGCTAAGGGAATCCTTTAAATGACAGTCAATCCAGTGACAACCCTTTAAGAGTAAGTCATAAATTCTAACAAGCCAGCTGAATATGTTAATATGGCCTCCCATGCAAATAATAATTTCACGAAGTGAACAGCTTTTTAAGTAGGTAGGGATAATTTGGGTCAAAATAAATAATCATTAAAACGTCATGCCCAAATAATTCCAAAAATCCATTCAAATAAGATATATTCAGCCTGATAAAAAGTACTGCACATTTTGTCAGTCTTCCGCCATAGTTATAGTAGAAGACTGGGAAATGTCCCAGAACTTTACAGCTCTGATGTTCATCCGTATAACTTATGCGATGCAGTTAGTGAACTACAAATTGTTTCATGGGCAAATGTATTGTTCTGCTAATGTATTTAATTGCCTGCCATTCTACAGAAAAGTTTCATTAACAATGAAAAACTAAATCAATTGTTTTGGATCTCTTTGAATATATTTTTAATTCTCAATGAACATGTCAGAGTAGAAGATTACTACCTTCAGAAATTCCAGCTGCATTGAGTTTCCCTAGTTGTCTTTCAAAATAAGAACAATTTTGTTCCTAATTGATGCATAAGTTTACTCTAAATGAATCTTCTTGCAAATGTAGGATTTTTTTTATCTTCTCACATGTCATAAAGGTGCATTTGAATGCAAAATGCTTTCTGTGATTGTACATAAGAATCTCGAATATAGTGCTTCTGCTTTGAGAGGTAGTTCAGCAGCCATAGTTAAGGGTGGTATGCTTGGTCAAAACTTTTTCTTAGTTCTTAGATTCATGTTTATCCATGGAAAATTATCTAATTGTAGATCAATTTACTTATCAATTTAACATCCATTCCTCAACTAAGTTCCCTCCAATAACTGATTAAGTTTCATTTTCTGTACTCTGTATTAGTCAAGTATAGTTCCAAGGTCAGCTACAATTTTGTCTAAATACAGTATTAATAGTTTTTCTTTCAGCAGCATGATTTATCACAGCACAGTGACTTCAAATGTACAGTATCAACTGCATTGTATTATGGTAAGGTTAGGTGTAGATTTTCGTTTGTGATTCTCTGTTTGGTGGGATACTGATTTCAGGGAGGTCATCAAGAACTTTGCTGAACAGAAATGAGGAAATGCCCCATGAAGAAGGAGAAACAACTGAAAAGTAGATAAAGCAGAGCTGCCAAGTTGTTCAGCTATTTTATAATCCCTCTGTTGGGTTACCAAATAAAATGGATGAGATTTCAATTCACGAGTCACATGCAAACACTCACCTGTACTACTGTAGAAAGCCAATTTGGAGGTGGTGTGAAATCTCTGGATAAGGAATTGAGACAAGGAGACCTTCTCATCTGTCTTCAGTGCATCTCTATCACCCTTCCAATATAGCATAAGGTCATCTTCAGTGTAAGCATCTGCCATGAAAGAAATACGAACACAGTATTTAATCGTGACAGATTAAAACTGGATATCAAGACCTCAGCCTCTGGTGAACAAATTATGCTGTAATGTTAATTTTAGATACAAAACCACCAATTATTAGAAATTCAAAAGTTGCTGTGATGTGCTAAATGATTGTACACCTTGGTGCAGAAGCCTCTTCAATGACCGGTAGAGCACCTCCATTTCAGGTTCAAAGTATTCAATCGATACAATAGACTGCTTGCACAGATTAGGTTTGGTCAATAGATGTTTTATGTAGTAACCATCCAGCAAGGTTGTGACAGGATGTATATACATTATACAGACAGATTGACACCACTGTATTTATATATTAAGGTTGATTTTAAGCCACCCTACATGGCAGGATCAGGGTGGGAAGTTTTTAGGATAGATCAACTTGACTTACCAGATCCTCCTGACTTTAATCATGCTGACCACCATTTCAACTGCAGTCTCCATTTATATGGCTGAGGTACCTGCCACAAATAGGCAGGTGCCCCCATGAATGCGATGTCAGTCAGAATGCTATGATGTAGTTAGGACTTGAAATCCTGCCTTGTAGCCAACACATTAATAAAATGACATGGGTTTGTCCTCAGGCACTGACTTTCAGCGTTATTTAAAGAAGCCTTCATATGGTTTTGAGCTCTTTTGGATTTAGTGCATTTCCAACTCATTATTAAATTTGGAGATTGCTTGACTTTTTATTTCTCGGCTTTACTCATTCTAATTAAAATTTTGCAGCTTATAATCGGGAGCTATTTTTGCATCACGGCTGCATAAAGGAAGAGTTATAGGAGAAGGAACAGTAGCAGCCTCAATGCTGGACAAGCAGGTGGTGGGCTGTTACAAGGCAAAACATGTAATTGGGGATAGGGATACATGTGATGCTTACTAAGGCCTGTATCACCCAGTGGGCCAAGAGTCCAAGGTGCTTTTGCACTGGAAATCGAGCTTACTGGACTCTATTGTCCTTACTTTTTATTTACATTGTGCCATTCCTTATAGAGATTCTGGGAAGAAACAGTTTCCGCCTTTTAAATAGAAAGAGATGGCCTCTCCCTTTGAAAACACCTATGATGTGCCTTGCACCACTTCCCCATTCCTCCGTGTGCCTCTCCTTTGTGTGGAGGCTCCTATCTGTTTCCTACCCACATGCAGCAGAGTGCTTACATGTGGGATAGAGTTGGAGACTAGTGCGCAGACACAAGGCATTACATTCATCACCGGCCCATCTTCATACCCAGTCCAAGATGGGACTGAAAATCCAGCCCTATATCTTTGCAAGCTTTTTCATTATAATTGACAATGTAATAAAATAATTACAGGGTAATTTTGTAATAAATTCTCAATAAACTGTCTGCTTCTAAGCAAAATATTGGATTGCTGATGGCAATTCAGATTTGGCTGATCTTCTCCGATCAATCATAGCCCTATGGGGAGAAATCCTGTCAGTTTAGCTGAGTTTTAAATTCCATTTATCAGATAACACAGTAACAAGGAAAAGAGCGAGATTTTTTTTAAAAGCATTATCCGGCCCACAGAGCAGCTTGTCTACATCCTGCAAAGTTTTTGTGGCTAGAGTGCAATAAGAATACACATAGCTGAACAAGTGCGTAGTATAGATGACTTACAGCTTTCTATCTCCAGGGAACAGGTCTGTGTGTCAAGAGGAAAGCAGCTGAAATCCATGTTGCACATTGCTGTTACTGTAACCCTACAAATATAAGAGATGACTTATAATGTTGTTTAGTATCTGTCATTGAACACAGGCCCTGCTCTAATGTCACTGTAGAGTCAATACCGACACAATGTTCTGATCTGATCTCCTTATGCCTGCCAGGTGGAAGTGAATGGACCTTTTATTTGATTTCTAGTGCCATCATTCCTAAGACTGTCTGAGTGATTGCCTGAAGATTAAAGTATCTGCCTCCTAAACAGGAAACTATTCCAAGGGAGAATTTCCTGGTCCTGTGCTCGAGAGCCTTGGATTATCTGGCCACAGTAAATGCAGGATATCACATGAAAATAAACAAAGAAAACTGGGGATGCTGGAAATCTGTAACAAAAACAGAGAGCGCCAGAGAAACTCAGCAGATTTGGCAGCATCGATGGACAAAGTTAACTTTTCGAATCCAGTGACCCTTTGTCAGGGTTTCCTGCTTTTATTTCAGAATTTCATGTGGGTTTTCTTAGTAAGGGAAACAGTCTAAGCCTTTCCGATTTACCTATATTTGCTGCAACCAATGAACCATCAAATCCAAGGAGCAGATCAAGAAAATTTCCTTTTAATTATTTCCAGGGAACCTGAAGAAATCATTTTTAAAAATCAGCTTGTTCTCTCGGGTTGATAAATTCATGGACACAAAAGAAATCAGCTTGTGCAATGCTCCCACTTCAAATCAAACATGGCCTTCTATAGAATCAGCCGAATCGCCCATAAGACTATTTATTGACATGAATAAGGTGAAGGTCTCAGCTTAGTTCCCCAGAAAAAGCCAAGTGGAATTTGGTGCAAGATTCCTGATGAGTTATTTCTCTGCCTAATGAGGAACATCCACACATCACTGGAAAGTTGCAATATATTGGAAGGACAGAAATAAGTCAGCTGAAGTATTTTTACCCATTTTTGCTCTAAGTAACAACACCAGACACAAGGAGCAGGACTTTTTGGATGCCGGGTTTTCTGATCTCTTGTCCATGGACCGTGCAAGGAACGCATTCCCACCTATTATCTAGCTATTTAGCTGTTTGACAATGCAAAATTTACTCCTCTCACTTTGAGGGTTGTGCACAGTTTTGGTCCCATAGTTAAGAAAAGACTTGCTGGCATTGGAGGTAGTTCAAAAGAGGTTCATTAGGCAGATTCCTCAGGTCAAGGGATTGACTCATCAAGAACAACTAAACAGGTTAAGTCCTTATTCATCAGAGTTCAGAAGAATGAGGGGATGATCTGATTGAAACACATAAGATTCTGACGGGGCTTGGGTAGGTGTTGAGAAGATGTTTCCATTAGTGGGGAATCTCAAACCAGGGGACAGAGTTAAAGAATAAGGGGACAATCATTTAAAACTAAGGTGCAAAGGGGTGAATGAATGTCTGGAATTCTCTACCTCAGAATGTTGGGAAGACTAGGTCACTAAAAGTATTTAAAAAGGACTTAAACAGTTTCTGTGAAGTATCGGGGAGTTGAGGGCTAAGAGGCATTGGCAGGAAAGAGCCGTTGAGGGATGGGGCAGATCAGCCATGATTTTATTGAACTACAGACTTGAATGACTGAATGGCCTATTCCCTCTCCTATTTCTTATGTAAGATTGGAATGGGAAATTTAAAATGTAGCAGGGGTTACTGTGATGGTAGAAGTCCCAGTAGAATTTCTGGAGAAGAAATGCAATGCAGGACCTACACTTACCTTATACTGTACAGCACATTTCCATCAGGAAAGATGCGTAACATTATATTATCTGTGGTTGTGTCATGGATAAATGACCGCTTTGAGTGAACAAAAAACACGTCTGGTGCCCAAATCTTTTTGACGAGCCTTCCATCAAATGTCATACTTTTATTTGTAGTGCTGGGAAATGAAAGCCGTTCATCTTTCCAATAATTGCGCAAATATAGAGTCATTGTGAAATCCTGCAGAAAACATAAAATTCAAATAATCAGCCTTTGAATTCTCAAATTCTCAATGGCATGCAGCATCAGCAAGGTGGGTCAACATTAAAATGATCTGATAATCTTATAATAGATCAACAATGCTTTGGATGAGGTTGTTGATTTGTTTGCCGAGCTGGTAGGTTGGTTTGCAAACGTTTCGTTACCTTACTAGGTAACATCATCAGTGCACCTCCGATAAAGCTTTGTTGGTCTGTCCCGCTTGTTATTTATGTGGGTCCAGTCTGATGTGGTGGTTGGCCTCATTTCCAGTTCTTCCCACATAAGGACTGCCACAAACACTACATCATGTAGACCGGGTCAGAACTAGCTATCAGGGTACATGAGCACCAACTAACTACCCAGAGACACAACCAACTATCATTCGTTTCCATACACTTGGATAAAGAAGGCCACCAATTCGACTGGGAAAAAGTAACCATCCCAGGACAAGCCAACCAAAGACATGCACAGGATTTCCTAGAGAACTGGTTCTCAACCTCGAACTCCATCAACAAACATGTGAAAATTAGACCCCCATATACCAACCACTATGAAGCAGAACCAGAAATGAGGCCAACCACCATATCAGACCGGACCCACATAAATAACAAGCGGGACAGACCGACAACGCTTCATCGGAGGCACACTGATGATGTTACCTAGTATGGTGACTCAAAGTCTGCAAACCAACCTACCAGCTTCGTAGTGATTGGTATATCAATGAGGATGAAATTATGATCTCCTTTGATGTGACAGTGCTGTTTACTTCCATCGACGTCCCCTTAGCTAAGGAGACACTAGCCTCGTTACTAGATGGACTAGTAATGATGACCCCCTTCAACACCAACACCATCACCCTCAAACTACTAGATTTACGCCTCACGACCCACTTTGTCTTCAACGGCCAGCCATACAAACAAATCAGCGGAATACCCATGGGATCACCCATATCAGGACTTATAGCTGAAGCAATAATGCCAAGAATAGAATGGACAGCCCTTCCCACTATCCAGCCAAAACTATCGGTCCATTACGTGGATGACACATTCGTCATTATCAAGCACATAAAACTGGAGGAAACTCACCAACTCATCAACAACATCCTCACTGGCGTAGAATTCACCATGGAAGCGGAGAACAACAACCAACTCCCATTCCTGGATGTACTGGTTGAACGAAGGGCCAATGGTGAGCTCCAGACCAGCGTATACAGAAAGGCCACCCGTATGGACCAAATACTTAACTACAACAGCAACCACCCCAACACCCACAAACGGAGCTGCATCAGAACTCTATTCAAAAGAGCCATAACACACTGCAGCACCCCAGAACTGCGCAAAGCCAAAGAAGAACATCTCTACAGCATCTTTAAAACAACAGCTACCCAAAAAGTGTAGTCTGCCAGTACTTATGCAGCAGACAACAACAGGAAGACACAGCATGCCGGATACACTAGTTACCCTGCCATACATCAAGAACGTATCAGAGATGACCATCAGACTACTCTGACCACTAGGAATTGTGGTAGCACACAAACCCACAGATACACTACAATAACTACTGACAAGAACAAAGGATCCCATACCCACAACTAACAAGACCAACATTATATATAAAATCCCAAGTAAGGATTGTCACAAATACTACATCGGACAGACCAGGAGAAAACTAGCTATCAGGGTACTCGAGCACCAACTAACTACCCAACCATCACTCATTTCCATACACTCAGATAAAGAAGTCCACCAATTCGACTGGGACAATGTAACCATCCTTTGTAACCAATGTAACCTTCCACAGATTACTCGCACTTTGTTTTAGGGTGCCATTTTGTCTAGGAGTACATAGTGATGTCACTAGATGCTCCACCATTGATGTACCACAAGTTGTTGGAATAGAAAGAGAGGCAGTTAGCAACTTGTGTGTCTGACTCAGTGACTATGATAATGAGAGTGAAGTCAGCTCCCTCACCACAGATGCTAACATTCAGAAGAATGTGCTGGTCTTACTATTGGAAGACTGGAGAACTCTTAACACACATTGATATCTCTTCTAACTCTCCAGAAATCATTAATGTTGGAGACTTCACATCTGCATGGGCTTGCTGCTCATCATATTCTGAAAGCAAATCTCAAAACAGAACAGACAGCAGAATATCTTTTGATGTTGATCACTTTACTTCCAGGAATAACTTTGTTTCCAATGGTGAATAATTTACCATGACTGGATTATAAGTGAAATATGAAATGTGACAGACAGGCCACATGTTTGAGAAACAAGTGATTGGTTTGTTTACATTTTTCACTTTAACTCTTGATTCCATTTTAGAAGGTTAGCAGTTCAAGTCCCACTTCAGAACTAGAGTTGCCATTCCTGTGCTTCCTGAGATTGAGACACAACAGTGATCTGTCTGCTTTGGTGGTTAGAGTACATTCTAAGGATCACGTGGTACTGTTTCAAAAGCAAAGAATTATCCCTACATCCAGGCCAACATTCTTCATGCAACCAAGGTCATAAAAATAGACGTCCTGGCCATACATCTTTATGCTGTTTATGGGATTTTCCTGTGGGCACAGAGGCTGCCCATGTTTCACTACAAATATGAGCCACCATACCTCAAATTAGTTTGTTAGATCTTTCTGAGTAATGCCATAGGCACTATAGTTTTATGTCACTCTTTAAAATTGTATTATACCCACAGATCGAGAAACTCCCCGATTAAATCTCTGGTTTTGGACGTATAGCAAATAGGAGCAGGAGTAAGTCATTTGGCCCTTTGAGCATGCTCTGCCATTCAATACGATCATGGTTGACCATCCAACTCATTACCCAGTTCCTACACTCTCCACATAACCTTTGATTCCTTCAGCCCTAAAAACTATGTCTAACTCCCCTTGAAAGTATGAAACATTTTGGCCTCAACCGCTTTCTTTGGCAGAAAATCCCACAGGCTCACCACTCTCTGGGAGAAGAAATTTATCCTCATTTCAGTCCTAAATGGCCTGCCCCATATCTTTAGAATGTGACCCCTGGTTCTGTTATCCTTGGTGATCAGGCTTATCCATCCTGAATTTACCCAGTTGAGTCCTGTTTGGATCTTATAGGTTTCTATGAGATCTCCCCTCATTCTCTAAACTCCAGTGAATATAGTCCTAACCAATCCAGTGTCTCCTTATATGTCAATCCTGCAATCCCTGGAATCAGTCTGATAAACCTTTGTCACACTGCCTCCTGCAATCCCAGGAATCAGTCTGATAAACCTTTGTTGCACTGCCTCCTTCCTCAGATGAGACCAAATCTGTGCATAAGACTCCAAGCATGGTTCCAATAATGTCCTGTATAATTGCCACAACATCCCTGCTCCTGTAATAGAATCCTCTCGTTAAGAAGGCCAACATCCCATTTGCCTTCTTCATCACCTTTTGCACCTGCAAGGTTACTTTCAGCGACTGGTATACAAGTACACCCAGGTCTCGTTGCACTTCCCAGTTTCCCAATCTATCACCAATCACATTATAATCTGCCTTCCTGTTTTTGCTACCAAAATGAATAATTTCACATTTATCTACATTATACTTTATCTGCCATGCATTTCCCCACTTACACAACTTGTCCAAATCACAATTAGTTTGTGCTACACTATTACCTTTCAAACTAACTTGAAAGGTTAATACTTGCAGAAACAATATTTTGTTAATACTTTGCAAATCAAAATATTTTAGGCTTTAGAAATCTAACAGTCAATTAAAATGTTTGAGCTACAAACAGCAGTGTTAAATTCAATTTCTAATGACATAAAGCTATATTTTCTACAATTTTTACTATACATTATTGCTAGTACGTTAAGAGCATTCACAATATTTAGAATACTCATATGAAACAGTCAGAAGTTCCATCGATAAAGAGGCCCACACAATTGAAGACAGCCATTTTCATTTCCCTCTTAATTGATCTTAATCATGTCACTACTATTCCTCCTGACTAGGAAGGGAGAAAATATTAAAGGAAAGGTCCTCACTCACAACATCTTAGAGCAATTGGCTGAGATCTATTTGTCATATTCTCTTTTATTCTAAGTTTTACATTGCCTTGTCATGACAGAAGGGAAATCACACAGTAAAGAAATATTAGACAATAGCATTTTGTACAGACATTGGTTGCAAAGGTACAAGAATGTAAATGGGAACAAAGTACTTTGTGTCGAGTGCATTATTATCCAAAACCAAAATGATCATTTAGCACCGAATGCAAATACTCAAGCTCAGTTTGATTACTTACCATATTCACCTCAGAAATACTGTCCAGGCTTTCCACCATCACATCAACTCCAACAGGTATTGCTGGGCCTGGTGGTACAAAATAGTGTCAATTCATGCATTTGGAAATGATTCTTAATGCAATACAGTAAGGATTTTGTAAAAACCATAGTTTAATTCCTTACTGACACTTATACAGAAGGAAGAAACAGTTCAAAAAATCAGTGTATTTCTGTTACAATGTATCAATATGACAACTATGTGTTTTTGTAAAGAATCTTCTGTAAGGATTAGAAATAGACTAAAAAATAGTATTGATTTACTCTCTGCTACTAGCTATGACAAGAAAACAGATGTTACATGAATGCAGCTTCACATTAATCCATGTTATCATTTGAATATTGAAATGAAAATCTTTGTTACTTAAAACATAAATAATTCTTCTGCCATTCTTAAGAAAACATGCTTGATGAAAGTGAAGCTTAATTTGTCATAGAAACTTAGACTTAGCAGCAAATGTAGACCATTCAGCCTTTTGAGTCTAATCAACAGAAACAGAGATAATGGAAGTGGGAGTACGAGTCGGTTATCAGGCCCATCTTAATCAATATACTCATGGTTGATCCACTTATCTCAATGACATACTCTTGGTATCTCCCACACCCCTTAACACTTTTAACGTCTGGAAATCTATTTATTTCTTCAATAAGATCACGGCTGATTTGGTCCTGACCTCGAACACAATGTCCTGTCTGCTCACTGTAAAACTTGACTCCCTTATCTATCAAAAATCTATCTAATTCACCCTGGAATAAATTCAAGATCCAGCCTCCACTTTCTCAGGAAGATAATAATTCCACAGATGAACAACCCTCTGACAGAAAACGTATCTGGTGAGTTAGAAGTTTTTCCGTGAACAGCAGGCAGGAAGATGGGGATAGAATTAGACATAGGTCTACCACAAAGTGGTAGGGCAGGTAGTTAATCGGGCATGTTTGATATGGCACCAAAACCTGCTGAGCTTCACAGCAAGAATCCATCTAAAAATCTCGACGCAACTCGCATTTCGTCAAAAAAAAGGTAAGATTCAGCTCACGGTCACTATTATTGAATTCAAAATTCACCATCTGCCACTGTAGGATTCAAACCCAAATCCCCAAAGGATTAGTCTGCGTCTCTAGGATACCATTCTGGTGATATCACCACCATGTCACTTCCTCCTCGATCCTATTTTGGTTTTCTAACTATCCTGCTATAACGTCCTTAATAATCCATTTGAACAATTTCCCCATAATAGATCCCTTGTCATCAGAAATTTTCACATGAGATGAATATCACACCTTTTAAAATGGTACTAAAGAACTTAAAAAAAATGTATGTTAATAACAGCAGGTGGGATAGAGTGCTGACCACCTATTCAATGTAACTGGACATGATGCACAAGCTGTCGCTAAACTTAATGGCACTAGGGCAGACTGCTGTTTGGTGGGGTTAGGAAATATGGAGCTGTTACGTTGAGCTGACAAACAACCAGGGAGCATAATTTCAGGACAGTGAGGTTAATTTGGAATAGACCCTCCTATGACCATTATTTGAGGATCTAGAAGCAACAGTCCTATTTCTGTAGGCCCTGCAGGCAGGCTCTCTGGATGCCCTTTTCAAAACCCTTGTCCAAAGCTTTTTTTTAAATTCATTCATGGCATATGGGTTTCTCTGGCTGGATCAACACTTATTGCCCACCCTCAACTGTCCTTCAGGAGGTGGTGGTGAACTGTTTTCTTGAACTGCTGCAGTCCATTTGGTGTAGGTAGACCCACAATGCCCTTAGGGAAAATATACCAAGATTTTGACCCATTGGCACAGGTGATAAATTTCCAAGTCGGGATGGTGACTGGCTCAGAGCTGAACTTGCAGACAATGGTTTTCCCATGTATCTGCTGCTCTTGTCCTTCTAGATGCAAGTGGTCATGGGTTTGGAAAGTGCTGTCTAAAAAGTCTTGGCGAATATCTGCAGGTCGTCTTGAAGGTAGTACACACTGTTGTTACTGAGAGTCAGTGGTGGAGGGAGTAGATATTTGAGGATGTGGTGTCAATCAAGCCTGCAGATTCATTCTAGATGGTGTCAAACTTCTTGAGTGTTGTTGAAACTTCCATCACAGTCCTGAACTGTGCTTTGCAGATGGTGGACAGGCTCTGGGAAGTGAGGAGGTGAATTATTTGCTGCAGGCTTCTTAGCCTCTAAACCGATCTTGTAGCCATTGTATTTATACGTCTAGACCAGTTCAGTTTCTGATCACTGGTAAAGCCCAGGATGGCGATAGTGTGGTTGTTGGTAGGAGCTGGAGAGTCAGCATAATGAGGGCCATTTTCAGCCAAATACATTGTCTATGCCAAATGGAGGAACTTAAAAACTGTCTAGTATAGCCATTCCTTCACTGTCACTGAGTCAAAATCCTGGTATTCTCTTCCTAACAGCACCATGAGTGTCACTGAAGCCCAAGGAGTGCAGCAAATTGAGAAGACATCTCACCACCACCTCTTCCAGGGCAGTGAATAATGGGCAATGAATGCTGGCCTATCCAGTGACACTCACACTCTATAAATCAGTTTAAAAATTACCAACAGTGCACTAATATGTCCCTTACCCAGGGCCTTTACATATATAAATTCGCTGTGTGCATCCTTGGGGTGGGCAGCCTATCTAATTCCTGTCTTGCCCTTTGGTAAAATTCCACAAGGTCAGAAGGCCATCAGACATGGTTCCCTCGATTACTGCAGCCTTCTCTGTCTCCTGGGGCCAGTAAAATTCAGCTGAATACCTCCTACATAGCCCTGTTTAGATTTTGCTTATAATGCTTCTGTGAAGTGCCTTAATACAGTATGTTAAAGTCACTATACCAATTTAATTTCTTGTTGTTGTTGCTGGGAAATGGGAATTTGATTTTGGGTGCCATGTGTTCTTTTTATTGTGCCCAGTGATATGCCTTATTTCCAACATCAACTATTCTATGAACCTTTCTTGTTCAATGTTACTTAGCACTGAACCAGGAGTAGCTTTCTGCTGTGGCTCTAAACCAAGGAGGAAAATGAATTGAGGCTGTTTTTCATTAGTTTACGTTCAGAAAACATAATCAATCATTCATTCATGTACACGTGGGCAGTGTGCCATGGAATTGAGCTGACGTCCTCTCAACAACCCAATCTGGGCAAAGCAGATGAGGCAGACCCATCTCAGAGTTAAATCTCTTTTCCCATAGTAGTAATGAAAATGTGCCCTCTGCATGATGTGGGCCATGGCTTGCAGCAAGTTATGTAAGATCTGGATGATTCATGGGCTGGAGGGTAAATGCAATCAGTTTACTTACAGAGAACAAAGATCACTGGATAAAAGGACAATTACCGCAATAGCAAGAACATTTCTAGGTTTGTTAGTAAATAGAATTGTTGAGAGTGGAGGGAATACCCTATGGAGAGTAAATGGGGTGATGACTTCCTTCCATGTTAGCTTTAACAAATCTATAAATATGTTTACAAATCATGAGTTTGTGGATTCGTTTAAAATAATCCTTCAAGTAAAGTATTGCATTGATTTTCTGTCCAAGCTGATTTTGTAATGGAAAGGCAGTGACCTAGAAATTTATTGATGCAGCATTTATTTTTCATGTGCATTATGAGCACCAAACCTTGCCTAAGGCAGGCAGTGATTGTGCATTTATTCCATGGTTGAGGTCTTTTGAACAACTAATAAAATATTTAAATCGAGGATCTGGACTTCGTCTAGGGTACTTTTGTGATATTGGTCTGCCCCAGCACCTGACTGAACACTTGACAAATTCACTGAGCAACTCATGTAACTAATAGACAGTAAGGAACCTTCAGCAGTGATACTTGTCGAGTCTAACCATTGCATATGGCTAGTTGTTGGTTAGTCCTTTTCGGCTGCTTCTTAACATTTTGGAGATTTTATGGCCTGTTTTTGTCCAAATAAAACTATTCTGACTTCTGAGAAGTTATATTTTTTAGTATTCCACAATGGAATATTTGTCTTTATAACTACTATGGCTGTACAAAACCCTACTTATCACATTGGTGTACAGCTGGATGAATACAGCAGGCCAGGCAGCATCAGAGGAGCAAGAAAGCTGATGTTTCGAGTCTGGACCCTTCTTTAGAAATGGGGGAGGGGAAGGGTACTGTTAGTGGCTAACAATAGGTAGTGTGTAATGGCAGGCTATGTGATAACAAGGCCTGGTGTGTGGGGTGGGGGTCAGGGACATGGGAGAGTTTAGGCCCTAAAATTAGTGAATTCAATATGGAGTCGGAGGGCTGTAGGGTCCCCAAGTGGAAAATGAGGTGTTGTTCCTCCAGCTTGCGTTGGGCTTCACTGGAACACTGCAGCAAGCCAGAGACAGAGATGTTGGCCAGGGAACAGGGTGGTGCATTAAAGCGGCAGGCAACAGGTGGTTTGGGGTCTTTTTTGCGAGCAGAATGTAGATGTTCTGCAAAGCAGTCACCAAATCTATGCTTCGTTTCCCCAATGTAGAGGAGACCACATTGTGAGCAGCGAAAGCAGTAGACTAGATTCTTGGAAGTGCAGGTGAAGTGTTGCTTCACCTGGAAGGTATGTTTGGGACCTTGGATACTGGGGAGGGAGGAGGTAAATGCGCAGGTGTTGCATCTTCGCTGATTACAGGGGAAGGTGCCGTAGGGCTGTGGGGAGGTGTTGGGGGTGAAGGAAATGTGGACCAGGGTGTCCCGGAGGGAACGGTCCCTGCGGAAGGCGGACAAGGGAGGGGAGGAGAATATGTGCCTGGTGGTGGCATCTTGCTGGAGGTGGAGGAAATGGCATCTGATGATCTTCTGAATGTGGATGCTGGTGGGATGGTAGGTGAGGATAAGGAGAACCCTATCGCTGTTGTGGGAGGGAAGTGAAGGGGTGAGGGCGGAAGTCGGGAGATGGGTTGGACCTGGTTGAGGGCCCTGTCGACACACTGGTCCGCACTTCCTTCACCCCCAGCACCTCCCCACAGCCCTACAGCACCTTTCCCTGTAACCGGTGAAGGTGCAACACCTGCGCATTTACCTCCTCCCTCCCCAGAATCCAAGGACCCAAACATACCTTCCAGGTGAAGCAACACTTCACCTGCACTTCCCAGAATCTAGTCTACTGCATTCACTGCTCACAATGTGGTCTCCTCTACATTGGGGAAACAAAGCTTAGACTTGGCGACCGCTTCGCAGAACATCTACGTTCTGCTCGCAAAAAAGACCCTGAACCACTTGTTGCCTGCCACTTCAATGCACCACCTTGCTCCCTGGCCAACATCTCTGTCTCTGGCTTGCTACAGTGTTCCAGTGAAGCCCAACGCAAGCTGGAGCAACAACACCTCATTTTCCGCTTGAGAACCCTACAGCCCTCTGGACTCAATATTGAGTTCAATAATTTAAGGGCCTAAACTCTCCCATGTCCCAGCCCCCCATACCACACACCAGGCCTTGTTACCACACAGCCTGCCATTTCACACCCCCTCCTGTTGTTAGTCACTAACAGTCCCCATTAACAACTATTCACCCTCCCAGTCTGATCGTTAGCACCTCCTTTGTCTGGTCAACTGTCTTTCTCTCTCTTTGGGCTTTATCCTATCGTTTTTGTCAAAATAAAACTATTCTGACTTCTGAGAAGTTATATTTTTTAGTATTCCACAATGGAATATTTGTCTTTATAACTACTCCCTACCCCACCCACCACCCTATTTTCTGCCAATAAACTGACGTTTTCCCAGCCACCATCAGTTCTGGGGAAGGGTCACCGGACCAGAAACGTTAACTCTGTTTTCTCCTTCACAGATGCTGCCAGACCTGCTGAGCTTTTCCAGCAACTTTGTTTTTGTTCCTGATTTACAGCATCCACAGTTCTTTTGGTTTTTATTTAGTATTTAACTCACTGCCACATCTCTTCCAGGCACGCCCACCTTGAAGAAGTTCTGCTCCTCTCTCCGACGGGATTTCCGTTCCAATCTTTCTTCTTGCCCACCGACATTAATTTCACTGTCACTCCTGGTGTTTGACCAGGTATTTGCTAAAACTTGTTTCCACAGCTATATCACATTCCTCAGTGACTGCCTCTGGCTCAGACTCACCCCACGTGGATTCCAACTGAAGTCTGGAAACTGATATCCATTTCAAACCCACCGACTCCCACAGCTAACTAGAATACACCTCCTCCCACCCACCTTCCTGCAAAAATGCCATCCCCTATTCCCAATTCCTTCGTCTCCGCCGCATCTGCTCCCAGGATGAGGCATTCCACCCCCGAACATCTCAGATGTCCTCGTTTTTCAAGGACAGCAACATCCCCCACACAGTGGTCGAGAACGCCCTCGACCATGTCTCCCACATTTCCTGCAACTCATCCCTCAAACCCCTTCCCCACAATAACAACCAAAACAGAATCCCCCTCATCCTCACGTACCACCCCACCAACCTCCAGATCCAACGCATCATCCTCCGACACTTCCGCCATCTGCAATCTGACTCCACCACCAAAGACATTTTTCCCCTCCCCACCCTTATCTGCTTTCCAGAGGGACCACTCTCTCCGTGACTCCCTTGTCTGCTCCACACTCCCCTCCAGCCCTACCACACCCGGCACTTTTCCCTGCAACTGCAGGAAGTGCTACATCTGCCCCTACACCTGCCCCTACTCATCCCTATCCCAGGCCCCAAGAAGACTTTCCACATCAAGCAGATGTTCACCTGCACATCTGCTAATGTGGTATACTGCATCCGCTGTTCCCGTTGTGGCTTCCCCTACATCGGGGAAACCAAGCGGAGGCTTGGGGACGGCTTTGCAGAACACCTACGCTCGGTTCGCACTAAACAACTGTACCTCCCAGTCGCGAACCATTTCAACTCCCCCTCCCATTCCTCAGATGACATGTCCATCCTGGGCCTCCTGCAGTGCCACAACGATGCCACCCGAAGGTTGCAGGAACAGCACCTCATATTCCACTTGGGAATCCTGCAGCCCAATGGTATCAATGTGGACTTTACAAGCTTCAAAATCTCCCCTCCCCCTGCCGCATCCCAAAACCAGCCCAGCTTGTCCCCGCCTCCCTAACCTGTCCTTCCTCCCACGTATCCCCTCCTCCCACCTCAAGCCCCACCCCCATCTCCTACCTACCAGCCTCATCCCGCCCCCTTGACCTGTCCATCCTACCTGGACTGACCTATCCCCTCCCTACCTCCCCACCTACACTCACTTTTACTGCCTCCATCCCCGGCTCGTTGACCGGTCTGTCTCCTCTCCACCTATCTTCTCCTCTATCCATCTTCTATCCGCCTCCCCCTCTCTCCCTATTTATTTCAGAACCCCCTTCCCCTCCCCATTTCTGAAGAAAGGTCTAGGCCCGAAAAGTCAGCTTTCCTGCTCCTCCGATGCTGCTTGGCCTGCTGTGTTGATCCAGCTCTACACCTTGTTATCTGAAGGTTCATCCCTCATGTTTTGAATCCTCCCAGGATCACAGATATCTCTGTGATGTTCAACGTTCCACAGACAGCTGCTCTCGCCGCATCCTGAGATCCACACTCAGTGCCATGCGGCGTCACATACGCACTCTCAACCTCTCTCTCCAACAGCATCGCAACGTGCTGGCTCAGGGCTGCACCACTCCACAGTTCCACTTCATCCTCCGGCTCATTCGTCGTGCTAACAAGAAACTTTTTCCTTTCCTTTCAGGCATCAAGGCCCACAAGATGCAACAACTCAAAAATACCCATGGCCCTCTGGAACCTTCCTCTCCTCCCCTTCCCTCTGACTCTATCCCTTCCCCCAACCCCCCACCTCCTGTCGGGTATTCACCATCCCTCCTAACCTTCCGCTCTCCGATGCTGAACATTCTGTACTCAGCAAAGGCCTCAGCTTTATCCCTCTGCGTCCCTACCTTAACGAATTTCCGGCACAACATGACGCCGAACTGTTCTTCCGTCGTCTTCGCCTCCGTGCTCATTTCTTTGGACAAGAGTCCTCTCCCCGTCCCACAGACCCCTTTGCCCAATTCCAACACTCTCCCTCCACCTGGACCCCTCCCTCCGGCCTTTTACCTGCACTTGATCTTTTCATTGAGAACTGTCGACATGACATTAGTCGCCTCAATTTCACTGCCCCTCTCAACAAATCCAACCTATCTCCCTCCAAACTGACTGCACTCTGTGCACTCAGATCTAAACCTGACTTTGTCATCAAGCCTGCCGATAAGGGTGGTGCTGTTGTTGTCTGGCGTACTGACCTCTACCTTGCAGAGGCTGAGCGTCAGCTCTCAGATACCTCCTCCTATCTTCCCCCGGATCATGACCCCACCATGGCATATCAGGCCATTGTATCCACGACGGTTACGGATCTCATTTCATCTGGTGATCTCGCCCCATCTGCTTCCAAGCTAATAGTCCCCCAACTCTGCACAGCTCGTTTCTACCTCCTGCCAAAAATCCACAAACAGGACTGTACAGGTAAACCCATTGTTTCAGCCTGCTCATGCCCCACAGAACTCATCTCTTCCTACCTTGACCCAGTCTTCTCCCCCCGGTCCAATCCCTACTCACATACATCCATGATTCATCTGATGCCTTACGCCGGTTTCAAAGCTTCCAGTTTATCGGCTCCAGCCACCTCCTCTTTACCATGGATGTGCAATCCCTTTACACATCCATTCCCCACCAGGAGGGTCTTAGGGCTCTCCGCTTCTTCCTGGAGCGGAGACCTGAACCATCCCCACCCACCACCACCCTCCTCCGCTTGGCTGAGCTTGTCCTCACCCTCAACAAATTCTCTTTCGACTCCTCTCATTTTCTTCAGGTAAGAGGAGTTGCCATGGGTACTTGCATGGGCCCTAGTATTGCCTGTCTCTTCGTGGGTTATGTGGAACATTCCTTGTTCCAGTCCTATTCCGGCCCCCACCCACAACTCTTTCTCCGATACATCGATGATATCATCGGTGCTGCTTCCCTCTCTCGTCTGGAATTGGAAAACTTCATCAATTTCGCTTCCAATTTCCACCCTGCTCTCACTTTCACCTGGTCTATCTCTGACTCCTCCCTTCCCTTCCTCGACATTTCTGTTTCCATTTCTGGGGAGGGACTGGCCACTAATATCCATTACAAACCCACTGACTCCCACAGCTACCTGGACTATACATCCTCACACTCCATTTCCTGTAAAGACTCCATCCCATTCTCTCAGTTCCTCCATCTCAGTCGCATATGTTCAGATGAGGCCAACTTCGACAAGGGAGCTCCGGAATGTCCACCTTCTTCCTCAACCGAGAAATCCCCAGCTCCGTTGACGACAGGGCCCTCAAACAGGTCCGACCCATCTCCCGCACTTCTGCCCTCACCCCTTCTCTTCCCTCCCGC
>NC_063336.1:35208489-35227505 GCF_021869965.1 Rhincodon typus
ATCCCTTTACACATCCATTCCCCACCAGGAGGGTCTTAGGGCTCTCCGCTTCTTCCTGGAGCGGAGACCTGAACCATCCCCACCCACCACCACCCTCCTCCGCTTGGCTGAGCTTGTCCTCACCCTCAACAAATTCTCTTTCGACTCCTCTCATTTTCTTCAGGTAAGAGGAGTTGCCATGGGTACTTGCATGGGCCCTAGTATTGCCTGTCTCTTCGTGGGTTATGTGGAACATTCCTTGTTCCAGTCCTATTCCGGCCCCCACCCACAACTCTTTCTCCGATACATCGATGATATCATCGGTGCTGCTTCCCTCTCTCGTCTGGAATTGGAAAACTTCATCAATTTCGCTTCCAATTTCCACCCTGCTCTCACTTTCACCTGGTCTATCTCTGACTCCTCCCTTCCCTTCCTCGACATTTCTGTTTCCATTTCTGGGGAGGGACTGGCCACTAATATCCATTACAAACCCACTGACTCCCACAGCTACCTGGACTATACATCCTCACACCCCATTTCCTGTAAAGACTCCATCCCATTCTCTCAGTTCCTCCATCTCAGTCGCATATGTTCAGATGAGGCCAACTTCGACAAGGGAGCTCCGGAATGTCCACCTTCTTCCTCAACCGAGAAATCCCCAGCTCCGTTGACGACAGGGCCCTCAAACAGGTCCGACCCATCTCCCGCACTTCTGCCCTCACCCCTTCTCTTCCCTCCCGCAACAGCGATAGGGTTCCCCTTATCCTCACCTACCATCCCACCAGCATCCACATCCAGAAGATCATCAGACGCCATTTCTGCCACCTCCAGTAAGATGCCACCACCAGACACATATTCCCCTCCCCTCCCTTGTCCGCCTTCCGCAGGGACCATTCCCTCCAGGACACCTTGGTCCACACTTCCTTCACACCCAACACCACCTCCTCCACCGCCACACCACCCCACGGCCCTATGGCACCTTTCCCTGTAACCGGTGAAGGTGCAACACCTGCGCATTTACCTCCTCCCTCCCCAGTATCCAAGGGCCCAAACATACCTTTCAGGTGAAGCAACACTTCACCTGACTTCCAAGAATCTAGTCTACTGCATTCGCTGCTCACAATGTGGTCTCCTCTACATTGGGAAAATGAAGCTTGCAAAAGAGACCTGAACCACCTGTTGCCTGTCACTTCAATGCACCACCCTGCTCCCTGACCAACATCTCTGTCTCCAACTTGCTGCAGTTTTCCAGCAAAGCCCAACGCAAGCTGGAGGAACAACACCTCATTTTCTGCTTGGGGACCCTACAGCCCTCCGGACTCAGTATTGAGTTCAATAATTTTAGGGCCTAAACTCGCCCATGTCCCAGCCCCCCACCCCACACACCAGGCCTTGTTACCACATAGCCTGCCACTACACACCCTCTGTTGTTGGTCACTAACAGTTCCCATTAACAACTGCTCACCCTCCCAGCCTGATCGTTAGCAAATCCTTTGTTTGTCCAACTGTCTTTCTCTCTCTTTGGGCTCTATCCTATCGTTTACTCCCTACCCCACCCACCTCCCTATTTTCTGCATATAAACTGATGTGTTCCCAGGCACCATCAGCTCTGAGGAAGGGTCACCGGACCTGAAACGTTAACTCTGTGTTCTCCTTCACAGATGCTGCCAGACCTGCTGAGCTTTTCCAGCAACTTTGTTTTTGTTCCTGATTTACAGCATCCGCAGTTCTTTTGGTTTTTATTTGGAATTTAGGAATTGATTACATCCTCTTCAAGTGCACAAATCAACCTATTTGATATTACATCATTCCTACAAAAAGCCTTTCACAAATGCTTCGGGTTAGTACTGCAGTTCATTATCTTTAAGCCACCCATTAGATGCATGAAATTACATAGTTCTAAAATTAAATAAGTCTTGGTATAAATTTTATTTTAGATATGCATATTATTTTCAGAATTTGAACAATTTGCATTTTACACTGGTGAAATCACTGCTTGGGTGAAAACTTTACTGCAAACAACATATTGTACATGAGTAAAAACTGTGTTTCCCAAGATAGATAGGTAGACAGCTGTTGTGCAGACACACATGCACATACACAAAGCACAAATTGCTGCTTCTTTTAATCTACATGGTCATCAGTTAATCCTCACTTGTACATTGACTGAGCTTCCAGATGGTTAGTCAAATCCCACAGCCAATGGGTTTGCAATACAAAATCCAAAAACGCGATTTGCAGTTTTAATTCCAAATGCATGTGGCTGCACACTGTGTGAGAGAAGTGAAGAGCTTTAAAGTTACATTAATCTCTAAAGAAACCAATCTAAACTTGATATAATGAATTACTGTTTCTATCCTACACAACAATATTTGAGCACTGTTATCAAGAGTGACAGCATTATAGCACATAGAGTCATAGAGTCATACAGCATAGAAATAGACCCTTCAGTCCAACCACTCCATGCAGAACATAATCCCAAAGAAAACTAAACCCAACTGCCTGCCCCTGGCCAATAGCCCTCCAAATCTGTCCTATTCATGTACCTATCCAAATGTCTTTTAAACATTGTAATTGTACCCACATCCACCACTTCCTCAGTAAGTTCATTCCACACGTGAACCAACCTCTGTGTAAAAAATTTGCCTTTATCTTTCTTAAATCTCTCTCCTCTCACCTTAAAAATGTGCCCCCTCGCTTTGAAATACCCCATCCTAGGGAAAGACGACTACCATTAACATTAGTAACACAGAAGAGACAAATTTAACAAAAAAAAAGCCACAAACATGACTAACAATGTTGTCTATTACAACTTTCTGTAACAAAATGCATTTTAGATTTCTCACTTCTCAATTTTGCAGCCCACTGAACAGTAACCCTTGAAAAGGAATCACAGGGATTTTGATTCTACAGCTAACATAGTGTTAAAAGCAAAACGTACAAAAAGACCTTTCAAAATTGGAACTTAGGACTACATCTCAGTCCACCTCAGTCATTCCATCTAAACCGGTAACAAGCCATATTTTTCAGGATATGCCTGACACTCTATTTTGCAAAGTTTCAAAGTACAAAGAGTGCAATCAGAAAGTTTATAATGCACTGGGATATCAGATGCAGATTGATATCAACAACAGGTAACACAATCCAATGACAGAACTTTTATGTTGTGTCCAGACATAGGCCCTGAGGTTTTAGACAGGTCTTGACTGCTGATTACACACCATCAGTGAGATACCTAATCAAGACGAATTTTGTTCTGATGTACTCACTAATGTGCTCTGTAATTCTTACTAGTCTGTCCTACATGTGACTTAGATCCACAATAACGTGGTTAACATAACTTGCCCTCTGAAATGACCTGTCAAGCCTCTCAGTTCAAGGATAATCAGTACAGTGGTTATAACAAAGTCAGCCAGGTAGATCTCACAGAATATGAATTCCATGATTGGGACTGTTAATCTGGTCCAATCAGGGAACCCTGACTGACAGATAAGAACAGGAGTGTCAGACATCCTGTTCACTCTGAGAGTCCATAATGGTTTCAAATTTTCTGGACACAATTCTAGTCGCAACTAACAATACCAGATTTTGGATGCAGAAAGATTCAGTCCTGGCAAAACTGAAACAGCAGGTGGTGAAGGGGGAATCAAAAGGGCCATCACAACCAGAACTGAAATGTTTTTGGACCCCAAGAGACCGGATCACAATAGATGACAGCATATTATCATGGGGAGCAAGAGTGATTGTCCTGAGCAAAGGTCACTGCTAGATACTGGCTGAACTCCACTAGGGTCATCCAGGGGTTTTCAAAACGAAGATGTTGGTGAAAAGTTATGTCTGGTGGCCAGGATTGGATACAGACACAGCCACATTGGTGGGGCAGTGCCCAGAGTGCCAACAAGGACGAAATTACCACCAGCAGCTCCCCCACATTTGTGGGAATGGCCTGTTAAACCCTGGACTCGGTTACATGGTGACTATGCAGGTCCTTTCACAGGTTCAATGTTCTTAGTCTTTGTAGATGCCCACTCAAAGTGGCTGGACGTGCATAGAGTTAATTCATCAAACACGGGGATGATGATAGAAAAATTGCACGCATCTTTGACCATACATGGATTCCCAGAAGTGTTGGTCACAGATAACAGGCCATCATTTACCAGCAGGGAATTTGAGTACAGGTAGTTCTGCTATAATGCATGTTTCATTAACGCGAATTGGTTGTAGTACGATTGACGAATAGTGGATGCTGTTTGGATAATGCGAACTTTCTGCTGTACAGGTATAACGATTTTCCACAGCGATTTTCCAATAATGTAAATTTTTATGGCGATTTTCTATAGCGTAATTTTCTACTGCGCGAAGTCACGCAAGAACGCAACTATCGGTTTATAGGAGAACTACCTGTATTTCCTGGATCTGAGGGAGCTGGATCAGTGTCAAGGACTCTCCACAATTAAATAAGGGTGACTTGGTGATGGGATATTCGCCTCTGTAGAGTTATTTCAAATAGGAATAGGCAATAAATTCTGGACCTGCCAGTGATGCCCACATCCCACGTACAAATTTTAAAATAAACGTCAAAGGATAGAAACTAATAAAAAATATCCATTAACTACTACTTTGTCAGTCAACCAATTTTGCATCCATTTTGTTACTTTCTCTTTTCTTCCTATGAGCTATGACTTTGTTCACAGGTCTGCTGTGCAGCACTACATAAAATGCCTTTGGAAGTCCACGTATATCACATCAACAGCATTGTCTTTATCAACTCTTTCTATTCACTCATTAAAAAACCTCCAGCAAGTTAGTTAAACATCATTTCCCCTTCAGAAATCTATGCTGACTTTCCATAATTAACATTCATTTGTTGATGTGATGATTAATATTGTCTGAAATATTTTTTCTTGAAACTTCCTCACTACTGGCCTGTAGTTGTTGGGCTTGCCTAACAGTTGTTTATGAAGAAAGGTGTAATGTTGCAGTACTCTGGCACCATCACTGAGTATAAGGAAGGCTGAAGGATTATGGACAGGAGATCTGCAATTTCCATATTCGTTTCCCTCATTATCTTTGGATGTAGCTTATCCAGTCCTGATACCTTATCAACTTTTAGCACAGACATTCTATCCAATACCTCCTCTTGATCGATTTTAAATCCTTCTAGTGTCTATCTCCTTTTTTCACGATGGCTTGGCTAACATTTTCTTCCTTGGTAAAAGCAGATTAAAGCATTCATTTAATACCTCAGTTATGCCCACTGCTCCCCTCTGTTCTTTATATCATAACTATCCAAATCTATATTCAGACAACTAACATATATTCTCCATTAAATTCACTCTATAATTTATTGTACTTCTCTGTAATTCTCTTGCACATTTGTTTATTTACATCCTTCATACTACTTCATGGCTTAAAGACTACATGTAATTGAACTTTCTTGTTCCTTATCCCCGGCTAAAGAGCTTCTGTCCTTGAATCCTCCAGAACATCTTATTTCTCCAGTGTTCAAATTTTCCCGTAATCACTTCTGCTTTTTCTCTATTTCCTGGAAATATTACTTCCAGAAATATTTAACATTTGGCGCTGCTTTTCTTTGAGCCAGGTCTCTATTATCACAACAGCCGATTTCCAAGAAGCAATCTGCACCTGGTACTACTCAATCTTATTTACCATACTCCATGTATTAACATACATGCACATACACCCTGATTTAGACTTTTTCCCTTACTTATAGTGTCATACAATTGTGTTGCACGGAAACGGCTCTTTGGTCCGAGTTGTCCATGCCGACTAGATATCCTAAATTAATCTAGTCCCATTTGTCAACATTTGGCCCAGAACCCTCTAAACCCTTCCAATTCATATACCCATCCAGATGCCTCTTAAATGTTGGGATTGTACCAGCCTCCACCACATGCTGGGAGCTCCTTCCATACATGCACGACACTGTGAAAATGCTGTCCCTCAGGTCCTTTTTAAATCCTTACCCTCAAGTTTTGAACTCCCCCACCCTGGGAAAAGACCTTGGCTATTCACACTATTCATGCCCCTCATGATTTTATGAACCTGTATAAGGTGAACCCTCAGTCTCTGACACTACAGGGAAAAATACCCCCACCTATTCTGCGTCCCTCTATAGTTTGAACCCTGCAAACCCAGCAGCATCCTTATAAATCCTTTTTGAACCTTTCAAGTTTAACATCTTTCCCATAGCAGGCAGACCAGAAATGAAAGCAGTATTCTAAAAGTGGCCTAACCAATGTCCTGTACAGCTGCAACATGACATCCCAACAAATATACTCAATGCACTGACCAATAAAGGCAAGCGTACCAAATGCCTTCTTCACCAACCTGTCTACCTGCAACTCCACTTTCAAGGAACTATGCACCTGCACCCCTAGGACTCTTTGTTCAGCAACACTCCCCAGGGTCCTACCATTAACTGTATAAGTCCCATCCTGACCTGCCTTTCCAAAATGCAATATTTATCTCATCTAAACTCCATCAACCACTCCTCGACCCATCGGTCTGACTGTTCAACGTCCCGTTGTACTCTCTGACCCCCACCAGTGCATTATTCCCTTTTCTAGTGCCATCTATCCCTCCCAGTATTCTGTGAACTTTGGTATTCTTCTTGGATATTATCTCCTGATTCTCAAACTCCTGCCAAGTTAGTTTAAAACCTTCCAGTCACACTAGCAGAACACACTGGTAAATCCCAGCTCTATACAGGGCCAAACCATTTGACCTCCCCCACAGCCAGTCTCAATGTCCCATGCTAAAGTCCTCCATCCTGCACCATCTTTCCAACCATGCGCTTGCCTACTTTATCCTCCCATCGCACTGAGAGTTATCCAGAAATTACCACTTTTGAGGTCCTGCTTTCTAATTTCCTAACCAGCTTCTTAAATTCTGGACTGCAAGAACATATCCCTCCTTCTGCCTGAGAGTTCTGTGCAGCTGCTCAGTGATATCCATGACTTTGGCACTAGGCAGGCAACCAAGCAAACATTGTGCAATAAGGATCTTTATTTAAAGCATCATGTCATATTTGTGAGATCAATGTCAACTCAGTAGCGGGCAGAATTACAGAACATGAACTGGGACTGATCAAGCTCCTTGGGCCAGGTGCATTCCAGGTCAGTGTTGCAGCAGATCGTGAAAAAAATGGGAAGCTATAATTGAAATCCAAACTGGTTAGCAAAATAAAATTGACAAAACCAATGTTGTCTATCCTCACCACCCAAACTCTTGCTCAAGCAATATAAAGTGTTTCTCTTGATATTCTGCTATAGTTGGACTGCCTCTTGCTGAATAGCAGTGTAGCTTTTACTCCCCCATCTCTCAGCATGTATAACACCACAGATTCCCAGGACTAATTGGGACCCAGTATCAACCTGTTTGAATAGGATGGGAGAATGTGTGGGAATTGCAGCAGTATTTACACCTGGCAGCGCAGCATGGTCAGTGGAACAGTTTGAGAACAATTAACTTTATGATCACCTGAATTGGGCAATATTTTAAAACCTGCTCACTGCCTTAGCAACACTTGATGCCAGGGATACATTGCCAACTCCAGTGCCCAGCATTGCTAATGTGTTACTGACAAAAAATCATTGAATGCTGTAGATCAGACCAGACAATTGAACATCTGTCTTCACTTCTAGCAAAGTCCCAGCACAGGTCTTCCATCAGCATGAATTTTATTAAATAATAAATAACATGTTCCATATGGTTTCCTCCTTTATAATCTGTTCAAGAATGGAGTGTTATTCCGCAGTACTGGTCATTCTTTATCAACCACTCAAAATCTACCCTTACTGTTTTTAGTCCATTTCTCCTTAGATATTAGAAATGCTACCAGATCACGGGTTGCTTATTAGAATTAAAATACTTGCTTTGAATCGATGAGGTAGAAGACTGAGCAACACTATCAGAAAAGCATGCATTTGAAGTTTAATTCTTGATGAAATGTATGAAAACAAGTTCCTACCACCAAATGCAGGTCTCATTGTGAAATCATGATCACCCACTCGGAGAAGATGTTCAGAGCTTGTTGCTCGAGTTTTGGTTGAATCTGGAATTCTCCTTATTATTGGGCTGCAGTGAGGGAGTAGGGCAGAGAAACATCTGATCACTTCCACTGTCCTTAGAAATATATCATGAACAATATGACAATGTGATTAATACCAGATCAATTTATTTACTTTCAGGACAACTTATTTTCTCTTTATCCTATACCGTCTATCACTCATAGATGATACAACAGATAGAAAACTCATCTTCACCCTTGTGACTCCAAAAGAGAGCAATAAGAAGCCACTTGAGGATGGCTCTTCTACTGACTTTCCTTATTCGCATTTAAAGAAACACAAGGTATTTCCAAAGCACTGAGCTGTGACGTGGGATTTAGGACCAAGTGAATTATTAGCCATGAACCATCGATCTGCTGAATCATTATGATGCCTTAATACTTCAGTATGCTGTGTCATTCCGTATCATTGCCTGTTCCTTTTATTTTTAAACAGTTTACACGACATTTAATGGCAAAGCTTTTTGAAGGCAATGACCAAGGTTTATTTTTAACTTCAATAGGATTAATATTTACAACCTCTTAACCAAATGCCTATGCTTCTACTATGTGTCAAGAAAAGAAGACTGGGACCAGCAGGATTGCTCATGCAGAGAGTCAGCATGGATATAATGGACTGAATGGTGTCCTTCCATTCTACAGCCATTCCGTGATTCCATAACAGTAAGTAAGAATAAAAGCAAGAAATGTCTTTTCCTTTCACATTGTTCACAAGATGTACACATCGCTGGCTAAGACAGCATTTATTGCCCACTCCTATTCACCAAAAGGGCAGTTAAGATTCAACCACATTGCTGTGGGTCTGTAGTCAGATGTAGGCCAGACCAGGTAAGGATGGCAGATTTCCGTCTATAAAGTACATGTGTGAACCAGATGGGTTTTTAATGACAATCAACAGTGATTACATGGTCACCGTGGGCCAGCTCTCTATTCTAGACCTTTTGTATGGAATTCAAATTTCACCATCTGCCACAGTGAGTTCAAGCCAATTTTGTCAGAACTTTAGCCCAGGGTTCCGGGTTACCGGTCCAATGACATTACCACTACCTCACCAACTCCCCAGATTAAACTAAAACATTATTCTGTCAATCATTATTCGGCATGGTGGCTGCTGGAAAATAATCCTTAACAATTCAAGTTTTGCAAAAGAAAATTTTTATCACTTGGAAAATCTCAACTGACATTTAGGAATGTGTAGAGCTGGATGAACACAGCAGGCCAAGCAGCATCAGAGGAGCAGGAAGGCTGACGTTTCGGGCCGAGACCCTTCTTCAGAAATGGGGGAGGGGAAGGGGGTTCTGAAATAAATAGGGAGAGAGGGGGAGGCGGATAGAAGATGGATAGAGGAGAAGTTAGGTGGAGAGAAGACAGACAGGTCAAAGAGGCGGGGATGGAGCCAGTAAAGGTGAGTGTAGGTGGGGAGGTAGGGAGGAGATAGGTCAGTCCAGGGAGGACGGACAGGTCAAGGGGGCGGGATGAAGTTAGTAGGTAGGAGATGGGGGTGGGGCTTGAGGTGGGAGGAAGGACAGGTTAGGGAGGTGGGGACGAGCTGGGCTGGTTTTGGGATGTGGCAGGGGGAGGGGAGATTTTGAAGCTTGTGAAGTCCACATTGATACCATTGGGCTGCAGGGTTCCCAAGCGGAATAGGAGTTGCTGTTCCTGCAACCTTCGGGTGGCATCGTTGTGGCACTGCAGGAGGCCCAGGATGGACATGTCATCTGAGGAATGGGAGGGGGAGTTGAAATGGTTCGCGACTGGGAGGTACAGTTGTTTAGTGCGAACCGAGCGTAGGTGTTCTGCAAAGCCGTCCCCAAGCCTCCGCTTGGTTTCCCCGATGTAGAGGAGGCCACAGCGGATGCAGTATACCACATTAGCAGATGTGCAGGTGAACATCTGCTTGATGTGGAAAGTCTTTTTGGAGCCTGGGGTGAGGGTGAGGGGGGAGGTGTAGGGGCAGGTGTAGCACTTCCTGCGGTTGCAGGGAAAAGTGCAGGTGTGGTAGGGCTGGAGGGGAGTGTGGAGCGGACAAGGGAGTCACGGAGAGAGTGGTCCCTCCGGAAAGCAGATAAGAGTGGGGAGGGAAAAATGTCTTTGGTGGTCCTACTATCTCTGTAATTTAGGAATATTGCTTTGTCATACTAAGCACCACAAAAGTTAATTTCTGTACTCTAGGAAGAGTTACTCTATTTGTTTGAATATGGTCATTCCCCCTCATGATCTCCACATTGTTCTCAAATTCCACCAATATGATAGTACACAAAGCTTCATTACATCATGATGCATTATATCTTCAAAGTAGCCTTTGTCACCCATAATGACATGAACTATGTACAGTTAAGTTTGTAATATTAATCTTCAGGGATCTCAGTAAGGAAGTATAAACTGATAAGTGGTGCTTCCTGTGGTACCAGGACAATTCCTGTTAGAATACTGAAATGACCGAGTGCCCAGAAAATTTTGTAAGTGTCAGTAAACACTTACCTGTTTCCCATTCCACCCAGGAACCCATTAGACAAAACTGTGTCACTGTTGTGCGACAAACTGCAGAGATCTAGACCAGCGCAACACTGTCTCCAATCTGTTATTATTGTGATTAAGGTGCAATATTGAATGGATCTTTCTCAGTTATTTGCTGGGATCTTTCCTTGCATCAAGTTCACATAATCTCACTGAATATCTAGGCTACATTGTACTTAAAGCCCAACATCTTAAACCTGCTGTTTTAATTTACTTAAAAAGTTAATCTCTTTCCTTAATTAACTAGGGAATAACTTTGAAGGTGATGAAAAATCATTACTATCAAAGTAATAACCATCATGTTGAGTTTGCTAGGAAGCAGTCTGAATCATGACCACTAATGAGAGTTGACAGAATCCCACTACAGAACCATAACTGATTTAGATTTGAAGTTAGATTTAGATGTTATTATCATGTGTACCCAAGTACAGAAGTAAATACTGCAGATACTGAAGATCTGAAATGGATTTCTCCGTCTGAAGATACTGCCATGCCTGTTCAGTTCCTTCAGCACTTTTTGTTTTTATCCCACTGCAACAGTGTTGGGAGAACAAACTCTGCCTTATATTCACAATATCTAGTAACAGAAGGTGAGTGGGAGACGTAGGGCTATTTTACAAGTAGGTTTACTCCTACCTTTCAGATCCATATGTGTACACTCCCTTGGTGTAGCTTTTGAGTTAATGGACAGAATACAACACCTTAAATTTCCTAAACGTTATCCTGCTTCTATGGCTGCATTCTCAATTGTAAATCTGTAGGTTCAAGTCCATTGCAGGACTTAAGCATGCAATCTAGGGTGACACATCAGAGCCGTAATAAGTGTCCTATAGGTGTTGGAGGTGTCATATTTTTGATTAGATTTTAAACTGGGGTTTTGTCCAGGCAGATGTAAAGATCCTATACTATTTGAAAAGCAGTAGGAAAAGTATTCTAATGAAAGATTATCCCTCAAATCACACCTTTGAAACAATGGTGTTATGGCAAAGAACCCCTTTGATAATTAAAACTGAAATACCCAGAGAAGCCTGCCTCGCCTTGTAATCTGCTAAAGGAAATGGGAAAAACGTTAAATTTCCTAAACGTTATCCTGCTTCTATGTTATCCTCCCAAAACGTTACAAAGGAGAGGTTACATGAAATGAAATCCTTTCACTCACTCCATAATCAACAAGTAACAAGTTATTTATCTAACTCCAAAAGTGAGCAAATTAACAGAACTGCTAACAAACCAAACAATTCCCCCTTAACTACTAAGTAATTCCGAATTTAAAAAAAATTCTAATGGTATTCTGTTCCAATATATACAAGTTCTACTTATATAAACCAAAGTAATAAGAAAAATAAATTAAACTTAGACTCTCAAAACTACAGTCAGGATGCATCTTCTGGAATGTTCTGTGCCTTTTCTGCTATTCTTCAGTCAGGAACTCTTTCTTCATCAAATCCTTGTGTCAGAAATATTAGCTAAGAGTACTGTGGTAACTTTCAGATGTTGCTTAATCAGAGAGCTTAACGATTTCCGTGAGAGCCAGAGTTTTACTCTTCCGATGGCAGTTCGTTCTCACCTTGATTGTCAAAAACCCTCTTCTTATATATCCTTGATGACCTGTCAATTTTCTTATAAGTGGATTGGTCCTAGGTTGTCAACACCATGAGATTTAAATTTAATTGTGTTTTGGTTTAAATTAATTGGCTGATATTCAAGCTGGTTGCCTTAACATCAAACAAAGCCTAGGTGGCCAAACACACAGCCAATTGATACATATGTTTCAATTTCAGAACTGTCTGTGCATCTGCAGCTGCTTACAGATTTTTTTTTATCTCCAAGCTTAGAAAAACACATCATCTCTTAAAGGGAACATGCACTTTTCCCCCCCTATCATTTTCACAAACAAATTCTAACATCCTGCCTTCTAATTCATAAGTCCTGTGCCCAACTTCGCAACACCTCCCCACTTAAGAAAAAAAATGAACCATCATTATGAAAAGATGGCTTCATTCTTTTTTCTATAACTTAATGCTTTTATTACTAAATCCATAATGCATTAACCTAGAGTTACTCATTTCATTCTAATTCTATACACATAAATGACATTGAACACTACCGTTTCTATCTTATGTACACATTTTTTTTTAAACCGGCAATAACGCATCCGCAATAACATTTTCACGACCCTCAACATGCACAATTTGTAAATTAAATGCTTGTAACATAAGACTCCAATGAAATAGTCTGGTGTTCTTGTCCTTAAATCTTTCCAAAAATGTCAAAGGGTTGTGATCAGTATGCACAACTATCTCCAAAATATAGTTTGCAACATAAACATTAAAATGTTGTAAGGCCAGTACCAAACTCAATAACTCCTTTTCAACGGTTGAATATTTTCTCTGGTGGATATTGAGCTTCTTTGGAAAATAACAGATTGGCATTTCAATTCCACAATCATCCTCCTGCAACAACACAGCTCCAACCCCTACATCGCTTGCGTCAATAGCGACTTTAAAGGGGTTCAAGAAATTTGGCGTGGCTAAAACTGGTATGGTGGTTAACACTGCTTTTAAATTCTCAAATGCCTCCTGGCATTGTCCTGTCCACTGAAATTTCATGTTCTTCTTTAACAAATCTGTCAGCGGTGCGACCACGCTACTAACGTTTGGTACAAATTTCCTGTAGAATCCGCTCCATCCCAAAAAGCATAGCACTTCCTTCTTCAGAGATGGTCTTGGAAATTCCTCAATGGCCTTCATCTTCAAGTTTCTTGGTGTCATCCTTCCATGTCTGATGTTGTGTCCTAAGAACATCACTTCTGCCTTCGTGATTTCAGTTTTTGCTAAGTTTATGACAGTTTTGCCTTCTGTAGTCTTTCAAACAGCTCTGCCAAATGCACCATGTGATCTTTCCACGAATGGCTAAAGATCACTAAGTCATCTATATAGACGGCACAATTAGTTAATCTGGCCACAACTGTGTTTGTAAGTTTTTGAGATATGGCTGGTGCATTCTTCATTCCAAGGGGCATTACTTTAAATTGACACAGCCTATTTGGGTTTACAAACACAGAAACTTCTTTTGCTCTCTCCAACAAAGGTACTTGCCAGTTACTGCAAAGTAAGTCCAACTTTG
The DNA here is from genome assembly GCF_021869965.1 of Rhincodon typus. Classification (NCBI taxonomy): domain Eukaryota; kingdom Metazoa; phylum Chordata; class Chondrichthyes; order Orectolobiformes; family Rhincodontidae; genus Rhincodon; species Rhincodon typus. The sequence continues at coordinate 35,222,204 of NC_063336.1, forward strand.
TGATCTAAGTGGCTTGTCCAACATTTTCCACACAGTCCTCCATGCAGAATCGTTGAGTGCCATCAGGTTTGGGAACCAACACAATTGGCATACTCCGCTCGCTTTGACTCAGCTTGATGATGTCTTCTTGCAGCATCGCTTCTACCTCCTTCTGTACCTGGGCTGCATTAAAGATTAAGCCTGTAGGGGTGTTGTTTTATTGGAACAGCATTCCCTACATCCACCTCATGTACTGTAGTATTAGTCCTCCCCATTCTATTTCTACATATGCCCTCATAGTGCTGCAACAAGTCTTTCAATTCAGTTCTCTGTTCCTGAGACAGATAGCTTACTACCTTATCCCATTCTTTCAGGTCTTCCTCATTATTTAATTTATTATGAGGCACATTAAAATCTTCTGAGATTCATATTTTGATGTGCCTCACTCTGAGTGGCAGTAGGTATTATCTGTTTCTCCAGTTTGCTTTCCCTGTCATAGTAAGGTTCCAGCATACTCACGTGACATACCCAAAAAAGTTTTTTTCCTAACAGGCATCTTTACCAGATAATTCACCTGACTTAACTTCTTCTCAATCTGATAGGGTTCAATAAACCTTGCTTGAAGGGATCTCCTAATATTGGTAACAGCACCAATACTTTATCCCCATGCAAATGTACAAAGTTTAGATTTCTTATCTGCTTCTTCCTTCATTAGATGCTGTGCCACCTTCAAATGTTGTCTAGCTAATTCACCTGCTCTGTTTAATAGTTCTATCACATGCGATACATAATCTAACTATGAGATATTTGACTTCAGACCTATCAACTTTTCCTTAATTAATTTTAAAGGCTCTCTTTCTTCATGTCTGAATGTCAATTCAAATAGAGTAAACCGAGTTGATTCATTTGGAGATCTCTAATAGCAAATAAAATAAATAATGGGATACTTTTATCCCAATCATTTGGGTAATCCTGGCAATAAGCCCTCAACAGGGTCATTAAGGTCTGATGCCATCTTTCCAATGCTCCCTGGGATTCAGGATGGTATGCACTTCATTTAAAGTGTTGGTTGCCTAAACTATCCATTTCCTCCTTAAATAATTTGGCAGCAAAATTAGACCCTTAGTCTGATTGAATCTCCCTGGGTAGTCCATAACCGGGAAAGAAAGCAAGCAACTCCTCCACAACTTTTTTTGTCTTGGCATTCTATGGTGGAATTGTTTTTGGAAACCTGGTAGACACATCCATTACGGTTAGTAAATACTGGTTCCCACTTTTGCTTTTAGCGAGGGACCTACACAGTCAATCATAACCCACATGAAATGTTCTTCAAGACAACAAGGTGCAGGGCTGGATGAACACAGCAGGCCAAGCAGCATCATAGGAGCAGAGAGGCTGATGTTTCGGGCCTAGACCCTTCTTCAGAAATGGGGGAGGGGAAGGGGGTTCTGAAATAAATAGGAAGAGTGGGGGAGGCGGATAGAAGGTGGATAGAGGAGAAGATAGGTGGAGAGGAGACAGACAGGGCAAAGAGGCGGGGATGGAGCCAGTAAAGGTGAGTGTAGGTGGGGAGGTAGGAAGGAGTTGGTCAGTCCAGGGAGAACGGACAGGTCAAGGGGGCGGGATGAGGTTAGTAGGTAGGAGATGGGGATAGGTGGGAGGAAGGACAGGTTAGGGAGGCGGGGACGAGCTGGGCTGGTTTTGGGATGCGGTAGGGGGAGGGGAGATTTTGAAGCCTGTGAAGTCCACACCGATACCACCGGGCTGCAGGGTTCCCAAGCAGAATATGAGTTGCTGTTCCTGCGACCTTCGGGTAGTATCGTTGTGGCACTGCAGGAGGCCCAGGATGGACATGTCATCTGAGGAATGGGAGGGGGAGTTGAAATGGTTCGCGACTGGGTGGTGCAGTTGTCTAGTGCGAACCGAGCGCATGTTAAACCTACGATTGTCGCCAGGGTATTTTTCTTTTAACTCTTCAGATTTTCCTTCAGCTTCTCCACTACAAGGGGCATCACTCACACATTTGATCCTGCTAGGTTGTTTCCAAGAACGAACGGTATTCCTGGAATAGACACTCATTCAATCACTCCCACTGTCACCTCCCCAGCCTTGATTGGACTTTCTGGCCTTATCGTACAGATCACCTCTTAACGGGAGAACACACTCTTCCACCCCCCCCCCCCCCCCCCCCCCCCCAATCACTTTTACAAACAAATTCCAACATTTGCCTTTTAATTCACAAGTACGCTATCCAACTTTGCAACAATAGTCATTGATCATTGAAAATTGCTATTGCTAAAACATTGATGTGGGCACATTGGCAGCTGAATTAATCTACACAACAATAGTGACAATTCTCCTCAAGTAATTTGTTGATGGGGACCATTTTGGGATGTCCTGAGGACATATAAATGCAAGCCTTTTCTTGTATTTCATTACATACTGCGGGTCTGTTAACAAGAACTTTGTTGTGTTTCAAACTGTGCTACTTATATTTGGAAACATGTATTTTAGCAATATAGTCATAGCAATCTCTTGTAGTTTTGGAAAGATTGGTAATATTTGCAGAATGCAAAGATGCACCCATCAGGAAGTAACAGCAGAATGGTTATGACTGCAGATTACATAGGAAGTAACCACAATATTCAAGATAAAGATTTGAGGTAAAGTCAAACAATTTAAAAAACAATCTCAGACCTTGGGTAGCACATTTAGAAAGAACAAAGTACAAGGTATTTTTTCTGTGTTTCCAGCTAAAAAAAATTTGTTGTAAGCTCATAAACAGACCGGTTACGTGCAACTGCATCAATGCAAATGAATATCATGTCAAATATGATAGCTAAGGAACTGAAAATCTCATGTTAAACAAAAACAAAACAATATTAATTGAAAATTCAGTCACAAATGATACTTTCAAAAATATTAATGAAAATTGAACATGGCATGATTTAGGAATTCCAGTAGTTAAATTTTACAAGCAGTGGATGAGTAGTGTGGACACTGCATCTTTTATGTCCCACTTCAACAGTGCCATTTTTGTAATGAGATTGTTTGAAATGTTTTGCCAGAATGATATTGGAATTCCTGTCAGAGAAAGAAATATTTAAAGAGGTACTTGATGCAAACAGCACAGCTCCTTGTGGTAGGTATGAACGAATATCATTCTGTCCAATGTATTTTAAGTCTACCAACGACAACAGAGGTTACTCGTAGTTCAATGTTGGTTAACTGATTTTTAAAATCAGCATTGTCTATTTATACTTACTATATAATTTAAAACGTTAGTAGAAGTTAATTTTGAATTATCAGGAGTGAATATGTCTGCAACCTGTACAAAAATTCAGAAATGTATTTGAAACCTGACAATAATATTTAAATTCGGGACTGCCTAACAAAAGCAGAAATTCCAGAAGAACTGTGCCTCTCGCTTCTTCTTGTCAGTGGCAGGTGCCAACTGGCCATGACTTTCAAAGTGTATATTCGCCAAACAACTGAAACACCTTTAACTGGATACATACAATCCTTTATGTTTCATTATTCCTTGGGAAAAAAAAAGGAAACATAGTATAAAGTTTCCTGTCATATTGATCTAGAAAACTACATTTACTTAAAAAGTTACGCTTCGAGCAGAATTCCGCCGAAAAAGAACATTTTTGTCCCAAAGTCGCCAAACTCTGGAAAATTAAGTCGGCATTTGGTCCATTTTAGCGCTGTACAAATCAACAGATGAGATTGCTGTGGGATGCACTGTATTAACACAAATCTTCCCGTAGCTTTAACGTTTGTATTTGACTGATGTTTGTAAAGTGAAAAGTAGGGTTCCTGTCTTTCATAATCCATTCAGCTGCCATTGAAGAATTAATTCCGCTTACATCTTGTAATTACAAAAGAATCGACTTTTACCAACCATTTAAACAATCGTTATTGAACTATTTTCTCTCAATGACATTGCTTTTCCGTGCAAACCTCCTTCCTTACCTGCCCTGTTTGCGTGGGTCTACCTGAGACGCCCACCTCTTCTTCCTGTGTTTCCTGCTTTCAGCATCTATCGTCAGGCAGAAGAGTATCAGGATAGTTTTTAAAAAGTACGACATGACTTGCACAATCGAGATAATCCCAGCAACAGTCCTGTTAAAACGTGCAGTGCGAATCACTTCTGGTTTAAACATTGAATCGCTTGTGTTTTGGTTTTTGATTTTGTTTTGGGTTTACTCCAGCAGCATAGCCCGGCTGGTGCTGCTCAATGTTCGGACTGGTTCTAGTGCTGGCTGTCCAACCGACCGCTCCGTGCCCAGGCGCCGCTGGACAGACTTCAGCACAGGATCTGCTTCGTGATTGGCAAGTGACCGTCATCCATTCAGCCAGCGACCGCGGCCTGGCGAGTTATCACAGCAAGCTGCCATCTTCGAGGACTGAGAGTGAATGGGACACAAGGGAAAAACCAGCCACTTGCTGCATCATGCGCCTTACACCACCTTATTGATATTTAAAATGACAGGCGTTTTGCTCCTTAGTAAGTGATAGAACTTACTGACTATTGCCAAGGTGAAAGCTTTAAGTTTACAGGCATGGGAAATAAGAGCTACACTGCAAGTAGCTACAAGAAGCAGATGTTTCTACATTCAATGCATTTTTAGATATTTTCCCATCAACCTGTTCAGGGATGTTATCAGATCAGAGAGGCTGCAGCTCTTCTGAGGGAAAAAGGAGGGCAAGAAAGGAGAGTTTCTAGCAGTGTTCCAAATCGTGAGGGGCCTGGAAGATAGGAAGAACCAATTCCCATGGCTGGAAGGATCAGAGATTAACCATCTAAGGTGTGTACCAAAAGCAACATGAGGATTTTTGTTTTTAAATGCAGAACATGGTTAGGATTTTGAATGCTCTACCTGAGAATCTAGTGAACAAAGAACAGTACAGCACAGGAACAGACCCAGGTACCCTTCAAGAGTGCATTGATACTTGACACCTTTCTAAATTAAAATCCTTTTGCCTCTTTGTGCTCTGTTCCCTCGATTCCCTGCCTATTCATTATCAAGGTACCTCTGAAATGTTGCTATTATATCCACCTCCACCACCTCTCTAGCATCAAAGTCCAGACACTTACCACCCTCTGTACAAAAAAAAAACTTGCCTCTCATATCTTTTAACTTTCCCCTTTCACCTTATACCTATGTTCCCTTGTAATTGACATTTCTACCCTGAGAAAAAGACTCTGACTACCTATTCCTCTTATAATTTTGTAAAACTCTATTCAGTCAACCCCCACCCCCCACCTCAGCCTCCGCCATTTAAGTGAAAACAAACTAAGTTTGTCCAGGACAAC
>NC_063336.1:35237505-35262433 GCF_021869965.1 Rhincodon typus
CCAGCTCTACACCTTGTTATCTCAAGCAATTAAATATGTTCCCCACATGGTAAATGCTTCCCAAAAAAAAAACTCAATATTTAAAAAACATTTAGATTACAACTTGGAATTTGTTTTTCTAAAGAAAAGACCCTCTCTGTTCAGCCTTTCAATATACCTAAATAGTGTAATCTCAATTCTGGAATCACCTTTGTAAACCTTTGTTCCATCCCCTTCTCGGGTGTAAAAGCCCTTGTCATAATTTGCTGGCCAACACTCTACACTGCACTCCAAATGTGGTACAACCAAGATGATATACAGGTTTAAAATAATTCTTTCTCAATTTTATTCCTTAGCATTAGACACTCGTGCAGGTTTTGCTTTTTTAAACGGCCCTATTTTTTAGTATAAAGTAATCCACGTATTGATACTCAGATCCCGATGGAAAAATAATCTTAAGTAATGAGTTTTTTGGCAATTTTTAAAATGGTGATATCTAATGCCACATCTCCCAGCATTAAATAACAATTTCACACAAAAATGGAAAAAGGACCACTCAACAGTCCATGACTAGTGCCATTATCATAGCCTAAAACTTGAATTTTGCTGAAAAAGACATTTTGACCAAGCTTTTCATCCTCCACTCACTTCACAGGAGTACCAACTCAAGAAGACAACCAACTTTTATACTGTTGATCTGTAGGCAAGTGGATTCAGACTAGTATGGGTGTTTCCACTGAGAAACACTAATTTTTTTTCAGCAATATTGCTAGATTTCATCGCAAATTAGTGCCTTCTTTCACTTGTACAAATAGTGGGACACAGTCAATGGCAAAAAGGTGACAGAACAGAAAGCAAATATCACTCTTACCCATTACTGAAATGCAAAGACAGCCCCGTTCCATTTGATGTTATCTTAAAAACTCTTGCTTAAAAGGTAAAGATAGCTGTGTTTTCAATTATGCTTAATAGTATTGATTTCTATTTTTATGAAAGGGAATAATGTGCTGCAGAACCTTTCATCTCACTCCCTATAGTGATTCCTAATTACCACACTGGATCTCCCTCATTACAGGGTGGCACATTTTTGTGCCTTCCACATTCCTCATTCCCCATGAAGTCAGGCCATTCTAGAGGACTAAATGTTCAGGATACTTAAATGATGAAAATATCCTTTGGAAGGGGTGGGTGAGGAAAATTAAATTTGCTGCATTTGATGTTGGAATTATTCAATTATGAAGGTATAAAAATACAAACTGAAAATCAAGTAAAAACAAACATTCAAGAGCTTAAAAAGAATCTTGTCATGCATGTCATTGATACAATTTAGTTTTTCTCCTCTTTCACTGAAGATGGGTTAGATGGAACTACGTTCAATTTGTTTTAACAAAAACAATGTCCAGGCTATCATTCTGAACCACAGTTTATCTTGGATTTTGACCACAATTTATACGCAAATTCAAGTGGAAGAACCCTACAGCCCAAACCATCTTGGCTAAGTTCCAGATTTTCAAAAAGATGTTTTATATAAACATTTAATTCACTAAATAATTAGTTTAGCATATCAATAATAGAGAACTTACTATGAATGTCATACAGTAACTCATTAATTTAATCATTCATTAAGCAAATGCAAAAAATTCTAATTGTCATTATAGTTTTTTTATGAATTTAGAATATTAAGTATGGAGATTCAGTGGTCTGCCATCATAATTAAGGCATGAATTTTTTAGGTTAAAGTTGCTTTAATTTGGTTCATAAACAAGCTGTATGGTAATGTGAAACAGTTATTTTAGGGAAAACATTCAGGTAAAAAAGTTCAGAAGTCATTATTTATTAAAAAAAAACACGATTGAATGGGCTGATTTAACTCCTACCCTGAAAATTGCACAATGACTAAGCTACAAAATGTATCAAAAATATCCTTTTGTGGTATAAGCAGCCTGCAAAGGATACAATAGCTGCTGTATGAAATAATCATATTCCTGTAGATAATAGATCCTTGAATCAGAATTGTACAATTTAAGAGAGTCAAGCAAATTAGCAAAATGTAACAGAAGTCTAAAGCTACTGCAACCAATATTCAGATGAGGGGATTTCACCAGAAAACGGTGAAATACTATTTCTGAAACTAGCATTAAAGCTAGTTGGAAGTGTAAAAAGCCAAAAGCATTAAGAGTACTCTCAACAGTTTTGGTCCCCTTATTTAAGTAAAGATACTTCATTGGAGGCAGTTCAGAGAAGGCTCACTTGGAAGATCCACGGTAAGGAGGAATAATCTTATAAGCAAAGGCTGGGGCTCAAGAAGAATGAGAAGTGATTGAATTGAAACATAGAAATCTTGAGGCTCGACAGGATATACACCGACAGAAAATTTCCCTTCTTGGGACAGACTAGGATCAGAGGGCATAGTCTCTGAATAAAAGGGACGCCAATTTAAGACTGACATGAGGAGGAATTTCTTTTAGAAGGTTGCATGCCTTTGGAAATCCTTGCCAGAGAGCAGTGGGGGCAGAGTTCTGGTGTATATTTAAGGCCGAGGATTGATAGATTCTGTGAACAGTTGGAGAATCAAGCTTAACCGGGAGAATACAGAAAATGTGGACTAATGTCAGATCAGCCATGATTGTACTGAAGTGGAGGAGTAGGCTCGTGGGGCCAAACAGCCTACTCTTCCGCAACTACACTGGCACTACCTCCCACCTCTTCCTCCGCTACATTGATGACTGTATCGGCACCACCTCGGGCTCCCACAAGGAGCTCGAACAGTTCAACTTTTATAACACTTTCCATCCGGACCATCTCTGATACCTCTCTCTCCTTCCTGGACCTCTCTGTCTCCATCTCTGGTGACCATCTCAAAACTGATGTCTATTTCAAGCCCACTGACTCCCACAGCTATCTAGACTACACCTCCTCTCACCCACCTTCCCACAAGAATCTGATCACCTACTCCCAATTCCTCCATCTCTGCCACATCTGCTCCCAAGATGAGGCATCCCACTCCCGGACATCCCAGATGTCCTCATATTTCAAGAACTGCAATTTCCTCCCTTCAGTGGTCGAAAATGCCCTCGACTGCATCTCTTGCGTTTCCTACATCTCTGCCCACACACCCCCTCCCTGCAATAAAAACAAAGACAGAATCCCCCTTGTCCTCGTGCATCACCCCACTAACCTCTGAATTCAACGCATCATTCTCCGCCACCTGCAATCTGACCCCACGACGAAGGATATATTTTTCTCCCCACCCTTATCTGCCTTCCATAGGGACTGCTCTCTCCATGACTCCCCTGTCCGCTCCATGCTCCCAACTAGCCCCACCACCATTCCCTGCAACCGTAGGAGGTGCTACACCTGCCCCTACACCTACGCCCGCACCTCCATCCCAGGCCCCAAAATACAAACCTTCCACATCAGACAGATGTTCACCTGCACATCTGCTAACGTGGTCTATTGCATTCGCTGTTCCCGATGTGGCCTCCTCTACATTGGCGAGACCAAGCGGAGGCTCGGAGACCGCTTTGTAGAGCGCCTGCGCTCGGTTCATGACGAACGACAACACTTTCCAGTTGCGAATCACTTCAACTCCCCCTCCCACTCCCTGGAGGGCATGGCCATCCTAGGCCTCCTCCAGTGTCATGACAGCAGCACCCGGAAACTGGAGCAGTAGTACCTTATATTCCGCCTTGGGAGCCTACAACTCAATGGTCTCAATGTGGACTTTACTAGCTTCAAAATCTCCCCATTCCCGACCTCATCCCAAGACCAACCCTCCCTCTCATCTCCGCCTTCTTGACCTGTCCATCTATCTGCTCCTCCCACCTCACTAACCAATTCCCACTACTACATACCTTCACTCAACTATCACTATCCCACCTACCTTCCCCAGCCTGCCCTCCCTCTATTTATTTCAGAGCCCCCTTCCCCACCCCCATTTCTGAAGGGTACCAACCCAAAACGTCAGCTTTCCTGCTCCTCTGATGCTACCTGGCCTGCTGTGTTCCTCCAGCTCCGCACTGTTATCTCAGACTCCAGCACTGGCAGTTCTTACTATCTCTATATCTATATCTATGCTCCTATATCTATTTATTGTGGTCTTATGAAGAGGTCAGAATGGGAACTGGAATTAAAGAAGTAAAGCACAGAGATCAGGGTTACACTTGTGGATAAAAGGGATATTTTGCTAAAATAAATCACAATTTCCACACTGTCAAGAGCAAATACAGCATACTAGATTTCAAAAAGCACATTGAAATGTTGCTTTCCATGCAGAAGGAACTCTCAGCCTGGAAGATACAGAATAGATGAGTTATCTAGGCAAATCATGCAGGAGTGCAAAGACAAAAGCTAATAATCAAGAAGTGTTAGAGCAGACAGGAATATATTTGGAGAGCAGTTTGTCAGGAAAACAGTCGGGAAGGGATGAATGTGTCTAATTCAGAGATCACAGTACAAGTGGTACAAAACAACTGGGCAAAACGTCAAAAAAGGTGGTCAGTTGTTCTGGATCCTTTGATTGTGGGACTGGGAAGGAAGGAAAGAGTGGGGATTAGAGCAGAGGCTTGACAAATTGATTAATCTAGAATCCTTGGTCCGTCATGCAAACCGCAAATAAAGAAAAAAAAATTACTGAAAAGGACATTTCAAAAACTTTGAAGCAGTTTGTAACTACAGAAAAAGTACAAGAATCGAGACAGAAGATGGACTTGTGACAAAAATTTACATAACTTTGTCATTTATATAAATGATTTGGATGTGAACATAGGAAGTATGGTTAGTAAGTTTGCAGATGACACCAAAATTGGTGGTGTAGTGGACAGCCAAGAAGGTTACTTCAGAGTACAACAGATGGGCCAGTGGGGTGAGGAGTGGTAGATGGAGTTTAATTTAGATAAATGTGAGGTGCTGCATTTTGGAAAGGCAAATCAGGGCAGGACTTCATGGAAAGGACCTGGGGAGTGTTGCTGAACAAAGAGAACTTGGATTGCAGGTTCATTGTTCCTTGAAAGTGGAGTCACAAGTAGAGTGTTTAGTATGCTCGCCTTTATTGGTCAGTGCATTGAGTATAGGAGTTGGGACGTCATGTTGTGGCTGCACAGGACATTAGTTAGGCCACTTTTGGAGTACTGCATTCAATTCTGGTCTCCCTGCTATAGGAAGGACGTTGTGAAACTTGAAAGGGTTGAGAAAAGATTTACAAGGATGTTGCCCAGGTTGGTGGGTCTGAGTTTTAGGGAGAGGCCAAATAGGCTGGGGCTTTTATTCCCCTGGAGCATTGGAGACTGATGGGTGACCTTATAGAGGTTTATAAAATCATGAGGGGCATGGATACAGTGAATAGCCAATGTCTTTTTCCTCCAAGGTAGAGAAGCTCAAAACCAGAGGGCATAGGTTTAAGGTGAGAGGGGATAGATTTAAAAAGGGACCTGAGGGGCAATGTTTTCATGCAGAGGGTGGTACACCTGTGGAATAAACTGCCAGAGGAAGTGGGTACAATTACAACATTTAAAAATGTTGTAAAGGCACCTGGATGGGAACATGAATAGAAAGGCTTTAGAGAGATATGGGCCAAATGCTTGTCAATGGGAATAGATCAGTTTAGGATATCTGGTCAGTGCAAGCAAGTTGGACTGAAGGATTGGTTTCCACACTGTATAACTCGATGACTATGAATATCTTAAGCAGGTGAAGTTTAGGGTGGGAAGAGAAGGATCAAAATTGGATCATCTTAAAAAGGTAATGGGTGAATCAGATTTAAAAGGCGGTGAATGAAAACTTGAGAATCAGAGCAAGTGCAAGGAGAATTATCAAGGCAGCTAATTCAAAAGTCAGTTGAAAAACCTTAGACAAATCCAGGCCCTTTCAGTTTCAGTTTTGAAAAACCAATGCAAAATTTTTAACTAGTCGTGGTCTGGAAATTTGCGCAAACGACACACTTTCACAAAAGGTTCCTCAACTGTTCTGCACATTCCTTTTCTAGGAGAAGCTATTCTTACATAGAAAACTTGACTGATGTCCTTTCAGCTGGAGAGCTTTCCCATCACTTGATTTTTCCAAATTAAAATCAACCCTTCATAATTCTAAAAGGTAAAAGCAACCCGATTCTTTTCTTTCATACATCTCCACAATTTAAACAAACTCCCATTATCCCTCCAGGGTGCCTCCATTTATCTGCTTTCTGGCACATACTGGTGTAAGATCATAGTTCTAAAAAGATAGATCTAGTTAATTATTCAAACTTTCCACAAAAAGAGACCAACACCCATATGCACTTGGCTTGAAATCCAAACTCAAAATTATATACACACACCTTGCATCACTGCTGGCCTTGCCAGCTATGCCAACGTTTCATTAACAAGGAATAAAAACAATAAATTTATTACAAATAGTGTGGTTTCAAAGATCAAAACAAGTGTTCCACCTAAATGATTGATTCATGTCACTGTATTAAGGAGTTATAGCTGGGCACTTAGCAAGTCTCAATGTAATCAGGAAGCGGTTCTCCAGCAGGGTAAATCATGTTTAACCAATTTATTGGAGTTCTTTGAAGAAGTAAATGCACTGCAGGTAAAGGGGAGCTTGTAGATGTACGGTACTTGGATTTGTAAAAAGGCATTTGACAAGGTGCCACAAAGTAGGAGGTCATGGTGTTGGGCTACAAGCATGTTATATGCATCCTGGCATGGATACAAGATTGACTGGCTCACAGAAAGATCATGCATAAATGGGTCTTTTTCTGATTGGCAGAATATGACCATTAGAATCCCACAAGGATCTAGGCTGGGCCCCCTTTTTCCCCCCAACATATATCAATGACTTGAACAAAGGGAACAAAGCCATGGCAATTACCTTTGTGTTATCTGCAAAACTCAGTAAACGTATGGAAGACACAGACGGATTTAGATAGGTTGAGTGAGTGGGGGGAAAATAAAAATCTACGTCAGTGTATAATGTGGGAAAATGTGAAGTGATTCACTTAGGCAGGGAGATTTAAACAGTTCAGTAGTATCTAAATGGAGAACAACTGCAGTATTCTGAGATGTGGAGGGATCTAGGTCTTCTAGCGCAGGAGTCTCAAGAAGTTAGTACACAGGTACAACAAGTAATTAAAAAGGCTGTTTATGTTCAATTACTCCCTATGCTTCAGTTGTACAGGGCATTAGAGAGGCCACATCCTAACTAGTGTGTAGTTTTGGTCTCCTTATTTAAGGAACGAGGTAAATATGTTGCAGGCATTTCAGAGGTGGTTTACTTGATTAATACATGGAATGAGCAAGTTCATCTTAGGGGAAGAGATTTGACAGACTGGGCTAGTTTCCACTGGAGTTCAAAAGAGACTTGACTTCAAGTATAAAATATCTTGAATAGTCTTGCTGAGGAGGAGATGGCAAGAACATTCCCTCGAGGGCGAGTCCAGAGCTAGAAGGCACTGTTTAAACATTAGGGTTCACCTTTTTAGGTCAGAGATGAGGAGATTCTTCTGAGGGTTGTGCGACTTTGTACCTCTACCTTGGGAAGCAGAGGAGGATGGTCATTGAGCATTTTTAAAGCAGAGGTAAATCAATTCCCCTGCCTCAGAAAATTCTACGGTTAGAGGGAAATGGGAACGTGGAATTCAAAATACAAACAGATCAACTATGATCTTATTGAATGTCAGAGCAGGCTCAAGGGCTGAATGCCTTCTTCTGCTCTTAATTTCATAAGGATATTCTTGTCAGAGTCATGGAGTCATACAGCATGGAAACAGACCCTTTTGTCCAAGCAGTCCACACCGACTATGTTCCCAAACTAACTAGTCCCACCTGCCTGAACTCAGCTTATGTCCCTCCAAACCTTTACTCATGAACTTATCCAGATGCCTATTAAACATTGTAACTGTACCTGCATCCACCACTTCCCTCTGGCAGCTCATTTCACACGCAAAGGACTTGCTGAATTAAAAAGTTGTCCCTCATGTCCCTTTTAAATCTTCCTCCTCTCACCTTAAAAACACGCCACCTAGTTTTGAACTCTCCCATCCTAAGGAAAAAACGCTTGTCAGTCACCTGTGCCCTCCATTTTATAAACCACGATAAGGTCAGCCCTCAAACTCCTACGCTTCAGTGAGAACAGTACCAGATTTACTAGTCTATTTTTATATCTCAAACCCTCTATTCCCAGCAACATCCTGGTAAACTTTTTTGAACCCTCTCAGTTTAATAACAGCCTTCCTATAAACAGGGCGACCAACACTTGCAGACAGTACTCCAGAAAAGGCCTCAAAATGTCCTATACAACCTCAACATGACATCTCAACTCCTCTACTCAAAAGTTCTCAGCAATGAAGGCAGGAGTGTTAAACACTTTCTTGACCACCCTGTCTACTTGTGACATAAATTTCAAACGTCCGTCCTCAACCTCAAGGGATGTAACATTAACTTAAACAAATGACAACTGAAAAAGAAAAACAATAACCAGAGATAATAACTGGAATTTTGAATGTTAACATAGGGTTTAATTGGGGAATAAAAAGGCATTGCAATGTGTTATTACATTAACATTTCCTGTTACATCTACATGCTAGAAAACAGATCATGTTAACAAGAATAGTTTTTTTATTTTCATTACTCAGCTCACCAGAAATAGGACACAAATTTTGTGTCATGTACAAGTGAACAAATGAAAAAGTACATCACAGGAACAGGCCCTTCAGCCCTCTAAGCCTGTGCCAACCATCATGCCCTAATTAACCTAAAATGCCAGATTTGTTTTTTCGATCCGTATCCCTCTATTTCCTCCCTATTCATGTACCCATCCAGGTGCCTCTTAAATGTTTTCAATGTGCCCACTTCCACCACCTCTTCTGGTAGTGCATTCCAGGCTGCTACCATTCTCTGCATGAAAAAATGTTCCTCGCACGGCTCCCTTGAACTTTCCTCTGAACCTATGCCCCCTTGTAATTGAAACTTCAATCTTGGAAAAGCCTCTGACTATCCACGCCGCTCATAATTTTGTACACCTGTGTCAGGTCTCCTCTCAGCCACCATCTTTCCAGTGAAAACAACCCTAGTCTTTTTAAACCTTTCCTCATAGCCAATGCCCTGGAGACCAGGCAACATCCTGGTGAACCTTCTCTGTACTCTCTCCAAAGCTTCCACATCCTTCTGGTAGTGTGGTGACCAAAACTGCACACAATACTCCAGATGCGGCCTAACAAGGGTTTATATAGCTGCAACATGTTTTGCCAACTCTTGTACTCCACACCCCGGGCGATGAAGGCAAGCATGCCATGTGCCTTCTTAAACACCTTGGCTACCTGTGTTGCCACTTTCAAGGAACTGTGGACCTGCCTGCCAGATCCATTTGAATGTTAGTGTTCCTAAGGGTTCTGCCATTTACAATATAATTCATACTTAAATTTGATCCTCCAAAATGCATCAACCTCACATTTGTCTGGGTTAAACTCCATCTGCCATTTCCGTGCCAAAGTCACCAACCTATCTCTATCCTGTTGCATTCTTCACAATCATTGGCACTATCAGCAACTCCACCAATCTTCATGTCATCAGCAAACTTGACCACCCACATTTTCCTCCAGATTATTTATATACTGCAAGCAACAAAGAACCTAAGACCGACCCCTGTGGAACACCACTAGTTACCGGTCTCCATTCTGAAAAACATCCTTCCACCCCTACCCTGTCTTCTACGACAAAGCCAGTTTTCTATCCATCTAGCCAGGCCACCCCCAATCCCTTGTGATTTTAGTTTTTGTACCAACCAGCCATGTGGAACTTGATCAAATGCCTTACTAAAGTCTATACAAACTACATCGACAGCCCTTCCCTCATCAATTATCCTCATTACCTCTTCAAAAAAATTCAATCAGGTTGGTGAGACATGACCTTCTCCAGACAACACCATGCTGCCTGTCACTAACCAGTCCATTTTCCTCCAAAAGCGCGTAGATCTTGTCCTTCAGCCTCTTCTCCAAGAGCTTCCTCACCACAGACATCAAGCTCATCGGCCTACAGTTTCCTGGATTATACTTACATCCCTTCATAAACAAGGGAATAACATTCACTAAGCTCCAGTCCTCTGGAACTTCGCCTGTGATCAACAAGGATGTGAAGATATCTGCCAATGCTCAAGTTATTTCCTCCCTTGCCTTAGTAACCTGGGCTAGATCCTATCTGGTTCTGGGGACTTGTCTATCTTAATGCAATTTAGGATTCCCAAAACTTCCTACTTCAGTATGTTGACATTCTCTAGTTTATTCAAATACAGAGTATCCACACTCATCCCTGACCTCAACGTTAGTCATGTCCTTCTCCTTGGTGAAAACCGACAGTACTCATTCAGGATCTCCCCCACTTCCTGTGGCTTGATGTACAACT
This sequence comes from Rhincodon typus, assembly GCF_021869965.1. Classification (NCBI taxonomy): domain Eukaryota; kingdom Metazoa; phylum Chordata; class Chondrichthyes; order Orectolobiformes; family Rhincodontidae; genus Rhincodon; species Rhincodon typus. Next base: position 35,247,864 of record NC_063336.1, read on the forward strand.
TCCCTCCTTTGTCCTTGAGTGGGCCTACTCTTTCCCTGGTTACCCTCCTTCTCTTAACATATGCATAAAAAGCCTTGGGATTCTCCTTGACCCTGTTTGTTAAAGGCATTTCATGGCCCCTTTCTGTCTTCCCAGTTGCACATTTAAGTTCCTTCCTAATTTCACTGTACTCTTCCAGGGCTTTGTCAGTTTGTAAGTGCCTAGACTTGGCGTATGCTTGCCTTTTTTTGACTAATATCTTACAATTTCCCTTGTCATCCATAGTTCCGGAATCCTGCCATTCCTATCCTTTAGTTTTGCAGGGACATGCATGCCCTGCACTTTAGTCAATTGGTCTTTAAAAGCCTCCCACATGCCAGAGGTAGATTTGTCCTCAAATAACTGCTTCCAATCCACATTCTCCAGTTCCTGTCTAATTTGAGTGTAATTGTCTCTTGACCAATTATGCACACTCACCCAAGGGCCACTTGTGTCCTTTTCCATGACTACTCGAAAGCTTATGGAGTTATGGTCACTAAGCCCGAAATGCTCTCCTAATGAAACAGCAATCACTTGTCCTGGCTCATTCCCTAGGACCAAGTCTAATATGGCCTCTTCTGGTTGGTTTGTCAACATACTGCCTCAAAAAGCCCTCCTGGACACAACTAACAAATTGCTCTCCATCCAAGCCCCTGGCTCTAAGGGATTCCCAGTCAACAAGAGGAAAGTTGAAGTCACCCACCACAACTACCCTGCTCTTTTCACTTTTCCAGTCGTGATTACTTACCTGCTCCTGTCTACTGTGGGCTACTGGGAGGTCAATAGAAAACTCTCAACATTGTGATTGCACCCTTCCTATTCCTGAGGTCCACCCATAATGCCTCAATGCAAGATCCCTCCAATGTGTCCTCCCTCAACACAGCTGTGATGTAAACAGATCTGTTCCAACAAAAATTCAACTAAAGGCAAGGGTACAAGGAAAAGATGAATTAGTTTACATACCTCTCTCATAGCTTCAATTTCTGGATTGTTTTCAGTGAGTAGAAGGTGATCAGAATCTTGAGTGTCTTGGTTTGCAATTTTTATAGGTGTCGGTGCTGGAGAAGGTTCAGCAGCAGTGCTGGCAGCAGAACCCGTCTCTGTCTAATAATAAAAACAAGAAGTTCTACATTTGAAAGCATTAGATTGGCTCAATTATTAGTAGTCTTTGTTTCTGATTCAAGAAATATGGCTATAAATGCATCAAAGGATTTCAACACAAAATATATGCCAACACTTCAACTATAATGGAAAATGCTATCTTTTAGATGAGACGTTAAACCAAAGCCTTGTTACTCAAACTAAAAATCAGAACACCCTGCAACATTTTCCTTTCAATTAGTTACAAAAATGAAGGCCATCTCTATCATCTGCTTTTTGAATCCTGTGACATGCAATTTGCTGTCATGCCGTCAACATAATAGCAACTATACTCCAAAAGCCATTATTTTGATGTGAACTGTGTGAAATAACTGGGGTGCATTAGACATTACATCAATTAAAATGAATTTTTTCCATCACCCCAAGATGAATTATTGCACAATATTTAAGAAAAGCAACGTTTAGAGTGTCACTCAATTTTCCCAGAATATACAAGGCCTGCATTTGTTTAAGAGGGATATGAGCCAAACACAGGTAAATGGGACTAGTTTAGTTTGGGAAAGATGGTCAGCATGCATGAGTTGGACTGAAGGGTCTGCTTCCTTGCTGTATGACTATGTGCGTTCAACTAACAATGCATACCAATTTTAAACAATTTATAAAGGCAACACACCTTAAAACTGATTTGTTTTGCCAATTCTTTTGCCTCCACGTCAGCCATACTTGGAATGCCACTTTCCGTGCATGGAAGGAGGGCTGTCCTCATGTGGGAACCACAATTTTCACAGTTATAATCTTGTGACCTAAATTATAAAAAAAATTAAATTTGAGATACACAATTGCTGTTGTGCCCACAGGTCTTTATGTTCCATTGCTCAACAAGCAGCAGTCAATTGCCTTACATTGATCATTGTACAGATGAACAGATGCTGTTTAGCAAAGCAATCAATTCACGCATTTGAAAAAAAAAATCCTTAATAACTTTGGTACACAGCTCTCAAGTTAGCTTGTTTAGAACAACTGCTTTTGTTTTTAATTCACTCATGGATGTGGGTTTTGCTGGCTGGGCCAGCATTTATTGCCAATCCCTGGTTGTCCAAGAAGATGGTGGCAAGCTGCCTTGAACTGCTGGGGTCCACGCTGTAGGTATACTCGCAATGTTGTTAGGGAAGGAATTCCAGAATTTTGACACAATAACACTGAAGGAATAGCAATGCTTTTCCAAGTCAGCATGGTGAGTGGCTTGAAGGGAAAGTTATAGGTCACGGTGTTCCCATTTATCAGCCCCCCCTAGCCTTGTAAATGGATGTGGTCATGGAATTGGAAGGTGCAGTCTAAAGATCTTTAGGGAATTTCTGCAATGCATCCTGTTGATGGTACATACTGCTACTACTGAATGGCAGAGGTGGAGAGAGGGGATGTTTGTGGATGTGGTGGCAATCAAGTGAGCTTCTTTATCCTGACTGGCGTCAAACATCCAGAGAGCTGTTGGATCTGCACGCATCCAGGCAAGTAGAAGCATTCCATCACATTCCTGACTTGTGTCTTGATACTGGATAGGCTCTGGGGAGTCAGGTGGCTAGTTATCTGTGTCAGGGTTCCATGCTATTATCTCTTTTTAACCAAGCCAATTTGAGATAATCTGATATCTAATTTCTAATCTATTAGAGTGTCAGAATCTCTAATTCTATTCATCTTGCATATTACGCATGATTAAACATTGTTCTAGTATTATAAATTTTGGTATCCATTTTCTTTTTCTATCAGTTTTGAGAGAGCAAAGGGGCTGAGGTAGTGGAAGGGAAACACATTCTTTCAAAGAATCATACTTTTGTTTAAATAATACAAATACCTGAAACAAAAAAAAAAAAAAAAAAAAACACTTACTTTTTGGCTAGTGCTTTTCTTTCATCAGGAGTGTAATCCAGAGAACCAATAGCTCCTTCTCCCTTTGTTGGCATGAACCCAATAATTGCCAGCAGTGCTGTCCGGACTAGGAATAAATGCAATATGATGATTTAAAACCATTTTCATAAAAAAGGTACTTTTGTTTCTCACTTTCCGTCCCGATGTCTATATATGAACTATGTGCCATGACAATTAAAATGTTATAACAAAATGAAAAGCTGTATTGAAATTTTAAGAGACAGCACAATTCCAGTTTGGTTTCTTCTTGTTTCTTGTGCCCAAGGAGGACGTAGAAGCAAGAGGAGAATCTGCTTGGTATCTTGCCACTATTGTATGGCTATAGTAGGAAGCTTTCAGAATAAGGAATCATGATCCTACCTGTACCACTCCACAGCAGAATGGACTAGTCCTAAAGTGTTACCATGACAGTCACTGCAGAGCTATGTCTAGTGATCAATGGGTCAACAGTTTCAGCTGTTAGCACATTTTCCTCGGAATCACAAGGTTCAAGTGAGTTCAAATGCTTGACCACTCAAAACAAAAATCAGGCTGTCACTCCAGTGCAGCATGTGTTTGTATGGACTGTAATCGTCTCACCTTTTCTTCAGCAATTCCATAAGAACTTGACTAATTTGTTGGAATTTAATCCACAGCAACATGATTTGAAGATCATTCACGACACAGGAAGAGACAATTATTGTAGCAGACGGCTTATCAAGAGCAAACAAAGAAAATGAATGCCCTGACGTTGTTACTGCTGAAGTAAATTCTGTATGAATAGAATAGATATGGGGTGGAGAGGAGAAGAAACAGTAAAAGAAAAATGAAAATGCCTTTTAAAAGACTTTTTCCATGCGGAAGTGAGAAGATGGTTCATGGTATTTTACTATTTACATCTTGTGCTCTGAAGTGGATAGAATCACAGAGCTTCAAGTTTAATTGGCACTTCCATTACACAGATGTTAATAAAGGATATGTTAGTTTCATTTGGAGTTCTCAAAGTAATGTCAGGTTGTCTTGTTTGTTTACATGCATTCAGATAAGGCCCTTAAGAAACATTGGTGAATAATTCAGTCTACAAACAGCAAAAAAAAATTGGGCTGTAGCCTCGCAATAAAGGTACCTATGACTAAAGGAAGCAATGACAGAAACAGATTTCCGTTAGATAGTCCTCTATCTAGCAGCTGAGAGTGTGAAGGGTATATGTGCATGTGCTGTGCAGGTTTCTTGCGGGGAAAAAGGTCTGCGTGAGCAGCAGTGCAATTTAGCAGTCTACAGCAGTGTCAGGGCAGGAGGGAGTTTTTTTTTCCCCCGTTATTCATTCGTGGGATGAGGGCGTCGCTGGCCAGGCAGCATTTATTGCCCATCCCTAATTGCCCCAAGGGCAGTTCAGAGTCACATTGCTGTGGGTCTGGAGTCACATGTAGGCCAGGATGGCTGTTTCCTTCCCTACAGGACATTAGTGAACCAGATGGGTTTTCCTGACAATCGACAATGGATTCATGGTCATTATTAGATTCTTAATTACAGATATTTATTGAATTCAAATTCCATCATCTGCCACGGCGGGATTCGAACCGAGGTCCCCAGAATATTATCTGGGTCTCTGGATTAACAGTACAGCGATAATACCACTAGGCCATCGCCTCCCCCATCTTGAAAAGTTCAGGAAACAGAAGGCTGTGGAGTTTAAGGAACGCCTGTTAAGACAGTATGTATACATTTCTGATCGCCTTCTAAACAAAGGATATTATTAAATCGGAGGGTTCAGAAAAGACTTATCAGGATACTCCCGGCACCAGAGGGTTTGGGTTATAAGGAGGGGTTGGGACTTTTTTCACTAGAGCAAAGAACGTCAAAGGGCGACCTTAGAGAGGTTTATAAAATCGTGAGGGGCATAGATAAGGTGAATAGTAAAAGGTCTTTTCCACCAAAGGTCGAGGAAGTTCAAAACTAGGGGGCATATTTTTAAGGTGAGAGGAGAATTTTTTTTTTTTTTTTTTTGTTTAAAAAAATCTAAGGGGACCTGAGGGGCAACTTTTCCCACACAGGAGGTAGTTGACGTACAGCATGGAAACAGACCCTTTGGTCCAACTCATCCATGCCAACCAGACATCCCCAATCTGACCTGGTCCCACTTGACAGCATTTGGCCCATATCCCTCTAAGACACTTCCTATTCATATACCCACCCAGATGCCTTTTAGATAATGTAACTGTACACACCATGTGGAATAAACGGCCAGAGGACGTGGTAGATGCAGGTAGAATTACATTTAGAAGATTTTTTTTTCTTTATTCATTCACAGGATGAGGGTGTCACTGTCCAGGCAGCATTTATTGCCCATCCCTAATTGCCCAGACGGCAGTTCAGAGTCAACCACATTGTTGTGGGTCTGAAGTCACACATAGGCCAGACTAGGAAGGAAACTGCCATCCTTACCTGAAGGACGTAAGTGAACCAGATGGGTTTTTCCCGACAATTGACAATGGATTCATGGTCATCATTACATTCTTAATTCCATACATTTATTGAATTAAAATTCCACCTGCCATGGCAGGATTTGAACCTGGGTCCCAAGAACATTATCTAGGTCTCTGGATTAACAGTCCAGCGATAATACCACTAGGCCATCGCCTCCCCCTATTTGGACAAGTACATGAATAGGAAAGGTTTAGAGGGATATAGGCCAAATGCAGGCAAGCGGAACTAGTTTAGTTTGGGAGTAACAGGAGGCTGGAAGAACACAGCAGGCCAGGCAGCATCTGGAGGAAAGGAGCAGTCAACGCGTCAGGTATTATCCTTCGAAAGGGCTGAGGTAGGGGGAGCTGCAGATAAAGGAGGGAGGGGGGTTAGAGGTGGAATGGCGGTGATAGGTGGGGACTGGTGATAAGTATGACCTGGTTAGTCGATGGGAGAGATGAATCCGGTTTAGTTTAGTTTAGTTTGGGAAACTTAGTCAGCATGGATGAGTTGAACCCAAAAGGGTCTGTTTCTATGCTGTATGACTAATGATAATAACAACTGACCTGTGTTAACAGTTTAAGGGTTAAATGAAGTGGCATCAACTTAAAAAAAAAGTAACATTGGGTGACTCAGAGGTTTGCTGGGAAGAAACCAAGTACAGCCACGCCAACTGAACAAAAGAATTTTAAAGAAGCAGGGTTACTTTCATCTCAGGTTTAATTATCTGTAAGCTTGTTGTTGAAGATAAAACAGTTAAATCCATCTTTGAGATACTTTTAATAAGATTGTAAGAATTATTTTAAACAAAGTGTAAAACAATTTGTATTTTTTCCCCCTTTGATGTAATAAACTTCAATGTTTGTTAAAAATATATTGGAAGCCAAATGTATGCTCAGTGACTGACCACTATGGTAAACAAATTTGAAAATTTAGCTTATGGTTATGAAGCCAGGTCTCCTCCTGGGATCTGATTTGTCATATTGCATTTTGAAAATTGCTTTGAGAAAACTGGTGGTTGCATTTTTTTTTTAAAAATGCTACAGTTGCTACAAGATGACGACTTGGGTTAATACTGGACACTGGAAGATACTCACTGCTCCAGGATGGTTGCCAAGTTTCAGGATGATGTCCCGAGATGCTTAAACATATCTTCTTTCCTACTTCGAATCTTCCATTAGGCTGAAACAAAAAGATCTATTTAAGCAGCAGTAGTAAACAGCAAATAAAACTTCCAGTAAACAGATAGCTTGGAATGAAATTACTGCCCATTTTAAACTAAATCATAACATGTGGAATACCAATAAACTTCAGTTGACCATTTTACAAACTTGTCAAAAAGACTGAAAGCAAGCCAAACTAAGTTTTGTTGTGCTTCAACTTATGGAAAAGTTTCCCAAAATCTTCCTAATTTAAAATGTTTTTGTCAGCCAGCTGGAATGACTGATATACCTTCTCCTGCATCTTAAAAATTTTACTGCAGAAAAAGATGCTAAAGCACGACTGAAAAGAATAAACCACGTAAAAGGTCCAAATGCATTTCTATACCAAATTTCTTGTTCCATTAACAATGTAATAACTGAATATCTCAGAAAGCCTCAAAATTGACCTTAATGCTTGTGATTATGCAACAGAACAAGTGTCACATTCTTCCTTAGCAGCAAACTGAAAAAAGGTTTGGTAAGAACAGTTCAAATGTTCCTTGGAACAGGAAGTGATCTTTGGAGGAGGAAAATATTCAACTTCCTGTCTTCGAATGCTTTATTTTAAGCAAACAAAAATCAACCTCCGTATCAAGGCTATTGCAAAAAAAAAAAAAAAAAGTTTATTTTGTTAGAAATGCCACAAAACAGTTGCCAACTTGGCTTGAGTTAATATTCTCTCATCCAAATTAAAGGTTATGAAATCAAGCACCACACTGGAGCTTGCAAGTAAGGTGGAAGATTAGTTGTAATTTTACGGAATGCCTGAGCAGGTTCAGGGGCAGTGTGGGGGTCATTTCTTATGCTTTTATAATTTAAGTCAAGGCTTCACTACAACACTCCCACAGTTGGAGCTGTCGTCTTTTAGAGGAGACACTAAATAGGAAGTCCAGCCTGCCTGTCCAACGGGACATATTTCCTCTTTGGATAGTGCCACAACATTTTTTTAAAAACGAGTTTGACAAATGCACAGGCCAAGAGTTCCAGAAAGGAACTGAATGTGTCTATGTATTGATAAACCTATATAAATTAAAACATTATTTTCATACACAAGAGAAAATATACAGAAATACAGATCATATCTCTCCTGCATTTCAGCACTAATTGAGCAAACAGCTGAATACAACTGGGACAGATCGAGTTTATACTCCTCAGGATTCCTGAAATAGAGGCTTTATTACTTAATCTCATTCAATGGTGAAAAGACAAAACAAGGTGGATTACATAAAGATACCAGGAACATTTTTTTTCCCCACTAGCCACACATAGATGACGGAGTATTAAAACAGCCTTCCAATGTGCACATATTGTCATGGAAATTTCTTGGCGATTTGCTGTTATGTTAACTATTTCTGCACATAACCAGAGGCATTTTAAAAAAGGTACTTCAGACACACTTACTGTCAAGAGAATAATGCTGGGTGGTTTCATGGGATATTCTGGAGGAAGCACAATTCGGCCATGGTAAACACCACCATCAAAGTCAGAATCTGGAGGACCCCGGACGGTAAAATGCCACTCAAAGAGATTATCCTTAAAGCAAAAAGGAAAAAAAAAGCTAAAAAAAGTTTGGAAAGTATAAACACGCACACTATTCATCTGCAACATGCAAGCATATTTGAAAGTGATAGCATTATCTATCTTTTAATTAACCATACTGGGTTATTAATGGGATTTTAATAATCTAAAATAGCTTGTTTCTTTCATTTCGGTGACAAGTGTCCTTTTTTTTTTAAAAAGGAAAGTAAGTGTTTTTTTAGCAGGCATCCACTAATTTGCACGGCTGAACAGGGCAAGCAACAGAAGCTCCTCAGTCAGACTGAAGTATCCTCATTGAGACAGCATACAAATAAATAACGAACTACAAAAATAGGAATCATAAGATTTTAAAAAGAGAAATCAAAATAATATTCAGAAAGTACACATGGGATGCGGGATGAGGGAAGAGCAGATGGTCAAGAGATAGATTTGGGTGGGGTGGGAGGGAAATAGTGCTGATAGATAAAAGAGAGAAACATGCAGGCCAATCTGTATGAAGTTGCTTGGAGAAATTAGACCACAAACATTTTAAAAGTCATCTTTTCAGAACCAGAAAGGATGTTAATTTGTAATTATTTCACCCACTCACTCACTTCAAATGTACCAGCACTAACCTTTCTATACATCCCTCAGACTTCAACTTAAAATGGGCAAAGTGGCTGAAGGTTTTGTGTGAACCATCAGAAGGACTGCAACTAGACGCTGTGGAGAAGGCTATCTTTGGCAACAACTTCTTTAACAGCACGTGCGCAGATGTTGGGTAACCTTGCCATTATTATAGAAATAGAAAATAGGAGCAGAAGTAGGCCATTCGACCTCCTCCCACTTTCTCCCTTTGATCCCTTATCTAAGTCCTTCCAGAAAATATTCAATGTTTTGGCCTCCAACTGCTTTCACCGTACTCTGGGTGAAGGTGTCCCTCATCTCAGTCGTAAATGGCTTACCCCATATTCTCATTGTGACCCCTGGTTCTCGACTCCCCGGTCATTGGGAACAATCTTCCTGCAATTACTCTTTCTAGTCCTGTTATAATTTTATATATTTCTATGAGCTCACCGCCCATTCCAAGCTCCAGTGAATATTACCCTACCTGCTTCAGTCTCTCTTCACAAGTAAGTCCTGCTATCCAAGGAATTAGTCTTGTCGACTTCTATTACACGCGTTCCATTGCCACAATATCCTTCTTCAGGAGATCAAAACTGCACACAATAATCCAGGTATGGGTTCACCAAGACCTTGTACAATTGTAGCAAAACATCCCTGCTCTTGTACTCCGATCATTTCACTACGAAGGCCAATCTATCATTTGCCTGCAATACTTGTATTATTACATCATTTCCAAAGATAACAGCACAACAGCAAGGGATCAATAACTGTGGCATAATAAACTAAAACCGGTGATAACTCATGGTCTATCAGCCTGCCGAGCCACAGTTTTATAATGCAAAACCAAACCAAGACGTATTTTTGGAATCAGCTTCACTGCCAGATGACTCCAGCCAGCATCAATAAGTAGAATGAAAAACTCAAACTGTTCTCACTAGCTTGAATTGAATGTGCTTCACAGAAGCACTGGTAGAAATGTGGAACAGGAGGATGGGAGATTGGGGACACCACAGTCACATCCTGCCAAATAGAGTACATAATTGTCATCCCTCAGTCTTCTGCATGAAAGCCAATTTCCTACCCATGTCAAAAGGTTGCTTCCAATTCCATGTATTTAATTTTCTGTCAACAGTGTCCTGTGTGACTAGTAATGGAATGCCTTCGGAAAGTCCATACAAGCAGCATCGATAGAAACTTTCTAAAGAACAAGAAATGGAAGGAGTAGATTATATGGCTTTTGAGGCTACTCTTTGTCACTCAGTAGGATCGTGGTTGATCTTGGATTTCAACTCCACTTTGCTGCCCGCTCCCACTATCCCATCATTCCATGAGAAACCAAGTTTGGCCAATCCAGGCTTAAATTTATTCAATGATGGAGCATTCACAGCCCCCTGGGAAAGAATTCCAAAGATTCACAATTCTTTGAACGAGTAGTTTCTCATCACCTTAGTCCGATATGTTCAACATACAATCCTGCAACCCAGCATGTTAGATTCCCCAAATTGCAGAAACAACCTCTCAGCATCTACCCTATCAAGCCCCTTCAGAATTGTGCAAGACTCGACAAGAATACCGTTCATTCTTTTAATAGGACTAATTTGACTAGTGTCACACCAGGGGACAACCCTTCACCCCCAGGTACCAATTTAGTGAACTTGCGTCATCCCACCTCCGATGCAAATACTTTTTTTTTTGTAGACCAAAATTGGGTACACGATTCCATATATGGTTTTAATACCACACCGTAGAACTGTAACAAGACTTCTTTACTCCTACACTCCAATCCCCTTACAAGAAAGGTCAACTGGTCACGTAAATATTCAAATTCATCTTCTAGACCACTCCTGCGATTTTAATTGTCCAAATCTGCGTACATATTAAGATTTCCACAATTATTACAATGAAGCTTGTAGCAACAGCTTTATTTTCTAATTTAATACTCAGACCAAAGATATCACTGCCATTAAGAGCCTATAGGCTATTTCTACCACTGCTTTTTTTAAAAAAAGTTTGCTGTTTCCAGTTTCCATCTGTATTGATACTGCTTCACGATCATCGGAGCCAGATGCTGTCTCACTAATGTCCTCTCCGTATCCTTTACTATCTGGGCATCCTTCCTATTTTGCCATCCATGTCCTTCTAAAATAGTGCACCCTAGAATATGGTTTCCCACTCTTAATCACATCTCTCGAACGGCAATTAGATTCAAACCATTTTTCTCTACTGGTGCCAGTCGTTCATCATCTTCCTGCAGACATTTCATGCATTAAGATAATAAACCTTTACTTTCAGTTCTTTTAAACTCCTGTGCCTTGAAGTGACCTAATTTGCCTTCCTTTCCTGTTACGCTTGCTTTTTTTTTAAAGCAGAAAAGACCCACATCGCAATAGTATCCAGATGTGTCAATCTCTGCAGAGATTTTAATCTTCAGTCACCAAAACCCTCCCAACCATCACTTCCTTATCTACTATGTAAGCAATCTCAAATGGTTAAGTCTACAATTTCCTGCTTTCTCTCTTTCACACTTAATGAAGCTGCATCCACAATTTTCCAAAGGAACTATTCTTGAATCAAAATAATATACATAACATCTGACATTGTAGTAAGTTATAATCTGCCCATTTAATGTGACTGCAGATCAAGTTAAAAATCAATATTTTACACCTGTTTAAGAAAACAAAAAAACCCAAATAAATAAACCCAGTGTTTATTCAGCACTGAAGGCTTTGGTTCGTCCAAAACAAAATTAGGTGTCACAATGTTAATCACTTCTATTGTTCTATGGCTCACTGGAAATGTAAAATAGGCTCTGTGATATAGTCAAACAAACTAACCTCAGGTCCAACAATTTTGCATTCCTTATGAATGGCAGAGTTGGCTTAAGAGACTGAATGATCTGCTCCCATTTCAGATGTTCTCAAAGAAAACACATTTATTCCAAAGCATCCCATATTCTTGAGACTACACCCAAATAGCAAGGTTATGTATCAATCAGCTACTAAGGAATTAAAAGATGCTCCATCTCTCCCAGTTTCTTCCCCCACACTTCAAATATTTTAGATTTCATCGGTTTCTTGAAAATATTCAGTGACTCTGCCTTCACAACATTGTGGTACAGAATTTTACAAGTTCACTATGCTTTGAGTGAAGAACTTTTTTCTCAACTCAGTTCTAACTGATCTGCCCTGTATCCTGAGACTGAGGTCCCTGCTTCTCGACTTACCAAGCAGGGAAAACATTCTCTCTGCATCTAGACTGTCTAACCCTGTTAGACTTCTATATATTTTAATCAGATCCCCTTTCATCCTTGTATACACTAGTCAAGATAGGACCAGTCAAACATAACCCCCCCCTCACATGACGGTCCTGACAACCAGTCTATCAGCCTCATGAACTTCCACTACACTCCCCCATGATAAATATTTCCTTTCATAGTAAGATAGCCATAATTCTGAACTCAAATCCTCTTGCAATGAAGGCCATTATATCATTTGCCTTCCTGTTAGCTGCACTCATCAATCTGCTTTCACTGACCAGTCTACAAGGACACCCAGATCCCTCTGAACATCCACACTTCCCAGCTGATCAATTAAATTATACCCTTACTTTCTCTTTTTCACACTGAAGTGTATAGCTTCCATTTAGCTATTTGCATTGCATCTACCATCTGTTTGCCAACTCGGTCAACTTGTCTAAATCACCTTGAAGCCTCTTGCTGCAGCCTCAAAACCTCAGTGATTTTGTCATCAGCAATCTGAAACATTGCCTGGTTCTCTCATCTAGATCATTTGTAAGTAGCTAGGGACAAGGCACTGACCCTGGAGATATTGTACCAGTCATTAGTGTACTAATGAGATGGCTGTTCATGTCTCCATTCCATAAGCAAAAGCATAAATTCCAAATGACTTTCATTTTGAAATTAATCTGGTCTTACCTCCAAAGGCTGTGCATGGTATTGTTCTGTTGGGTCTTTCAGCTCTTGTGCTTCTTTCATTAAACGTTTAACAGCTGTTAAAACAAAATAGACCTTTCTTAAACTTCAGCATAAGATTAGTGATTAAAAGGTCAAAGTGATTCTTAGCTCTTGACAGTTCATATCTCTATTTCCATCTGGTATCTTTTAAGCCCAGAACAGTCTTTCACAATAAAGGTCTATGCTGGAGGAATTTCCCCCTAGCTCAAGCTAGGGAAATCTTCCAGCCTATTTAAAATGCTCACAATTCTTTCACTCAGCAATTCCTCCTGGTCTCATTCCTGTGCAATGAACTAGAGCAACTTGCAGCCTCTAGCTGCTCTTAGGGTCCTGGTTTGAATTTGCGAACATAACAGACAGTGTTTTCCTCTTAAAGATGATTTCAATGATGTTTGGCTACTCTTGAAATACCAACTCTATTCTACTTTGAAGTGAACAATTTAAAGAATGACCATTTATAATACATTTCAATGCCTTCCTGAGACTTTAGAGACTAGAAGTCAAACCATTGTAAACACAGATGCTGCTGCCATTGTCTCCAAGCATGAACAGTGCTGGAAGTTCTTTCCAGCAGAATAACAGTCTTCCCTTGAATCTTCAACAGTCTCATAACTTAGACCTTCTGTCAGCAAGACTTAAGAGAAGGTTACATCGCACCTTCAAATCACAATAAATTAAAGACAGTCCATAAAATAAGCTTCTTTTTACTCATGAAATGTGGGAATTGGTGGCAAAACCAGCATACAATATACATCCCTAACTTCCCTGAATTGAAGAGGTATTTTTCAACCACTGCAGTTTACACAGCAAGTGTACACGTCACAATACTTTTAGGGACATCCAGGAGGAACACCATGGTGTGAAGTCAGAACGTTATGCAACTTAAAGAACTCGGAAGATAGTCTCTCCATGCACTGTTGTTCTTGTCCTTCTAGTTGGCAGAGTTAGAAGGCTTGTGAAATACTTGTAACAAACCTTAGCAAATGAATATTCCTTACCATTGTAAGTACCTAAATTTAGTGACAAATTGGATGAAATTTATAGTCTCATTTGAGAAATTGCTGCAAAGTAACCCAAGATCAACAGGGATTTGAACTATTAAAAATGCTTTGTTTGGCAGGGAAAGCACTGGAGGTTTATTCAACCCTTTCAGATGAGTACTCAGTTAATCATGATATGCTTAAGACTGTTATCCTTAATATATACAAACGATAGAAGTCCAGAAATCCGAGGAAGGGAGAATCAGACAAAAAAATCTTTTAGGAATCATACCAGAAAACTGTAAAGTCTCTAAACTAAAGACAGCTGCAGGTTTCACTGATTGTGGAATATAACAATCAGTTTATAACAAACACACTAGATGCAACAAACCTTTGTAGGCAATCATATTCTGGAATGGTAAAGAATTTAGTCCCTAAGAGGGCATCAATTGCCATAAGGGTAATGAGAAGAGATTGACAATTCTGTGCAGTGAAAGAAATGAAGTGAATGATAAACAATTCAAGGAGACATATTACTTTGCCATAAAGCTGGACATGTGAGAGCTGACTTGGGGGCTGACCAATAAGTGAAAGGTGATGCACTTGGGCAGGACAAACAAGGCAAGGGAATACATGATGAATAGTAGGACCCTGAGAAGCAGAGAGGATCAGAGGGAGAGAGAGCGAGATAGTAGGAACTGCAGAATCGGAGATAACAAGGTGTAGCGCTGGATGAACACAGCAGGCCAAGCAGCATCAGAGGAACAGGAAGGCTGACGT
>NC_063336.1:35262833-35294317 GCF_021869965.1 Rhincodon typus
TCTGCGAAACAAGAAACCAGCTCGGCGAGCCAACCAACCTCAACAACCACAACAACCACAACCCGAGCTACAAATCTACTCCAAAACCTTTGAAATTCACAGTTCCTTGAAAGTAGAGTCAGAAGTAGACAGGATAGTGAAGGCAGTGTTTGGTATGCTTGCCTTTGTAGGTCAGCGCATTGAGTATAGCAGTTGGAAGATCATGTTGTGGCTGTACAGGACATTGGTTAAGCCACTGCTGGAATACTGACTGCACATCTGATGTCCTTGCGATAGGAGGATGTTCTGAAACTTGAAAAGGATTCAGAAAAGATTTACAAGGATGCTGCTGAGATTGGAGGGTTTGAGCTATGGGAAGTGGCTGTATAGTCTAGGGCTACTTTCCCTGTAGCGTCAGAGGCCGAGAGGTGAATTTATAGAGATTTATACAATCAAGAGGGGCATGGATAGGGTGAATAGTCAAGGTTTTTTCCCTGGGGGTGGGAGAGTCCAAAACTAGAGCACATGAGAGAGGGGAAAGATTTAAAAGCAACCCAAGGGGCAATATTTTCAGAGAGTCACACCAGAGGAAGTGGAGGCAGCTGGTACAATGATAACATTTAAAAAGACATCTGGATGGGTATATGAATAAGATGGATGGAGGGAAAAAGAGGGGAAGGAGAAGCTGTCAGTTGAACAGGTACAAATGTATTCCCTCTAACTTTTCCTGTATAACTACTTGGGTGCATCAGCACTAACACATGGTACTGATGTGCACCGCCATTCCATGCTGCTATAATTGCTACCAGCCCATTAGAACAGCTGGGTCATTTGTACAAGTATTCACACAGAGAAAATACAAAAAGTTTAAAGAGCACAAAATAATCTTCACTTTTAAACTTAAACGTTCAAGCAAGTAATAACCAATTATAAATAGATTTGGAGCAGAGGCTAAAATAAACTTTAAAAAGCAGAATTCAAAAGACATGGAAACGCATCAAGGGTTAACATTTCTCTAAGGTCTCGCCTTAGAGGAACAGATTCATTAGGGGCATTTTCTGTACTTCAGCGCTTCTGCACTTGCTGCGCATTCAAGTGGAATAATAGTGAACATGAAAAGTTATCATGACCCCTGCAAAATGTGTTTACAACCAGTCCTTCATTTAAAAATCATTCAACTTATTAAGACACCCCTGTATGGAATGCATTCCTCTTCATTTTAAAAATATGATATGCCATTGTTTCCTTGTAGTTATGAACGGCTATGTTCTACTGTACTGAACTGTGTTCTGACTTGCGTACAAAACAACTTGGGAAATGTTCAAGAAAGAACTGCTTGCAACCCAGGGGACGGCCTGCTGTTTTTAGAAATATGTTTCAGTGTGACGTGATTTTAAACAGTTCTTTTATTAAAAAGAAATTTCAGCCTGCTGCAGGATTTGACTTGCATTGCCAAATTGTAGCCAAAAATTCCACATTTCATTTTGTAAGGCCCATACAACATTAATCAAGTACAGGTACTTCCTGCAAGATGATTTTTATTTAAGTTTACTTATTCTTCTGTACAATGCTTCCACAAATTATTTTAGGTAAATATCTGAGTTACTCAAGCAGAAAATACAGAATTAACAATTTGCACAGAATGGACTGATGTGTCTTGGAGTAGTACATCCATCAATTGCTTCTCCCAGGCAATAGGTGAAAGCATCACAAAATACCAACTTCACAAAAATTAGAGCAAAATACAGCAGATGCTGGAAGTCTGAAATAAGACCTAAAAAGCAGTTTGAAAAACTCAGCTGAATCTGAATTCTGAGGAAAGATCAAATGGGTTGGAACACTGGCTTTTTCTTTCCACAAATGCCACCTGATCAGAGTTCCTTCAGCCTTCTGTTTTCATTGCAAAAAAATTCAAGAAGCAGAGAGCATACCAAATTTCTTGGTAAGCATTTGCTAAACATTTGCCAAGTGTGCACAGGATTTGCAAGGATCAAGGCAATGCTAAGAAAAGCTAAATGACTGCAACCAAGAATAGAGCTCTGAGCAGATGTAGAAAGCAGTCTTCAGCTTAGAAAGAATATGGGTGACAGATGGTTTAACTTGGGTCATTGGCACAATTTACTTAAAGTGTGGCAAATGGATAAAGTGAAGCAGAGACAAGTTAAAATACTGAAAGTAAATTTTAGGAGTAATGCATGGACATTGTACAAAAAAGTGACCAACACCATTTGCAGAAAGACTTCACGCTGAATCATAAACTTGGACATACATGGGAGGGGTAGCAGTAGTATTATAAGGCTAGCAATCCAGAGGTCCAGACCAAAGCTCCTGGGACACAAGTTTAAATCCCAGTGCAGCAGCTGTCAGAAATTTGAATTCAATTAATACAACATTTGTGGTACAGTGGTTGCTCCCTATCTGAACCAGAACTCTGGGTACAAGTCCCACTCCAGGACACTTCAACAAAGCACAACAACGTGTAATAATGTTCCCTCCAAGCTGCACAACCATGCAACTGCTGGGAGGAGGTTCCACGTATGCCAACTGGTGTGCTGATGCTGCACTGGAAATTAGAGGGAACGTTGATAGTAAGTACCAAATCATCAACCTAAATATTGAATGATGCCCATTAGAAGAGGAAATTTACCATCCTTACCTGGCCTATACACAGCTCTATATGCAAAGTATATAGCTGACTCCATGGCCCAGAAAGTCACTCCATTCTATCAAAAGGTTATGAAATCAAAGAGGACTGAACACCAATAAGCATCTACCTGCACACAAGAAATGACAATTGAAAATCCAATATTGTCGACTCTGCAAAGCCTCCTTACTAACATCTAGAGATTTGTGCCAAAGTTGGGGAGCTGTCCCACAGACTAAGTGAACAGCCCAGATTCATAAATAAGGTACCATGTATTAAAATGCCCGAGGCAACACCATCACTAGGTATACACAGTGTGGAGCTGGAGGAACACAGCAGGCCAGGCAGCATCAGAGGAGCAGGGAAGACATACTAGGTGTCTTGTCCCACCAAAAAGGTGGCAACACAATGGTATACAGCCAGGAGGGAGTTGATCTGGGAGTCCTCAACATTGACTTCAAACCCCAAGAGGTCTCATGGTAGGTGATCAAATGTGGGCAAAGAAACTGCTGGCTCATTGACCCTCTTCTTCCTGAGGTACTGTAGGCCTTAGGCAGCTGGATTATATATTTAAAAAACCTGTAATTTCACTGTCCAGTGCATATCTGTTCTTCCATTATTATTAGGCCAACCCTGGTTCAATGGAGTGCAGGAGAGCATGCGGTATATGAAAAATCAACTAACAACTTTGTGAAGATACAAAACAAGACCACTTACATGTCTTGTCACATTCTGACTGTTGTACTGAAGGCTGAACTAGCTGCATCCCTAGCCAGATTGTTGTACTGCAACTACAAATACTAGCATCTTCCCAGCAATACAAAAAACTACTAACCTTCTTTGCTGATGAAAGTGGCATCAGAAAAGGCATTACAACAAAATAACCTGCTCATTAATATTCTATTTCAGCACAACCAGGGGCACTCAGCTCACAAACTCAATACAGTCTTGGTTTAAACTTGGGCAAAAGAATCAAATTCCAGAGAGATGCAAGAGAATTCCCTTGACATCAAGGCAGCATTTGATCAAGGAGCCCTGGCAAAACTAAAGCCAAGGAAATCCGAGTGGGAGTCACTTTCCATTAACTGGAGTCACAACTAGCACAAAGGTGAATGGCTGTCAACTACCTTCCCTCTATCATAAAGGTCAGAAGTGGTAATGTTCATTACTGAATGCACCATCACGACTACTCAGATACGGAAGCAGTTACACGTATATGCAGTAAGACCTGGACGATGTTAGGGCTTGGATTGATATATGGCAAATAACATTCATGCAACAGTGACAGACAAAGCCCACTCCCAACAAGTTATAATTGAATGTCAGACGAGGTGGATAAATTCTATTATCAAATCCGAGTACCATATTACCAACATCCTGGGGATTTACATTGACGTGCAACTGAATTGCACTACCATACAAGTAGTGAGGCTACAAGTGTGTGCTAAAGCCTGGAAATCTGTGGTGATTAATTCACATCAAGTCTCCTCAGAGCCTGTCCTTCATTAAGGCACAAATCAGGAGGAGTGTGATGGAAAATGCATCACTTGCCTGGATGAGTACAGCTCCAACAACATAAGAAGTTTGACACCATTCAGGACAAAGTAATCTGCTTGAATGGAACCCTCTCAAGAGTCTAAAGTCACAGTAATAGTGTCCCTACTTCTGGATCAGATGGTCCAAGTTCAATTCTCTCCAGCCCCAGAAATGTGTCATAACATGCCCATACAGGTTGATTAAAAACATAACTCCTGAGGAAGTAGTGGATGAAGGTATAATTGTGATGTTTAAAAGACATTTGGATGGACATATGAATAGGAAAGGTTTGGAGGAATATGGGCCAGGAGCAGACAGGTGGGACTAGATTAGTTTGGGATTATGTTTGCCATGAACTGGTTAGACCGAAGGGTCTTTTTCCATGCTGTATGACTCTATGATAACTCACTCCCTGCACCATCAATGCACAGTGCAGTAACACATACTATCTACATGATGCGATGCAGCAAGAATGTTTCACCCAGGGCTTTAGAATGCAACAATCTTCATCAACTAAAAAGACAAGGGCAGCAGATATATGGGATCACCACTTACAAGCTCTCCTCTGAAACTCTCCTCAATCTGGTTTAGAACTATGTTGCCATTACTTCATTGTTGAATACTCAGAATCCTGGAACTTCTTTGCTGTGGTTGGTTGGCTCACCGAGCTGGTTCATTGTTCTGCAGACATTTCATTACCCTGCTGGGTAACATCATCAGTGCAGCCTCCGATGAAGTGCTGTTGTGTTTTCCCGCCTGTACTTTAAACTCTGGTGTCCATTGAGCTGGATTACCTCACTTCCAGTTTGCTTTTGCAACAGAGTGTGTATGGGGTCTAGTTCTATGCGTTTATTGATGGCTTTCTTAGTGGAGAACCAGGCCTCTAGGAATCCCATGCTTGTCTCTGCTTTGCCTGTTGCAGGATCCTGGTGTTGTCCCAATCGAATT
The DNA here is from genome assembly GCF_021869965.1 of Rhincodon typus. NCBI lineage: Eukaryota > Metazoa > Chordata > Chondrichthyes > Orectolobiformes > Rhincodontidae > Rhincodon > Rhincodon typus. The sequence goes on from NC_063336.1 coordinate 35,267,941, forward strand.
GGTGGTTTTCCTTATCCATGTGGATGGAGATGAGCGAGTATCGGTCATGTCTTTTTGTTGCCAGTTGATATTCGTGTACTTTTATGGTTAATTTCCTTCCTGTCTGTCCAATGTAAGTGCATTACAACAAAATAACCTGCTCATTAATGTTCTATCTCAGCACAACCAGGGCCACTCAGCTCACGAACTTCTTTGCTCTCAGCACTGTGGATTACCCACCGTACATGGACTGCAACAGTTCACCATCTATTCAAGGTCATTAGGAATGAGCAGAAAACTGTTGGTCTAGCCAACAAATCCACACTTCGTGAACAATTAAGTGTATAAAAAACTTGCAACAGAACACAACTAACCTAGGAACAAGCTTGCTGACTTAACAGAAATAATCAATTAGTTTTGAATGACGTGCCCTCAGTTCTAAAGAATAGTCATGGTTCTATTTCGCCCATTTTCCTTTTGTATTTTGACTCAAAGCATATCCCTACTGTTAATACATTAACATTTCATCTGGTGCACTTTAGGCCAAGTTTTACAGAATGGGTTTAAAAAAAGAGAAAATTGGTATCCAAAGAACTCTAATCAAGTAAAACACTGAACTCAGACATTTGAATGAAGCCATACAAATAACAGCAAAATGGGAACTCTGAATTGAAACATCCAAAAGCGCAAGAGTTAAACAATATGCCAAGTTCACTAGACTCCGTGCATTAAAATCAGCCATATCAAGATATTGCAATCTAATAACTGCAATGTGGGGACTCCCTTCTTATTTCTCAGATTTTATTTCTGGGCAATGGGTAGCAAGTACAGAAAATAAAAATTCTTAACACTTGCTTATTGGAGATCAAGAACCTGAGCCCTTGAGTTTTGTTTTTAGAAAGAACAATGTCGGGCGGGGCGACTGAGACGTCAGCCAAAGTAACTGGACACCATACAAACAGTTACTTGTTTAGAAATTGTGTTGTTAATCAATTTTTTAAAACATATTTGTACATTAAGAACTTTATATACAATTAATAAATGCTCAGTTTATTGAAGAGTAAGTAGTAAAAACAAAACCACTTGTTAATTAACTTTGCAGACAACTCAGACTCAAGTCTTCTCATACGGCCTTAATGGATTTCCATTCGAAATATAGCTAGCCAGTTTCTGCAGGCTTAATTCACACATTCCATTTAGATTGTTATCTGTTGTCCTCTTCTGAAACCAAAAACGAGAGCCAAGTCAACTGTAAGAAATTATAGTCAACAAAACATGTTTGATGCGATACACATCTATAAGACCATTAGAAACAGGAACAGGAATAGGCTGTTCAGCCCATCGAGCCTGTTCTGCCAGTCAATAAGATCATGGTTGATCCAACACTCCTCATGTCCATCTTCCTGCTCTTTCCTCGAAACCCTTCACTTCCCTTCTGATCAAGAATCTATCTCAGCCTTAAATATACACAAGGACTCTGCCCCTAGTGTTCTCTGTGGCAAGGAGTTCCAAAGACTATCAGTAGACACAACTCATTTGAGTCTTAAATTGGTGCTACTAAAGTCTGAGACTATGCCTTCTGGTTCTAGACTCTCCCATGAGGGGAAACATCCTTTCAGCATTTACCCTGTCAAGCCCCTCAATCCTGTATGTTTTGATGAGATTGATTGATTGATTTATTGTCACGTGTACCAGAGTACAGTGAGAAGCTTTGTTCACGAGCAATACAGGCAGATCATAGTAAACAAGGATGCACAGATCAAGGTTGTAAATAACTTAGAGGCATACAGTAGACGAGATCAACATTAGCAAGATCAGCATTATTTGAGGCTACAGCGTCCATTCATCAGTTCAATAACAGCCGGGAAGAAGCCATTCCTGAACCTATAGGTGCATGTCTCACCACTCGTCCTTCTAAACTTTAGCAAGTAAAGTCCCAACCTGTTTAATCTTTGCTCAAGATAATCCCTCCATACCAGGGATCATCCTAGTGAATTGCTTCCAATTAAATAATATTGTTCCTTTAACAAGGGGACCAAAACTGCTTACAATACTCCAGATGTGGTGTGACCAGCATCTTGTACAGTTGTAACGAGACTTCCCTACTTGTACTCCATATCCCTTTGAAATAAGGGCCAACATTCCATCAGCTTCCCTGATTTCCTGCTTCACTTGCATGCTAGCTCTCTCAGTTTCATGCACAAGTACACCCAAGTTCCTTTGTGATACAACTTCTGGCGGTTTCTCTCTCTCTGATATATTTTAAGAATCACAGATAGCACACTTCCTTTTTGCTAAAAACTTATCCTAGCCCAGGTAAGTTTATTGTAAATTTGACTCAGTTCTGATTTCTTATACAGCTATTTAAGTTATTGCCACTGAAACAACACTAAGCAAGGTACAAGTACTGAAATTTATTTTTTTTTAAAAATGACTACAAAATAACTTATACTGACTGCTGAACACTCACTTCTACTTTGAGGGCATATAAATCTTAAATTGTTGTATGCTCCAGTCTCAAGTACACAGTTCTATAATGTGCCCATTTTGTTTGAATTGTCAGAATTCCTATCAGCAATCTCAAGAGTATATAAACTTTGCATTCATTTTGGCATGAGCTTCTTTGCTTAAAGAAAATAAAGTATTTTAAGTTGTATAATAGCAAAGTTTATAAATTGAGAATCATTGTGTGAAACAGGATAACTTCTTATTCACTTTTTTGAACAAAATTAAAAGGATCTTACATAAAAAGGAAACTAACTGGCAACAGACTCAATTTAGATGTGGCCACTAATACCAACAATTAGTTCAGACCAGAAGACAGCCTCAGATAGTCAGAGCTGAAACATCTGATGGACAATTAGCCAGTGTCTAGAACCCTTAAAAAAAGAAACTTTGAGTCAAAGATTTGGGAAGGCTCTGATTGACTTACCTGATTTGCTAACCAGGAAAGGTCCGAAAAATTAAAACCTGCTCTAACTCAAGGCTAACCGTAAAGGTGACAACCCTTCATTTCCACCACCCCTCTGTTCATGCCAACACCCAGAGAAGATGCCTGGCTTGAGCAACGATCCCTTTTGATCAATCCTTTTCCTAAGGAATTCATTGTCTCAAATTCAACCCACATGGTCAAAAGCAAGTTCAGCAGGCCAGTATTCTTACATCTAACCTCCAGTGGCCATCAAAACACAATTATGAGGATCCAGAATTAAGAAATAGTAACTGTTCAGTTCATACAGGTTTAATAATAGATGCTCAAAAGGTATTAAAGAAATAGCACACACTCCATATGAATCCCTCCAAAACCTAATTTTAACAAGAATGACCAAAGCACATCAAGGCCACATAGCTCTCATCTTCCATCTAATTGGTAGCATAGAGACAATATCAGAAAACAAACCTTTCACTAACGTTCTCATGCTTCAATTTTAATATCAATTTTTTGTTACATGGGGTGTGGGCATCACTAGCAAGATCAATATTTGTTGCCCAAACCCAAATGCCCATGGCAATTCCAGGTACATTGCAAATAATTGTAGGGATCTAGTACATTTGATACTCCAACAGATCAATAGCTAAAAAATTGGATTTATTTCGGATGAGTTCTATCATTCTCTAAAAGCGAATTCACAGACATTCATCGGAAGCCATACATGGTCACAAACTTCCAAACTGGCAAGAATAGGACTAATGTGCGAATCAGATTTTGTATGGAATATGCAAGGGCAGCAGAAGTTTTAATGCTGATGCTGACAGGAATGAAGGATGAAATACCAGCCAGAACAACACCGAGTAAGATACTGCCATGCCAGAAATTAAAAGCAAACAAAGTGCTGAAAACACTCAGCAGGTCAGGTAGCTTTTACAGATTAGGTTATGTTAACATTGGAGGTCAGTGACAATAAATTAGATTCCAATATTGAAACAGCTGACCTTGGTTGTGTGGGCACATGCGAGTGAAACAGCAGAGGAATTGAGCAAATAATTCTAGAAGTAGAAACAGATGATCTTTCTGATAGATGGCAATGGGATCAGAACTATCTGCTTTAACCAGTGACATTTCTAGAGGAGATTAGAACTGATGGCAAGTGGCTCCAAGGAGCCCAACGACCACAGTTTAGGTTTTCCCCAATATTTACGGGGTGGGTGGGGGGAGAAGAGTGTTAAGAGAAATCCTCCTCAGTGGCTGGATACCATACCAACAGTCCAATTAAACAACTCCTAGGTGGATCAAGACTAAGAGAGGTAGCAGAGGTTGAGCTGTGTGCCGTCAGCACCATCCTCCTGTCTACAGGAAGGTTGTAACAGAGCAAAAAGCGAATCGAGGACTGATGTTTAAAGCCACCCGAAACTAGTTCAGTGTCGCGTCTTGTCCAGTCCAGCCCAGCGAAGCACCGAGCAGCAGCAAGTGGATTCTGAAGGCATCTCAGGTAGCGAGGCACAACTCGGGCCTTCAACACACACCGGGGCAGAAAACGACAGGCCTGCAACAGGACGGCAGCAACTGTCAAGGGTACGACAGGCCGGGGGAGCGGCGGAGGGCCGGAGCAAGGCGGCAGCTCATACACAGACACACACTCACAGAAGGCATCAAACGGGAGGAGCGGGCGGGGTGCGGATTGAGGAAGGGAGAACGTTTCACTCACCCGGATTCCTCAGGTTGTACTGGCCCTCCATGTTGTCAGTTTCTGGCGGCGCAGCCGCTTCAGGAGGTCGCGGACACTCTGACCCCACCCACCGGGGCTCGCGGACACAGCGGCACCGTCACACGACCCCGTCCCTGGACCCCAGGGCTCGCGGACAATGCGTTGTCAGGCCACGCGCGCCGGCTTTGAACGGGCTGCTCCCTAAACCTTCCAGCGTAAGCGGAGACTTGACCTTTTGTGACGTGGCGTTAAACGTGTGGTTCCGGCGCAGGCGCGACAAAGGTACCACCCTCCAGTTTCCCGGTAGGCGGAGCCGGCCGCAGTTAAATCAGTTAAACCCCGTCCCTCAACTTCACAGCCAGGTGTCAATACTAACCAAATTTATGGGACTGCATTTAGTACCCGCACACACTCATCAAACTAAAAACAGGTAGCATTTTGTAAATGCGAAATAAAGGGTGACAGTAGTAATGAGTGACGCTTGTAGCTTTGGTAGTGTCACCCTTATTCAGCACTCGCTTTAGCCGGACAAAAGTCGTCAATTTTGTTTAGGAAAGCAAAAGAAAAATTGAACAAGGATATTTAGGTCAAATATCGGTCTGGATGTGAGCGAGCTTCATCCCATGTTATGTAAAGGATGTTCTGGAATGTTCCAGCCTGAACCAACGAGAATATTATTTGCTAACTGTTGACTTACTAAGATTATTTACACGATTGCTCCACTTTTGAAGTGCCAAGTCGATCATACATCGTGGCCTCCTCTAGAGTTCTCCAGCATCGCAGTTTCCAACCAATTCTCGATTCACTTCCCGGGTAGCTCGAAACAGCGGAAGGCACTGGAGACTGCAAAGGCCTTGAGCTCTGACAGCACTCAAAAGTAGTACTGAGGACTTGTGCTCCAGAATTTACTGCATCCCTAGCCAAAAGAAAAATAGTTGTGGCTGTTGGAAGTGTATCATCTCAGCCTCATTATAAGGCCAGAAGTGAGGATGTTTGCACATGATTGCACATTGTCCTTGGACTTGGCTAATAAGTGGCAAATAACATTCACACCACACAAGTACCAACCAATGGCCATCTGCAACAAGAACCAGGACGTTTAACATTCAATGACATTACCATTGCTGGATCCCTCTCTATTAACATCCTGGGGGTTTCCACTGACCAGAAACTGGACTAGCTACATAAATATTATGGCAACAAAAAAAAGCCAAGGGCTATGACCTATGTGGCGAATAACTCACCTGCTATCTCGCAGTGCCTGTCCACGATCTACAAGGTTCAGAGTGTCTTGGCATACTCTCCACATGCCTGGATGGATGCTGCTTCAACAACACTCAGGAAACCTGACACCGTCCAGGTTGAAGCAGCCTGCTTAATTGGCACCCAGTCCACTACCTTCAAGGTTCACTGCCTAACACAAAGAAGAATGGTTGTGGTTCATCTCAGCTCTATTACATCACTGCAGGAATTCCTCAGAGTAGTGCCACCGTTCCTCCATTGTCATCATGTTAAAATCCTGGAACTCTCTTCCAAATAACACTGAGGGATTGCAGCGGTTCAAGAAGACAACTTACCATCACCTTCTCCAGGCGATTAGGAATGGGCAATAAACGGGCATCCATCAATGACCTTCCTGGGCCAGCAACACATTCCATTAATGAATTTTAAAAATGCATATAATTGTAAAATGAACTGCTTGGATGCTGAAGTTACAGTCAAGGTAACTAGCTAGATTTGCTTAATTCAGTATGAGGGCAGATAGATAAATTGGAACAGCCGTGGATTTACGGTTTTTTTGGGAGGTAATATCATTAACAATAACTTGTTCTTTGAGATGTGTGTCCAGAAAACAACAAAATTATAGGTAATAAAACTTCTTGAGATTTTTAGATTATATTTGCAGATACTTGGTCCCATTTATTTCTTTGCCTTACATTAATAACTTCAAGCACACTTTGTGTTTACTTGTTAAAAGAGGAACATTGTGACAACTGATATGTAGAATATGTTCAGCAAGTTTAATTCTTATCACTGAGAGAATTTAATTCTTATCACTGGCTAGGAGGAAACAGTACCTTAGTGCTATTATCACTAGCAATCCAGAGGCCCAGATTAATGTTTTAGGATCATGGTAACTAGTGGAATTTAAATTCAATTAATATGTCTGGTACTGAAAGTTAGCCCCAGTAATGGTGACTATGAAACTATAAATAATCATCTAAAAGATCTAGAGATATGTTTATGTGACTCCAAACTCACAGAAATGTGTTAAATCTACCCTCTGAAATGGCCTAGCAGGCCACTCAATTCAAGGGCAATTTTGGATGGGCAGCTTTGCTAGTGATGCCCACATCCTAGGAAAGAATACATTTTAAAAATGACAATTCTAAAGCTTAGTGTTTTATCTTGACTGAACACCAAGTGCAACTTCCTTCATATTAAACTGATATTTTATCTGTAATTATAAATAAAAGTAATTTCTGTCAATAATATTTTAGGTGTCAGTGTCAGTCAAATACAGTCTTGCAAGGTCAAAAGATGCTGTCCTATCTAACGCTGCAAAGAATGACAATGGTGCACCATTTAACAAAGGTGTTACAATGAAATAAATGTGACTGAACATTCTTCTCACCTACGAGGCAGAATCAGCATTGGGGAAAAACAATGTAGACAAAGGAACACACCATGCTTTGTTTACTCTATGTTATTAACTGTACACAGCTCTTTGAGTGATTTCCTTGACTAGTTGATGCTCCATAATTACGAAGTTGTTTCTTTTCATTAAGATCTATCATAGTGAGGAGGCTACAGGCTAATCCACATCCAACAATCTGCTCTGAAAACTCTGCTCACATTTGACGTCTGTAACAAATTGTTTTAAAATATTGTGGATTTCTCAGGGTACAATGAACCATATTTTAAACAACAACAACCCAAAACACTCTAAAATAAAATACAAATTCACTATATCACACAATATTAACAGATGGATCCTATAAAAAATGTTTAGGATCCAAATTTGCAACTTCACCTAGAACTTATTAGTTCTTTCTTGGTGCTTATCTGTTTACCAGATTTGTTTCAGATCATTTCTGAGTTTGAAATATATGTAGTTTACAGACTAGTAGGGACAAAAACATCACCTTTATCCTCCTTAAATGGTTTAAAAAAAAGCTTTATGGAAGTGGTAGAGGAAGCAGAGAGAGGGAAAGATAAGGCGTGCAAAAATCAGCTGTGGACATCTAGTACAAATGACTGAGAAATCACAAATTCAAAATTGAAATTCAGCACGATAAAATGAAAAATTAGTAGTGATTCAAATGGAAAGAAAAATACATCAATTAAAAATGTAAGGAGAGAATCTCAAAGATGAGTGTAAAAAGTGGAAACTAGTAAAGGAAGGATAATTGTAAGAAAGCCTGAGAAGCAGTGGGACAGAGGCACAGCAGGAAATTTTAACTGAACAATCCTTATCCATTACACAGAAATTCACAACTTCAGTTCAAATATGTAAAAGTCAGAAGCAAAAATAAAATACCTGCAGGCAGTGATCTGTTGTCAAGACCGAGGGAACATGGACAATTGTTCTAGATGCAAAAAAAAGGTAAATCTTAGGAAGCATGAAAATTTTCAGCAGAGAGAAAACATCAAAGAGAAGTTGAATTGGATGAGAATGAGACAAACAGCAGAGGGAGAAAGTGGAGAAAGAGAAAATTATCAGTGGAGTACAAAGAAACATTACTAGGTAGAGAAGCAAAAGTGAACAACTGTACCCTTAGCTAGAAGAACATAAGCTTCTCTATGTTTTGCTGTTCCAAGCTGAAAACAAGTTGCAGAACTACTAAGTCAATATCAGTTAGTTAAATTTATTATCAAACGTGGCAACAAAACTCAAATATGCCTCAAACAAACGCACGTGAGGAAAACATGCATGTAGGTGGAGTTATGGCAGAATTTCTGTCATTATTACTTCATTATTACATCAGTGGTAGGGAAATTATTGGAGAGGGTTCTTCGAGACAGGATTTACTCCCAACTGGAAATCAATGGATGTATTAGCGAGAGGCAACATGGATTTCTGAAGGGGAGGTCGTGTCTCACTAACTTGGTTGAGTTTTTTGAGGAAGTGATGAAGATGATCGATAAGAGTAGGGCAGTGGATGGTGTCAACATGGATTTCAGTAAGGCCTTTGACAAGATCCCTCATAGCAGGCTGATACAGAAGTTAAGTCGCACGGGGTCCAAGCTGGATAAAAAACTGGCTCGGTCATAGAAGACAGAGGGTAGCAGTGGAAAGGTGCATTTCTGAATGGAAGTCTATGACTAGTGGTGTTCTTCAGGGATCAGTGTTGGGACCTTTGCTATTTGTAATATATATAAATGATTTGGAGGAGAATGTAACTGGTCTGATTAGTAAGTTTGCCGATGACACAAAGGTTGGTGGAATTGCGGATAACGATGAGGAACGTCAAAGGATACAGCAGGATATAGATCGGTTGGTGACTTGGGCAGAGAGATGGCAGGTGCAGTTTAATCCGGAAAAATGTGAGGTAATGCATTTTGGAAGGTTTAATCCAGATGGAAATACACAGTAAATGGCAGAACCCTTAAGAGTACTGATAGGCAGAGGGACCTGGGTGTACAGGGACACAGGTCACTGAAAGTGGCAATGCAGTTGGAAAAGGTAGTCAACAAGGCATATGGCATGCTTGCCTTCATCAGCTGGGGCAATGAGTTTAAAAATTGGCAAGTAATGTTGCAGTTTTATAGAACCTTAGTTAGGCTGCATTTGGAATATTGTGTTCAATTCTGGTCGCTACACTACCAGAAGGATGTGGTGGCTTTGGAGAGGGTACAGAAAAGATTTACCAGATTGCCTGGTATGGAGGGCATTAGCTATGAGGAGAGGTTGGAGAAACTTGAGTTGTTCTCACTGGAACGACGGAGGGTGAGTGGGGACCTGACAGAAGTCTACAAGATTATGAAGGGCATGGACAGACTGGACAGTCAGAAGCTTTTTCCTAGGGTGGAAGAGTCAGTTACCAGGGGCCATGGATTTAAGGTTCAAGGGGCAAGGTTTAAAGGTGATGTACGAGGCAAGTATTTTACACAGAGGGTGGTGGGTGCCTGGAACTCACTGCTGGGGGAGGTAGTGGAAGCAGATACTATAGTGACTTTTAAAGGGCGTCTTGACAAATATATGAATAGGATGGGAATAGAGGGAAACGGTCCCCGGAAGGGTACGGGGTTTTAGTTGTGACGGGCAGCATGTTGTTGCAGGCTTGGAGGGCCTGTTCCTGTACTGTAATTTTCTTTGTTCTTTGTTCTTGTTCTAGTATATAGATTGGGGCATGCCTATTGGTAAACTTGATCAGTCTCCTGCTTCTGCATAATTTTGTAAATTGTTGCACCTACGCAAAATATTTTCAGCATTCAGTAATATAGTAACTTGTTTTAAAACCATGTATGAGCATGGCGTTTTCAAAATCAGCATTTGTTTTTTAACTTTTTGAATCAGAACAAAGAATAAAAACAGCCAGCCACGAAATCTACATAAGCCACATATTATACTCGACATTTGATTTATGTACTGCATAATGAGCGTACAGCATTGTTGGATGTCAATGCTGGTCACTGAGTAGATTTACCTTAACTTTGAATTAGCCATATAAACACAGTGGCTACAAAAGCAGGTCAGAGTCTAGGAATCCTACAGCAATTAACACACTTTTTGACTCCCCAAAGCCTGTGTACCATCCACAAGCTTTAAGTCAGGAGTATGATGGAATACTCTTCAAATGCCTGAATGAATGCAGCTACAAGGAGCTTGACACCAACACTGCGACTTCATGTGGCCTACGTTATTGTAGTGAAAACACCTGAGCTTTTCTACTTCTCTTTCCTCCTCATGGGTTTCCTTTTTACCCAGTGGTAAACTATCTTTACTGTCTTCAATGAGATCTCCTTTTCCCTTACCAGCTGAGGATTTCTTTTCTCCCCAATTTCTATCCCTGTTTGACTGAAATTGATATCGGAAGCCAAACTTTGAATTGTGAACCAATTCATAATCATCTTCCATTTCCGCCGCTAATCTTGCAATCTTAACTCTCTGTTCTTCCATCAGTTCTCACTCTTCACTAGAATAGAACAGAATAGCCTTTATTGTCACATGCACTCGAATGAGCGCAGTGAAATGATTGTAATATCACCGCTTTGGCGCCATCTCTAGGTACAGGGTACTTAGGTACAGACACTTTAAGTGTTTGTACAGAATTGAAGAGGTAAAAAAGAAGCGCTATGCTCGCCACACAGCGTGTTTACTTTGTATATCCCGCAAAGGACTGTGAGTCGACTCAATAGTAATAGGAAATGATTTTTATTGATTATAACACCATTAATACTATAATAATGATTATGCTACAAACTAACAATTAACACTATAAATCTGACAATTAACACTGCAAATCTAAATCAGTATCTTGTACTTCAACTTAACTTGGAATGATCAAACATCACCACACAAGACCTTGGCCTTGATCTACGTGGTGATGGTGACTTCCTCTCCGGTTGTCCAAGGGGCGCCTCTTTTTATGGTGGTTTGTCTCGAGTTATTGCTCCCCTATATGATTAGTTAAATTATATAGACCTCATATTTTTCTTTCTCTAGTATTCTCTAATGTATAGATAAGAGGACTAACATTTCTTAATCCTATGGTTTATTTGTTCATGGGTACGAACCTTGTTTAATCACTTCTGGTATATATGTATATAACCCTTATTTTGTAATGTTTGTTTGATTGTCACTATGAATTCCCAATGTCTTATTTATTCCTAGTTTACCACGTTTGCTTAGTTAGCTGTTAAGTTTGAATTTTGATGTTCTATTTATGTAAAGTCTGACGATGTTGCTAGATCTCAGTTAGGTGTCATTTCCTAACATGCTATCTGTAAGAGTTTAGTTGTTTGAGTATATGTTGTGCTTTGCTGTTAGGATTGCCCCTTTCAAATTGGCTAGGGTGCCTTCCCTACATTTAGAGGGGCTGGGATTGCAGACTACACTGACTGGCTCAAACACATTATAATGAGTTTTACCTCCTCTCTCTCATCTAGCCCATGCAAAACCTTTTGTTCTCTGACCCTATCGAACAGTACATATGGGTCTGCCGATGGGTCAATATCTAGGATCTTTTCGGTGATTTCTGCTAATTGTACTACTGATAATGGGATGGTGTATGTTACTGCTGGGGTGTCAGCGGCATCCCTGACCTATATTTCGGTGGTAATTGTGTTCATTACAGCATGGGATGTCTGTGGGGGCGCTGAAGGGGTTGATTCTTCTGGGAAGGATAATGGTGGATCCCAATCCTCTGTGAACATGGCGTACTGCTGTGCATCTTCTCTAAGCTCATCCCAGTTTACTTCCTGCTCTTCTTCTCTTATAACATCCCCATGTGCACATATTATCCTGTTGCGGATTGAGAGTTGGGATTTTAACTTTTCAATCTCCTGCAGGCACTTAGTGTGGTCTGCAGCTGCCTGATTTTTTTCCTTATTGGATTGGTGCATTACTGTTATTGCTGCTTGTAGATCTGCACATTTACTCTTTAACTGGCTTTCTTTGCTCTCAGCAGCCTCTTTAGCTGACACTGCACGCTGGATATCTTGGTATGCTTTCTCACATTGAGTTTAGAATTGCCCCATGTATAATAGGTTGGCCTGATTTCTTTGGTCCTGCTCTGTGGTTTTCAGTTGTAACTTTGCTATTTCTTACTTTGCGTCCTCTAACTCTTTATGAACGTTTTTCAATTCCTGCTCAGTTCCTAACAATCGTCACAGACAGCAAATTATTGCTCTGGGTTTTTCAAGTTTGGAAGCCCGCTTCCCTTGAACTTTCCTCAAATCCTCCCAATACCTTTGTCCTTGGGATCCTGGTCCCATTTCATCATTATAGCAAAATTCTGCCCGTATGGGCCACTTTTCTTACTGATGCATTGTCTTATCTATTTTTCCTATACTGAACAATCTTCTATTTTGGTGTCTTTTTCTGGTGTGGATCGGACTGAGGGTATGGCTTTCGCTATGTTCCGGTCCTATTCCCACCGGGTCTCTACCAACTTTTGGTATTTTACCTTACCTATCCCACTAAGGATCCCACACACACACACAGACATACACACACACACACACAAAACTAAACAGTTGTTTGCTTTATTAGTAGTTAAACACCTGTTGGCTTTATTCTTTAAAGAACAGTCCAGTGTAGACCTTTCTATTCCCTTCAATTTACTTGAATTCCTGGCCATCATGTGGGACTTTGTCCTCTTAATTTGGGCTCAGGCAAAATTTCAGGGGATTTTAGGTTCTGTGGGTTCGATCTCAGAGTGGCAAAGTCACGTCCTATTGAGTCCCACCAGAGGTGCCAATTTGTTGCGCTTGCTACACAGTGTGTTTATCTTGTATATCCCGCAAAGGACTGTGAGTCGACTCTTAATATAATAGGAAATTATCTTTATTGATTATAACACCATTAATACTATAATAACGATTATGCTACAAACTAATAATTAACGCTTTAAATCTGACAATTAACACTGTAAATCTAAGTCAGTATCTTCGACTTTAATTTAACTTGGAATGATCAAACATGATCACACTAGACCTTGGCCTTCATCAAGAATCGATTACCCTGATTGATCAGACCCAATCGGGCATTGCCAAGGGGATGATGGGGTGGTTTTTGCTTCCATTCCTGAATGTGATAGGGGCAATAAATCAGGTTGCCTTTCCAGATAAGAGTATAAGGTATCCCTTTGTTCTGGAAACAGCTCGATGTTTCCTATTGTCCTGGAAAATAGGCTTAGTCAATTGTGTCAGAGATAGTGGGAACTGCCGATGCTGGAGAATCTAAGATAACAAGGTGTAGAGCTGGATGCCGAAGCTACACTGGCCCTATGCCCCACCTCTTCCTTTGTTACATCGATGACTGTATCGGCGCAGCCTCGTGCTCCCATGAGGAGCTCGAACAGTTCATCCACTTCACTAACACCTTCCACCCCAACCTTAAGTTCACCTGGACCATCTCCAACATCTCTCTCTCCTTCCTGGACCTCTCTGTTTACATCTCTGGCAGCCACCTAGAAATCGATATCCATTTCAAGCCTACCGACTCCCACAACTACCTAGAATACACCTCCTCTCACCCACCTTCCTGCAAAAATGCCATTCCCTATTCCCAATTCCTTCGCCTCCGCCGCATCTGCACCCGAAATGAGGCATTCCACTCCTGGACATCCCAGATGTCCTCGTTTTTCAAGGACCGCAACTTCCCCTCCACAGTGGTCGAATATGCCCTCGACTGTGTCTCTCGAATTTCCCGCAACTCATCCCTTACACCCCCTCCCCGCAATAACAGCCAAATCAGAATCCTCGTCCTCACGTACCACCCCACCAACCTCCGGATCCAACGCATCATCCTCCGGCACTTCCGCCATCTGCAATCTGACCCCACTACCGAAGACGTTTTTCCCTCCCCACCCTTATCTGCTTTCTGGAGGGATCACTCTCTCCGTGACTCCCTTGTCCGCTCCACACTCCCCACCGGCACTTTTCCCTGCAACCGCAGGAAGTGCTGCACCTGCCCCTGCACCTCCCCCCTCACCCCCATCCCAGGCCCCCAAAAGACCTTCCACATCAAGCAGATGCTCACCTGCACATCTAATGTGGTATACTGTATCCGCTGTTCCTGATGTGGCTTCCTCTACACCGGGGAAACCAAGCGGAGGCTTGGAGACCGCTTTGTGGAACACCTACGCTCAGTTCGCGACAAACGACTGCACCTCCCAGTCACGAACCATTTCAACACCACACTCCTTGGATGACATTTCCACCCTGGGCCTCTTCCAGTGCCACAACGATTCCTCCCGAAGGTTGCAGGAACAGCACCTCATATTTCGCTTGGGAACCCTGCAGCCCAATGATATCAATGTGGACTTCACAAGCTTCAAAATCTCCCCTCCCCCGACTGCATCCCAAAACCAGCCCAGCTCGTGCTCGCCTCCCTAACCTGTCCGTCCTTCCTCCCACCTATCCACTCTTCCCATCTCAAACCCCACCTCACCTCCTACCTACCAGCCTCCTCCCGCCTCCTTGACCTGTCCGTCCTCCCTGGACTGACCTATCCCCACCCTAACTCCCCACCTACACTCACCTTTACTGGCTCCATCCCTGCCTCTTTGACCTGTCTGTCTCCTCTCCACCTACCTGCTCCTTTATCCATCTTCCATCCGCCTCCCCCTCTGTCTGTATTTATTTCAGAATCCCCTTCCCCTCGCCCATTTCTGAAGAAGCGTCCAGACCCGAAACGTCAGCCTTCCTGCTCCTCTGATGCTGCTTGGCCTGCTGTGTTCATCCAGCTCTACACCTTGTTATCTTAGTCAATTGTGTATTGTGCTGTCTGCAGCTGAAGCCTGCCTGTCTGGGTCTGCAGCTTGTTTATTTCAGTATCCTTGCACAGATAATTTCGCCAATGCTTGGCTTGATTTCCCAGCATGCTTGGTGTATTAGCCGATTCTGCCATTTTGACAGGCCTGTCCTGCTACACTAGCATAGAACTACAAAGTTTTAAAATGTGCTGGCATTACTCAAAGTCCGGAATAAGAATAAAAAGTATCTTTAAAAAGCATGCAAATTATAGTCTTTTCACTGAGTCCGTGGCCGCCAGGCTTCAGAACATGAGGCCTTACTGCCTCTACGCGTTGGCCTCTGGCCAAAGACTCACCTCTGGGACTCGCCTCCAGGACCTAACTCCAGGACCCGCCTCGGTTCGGACTGCCTCCACACCAGGATCTGGCCTGCGACTCGCCTCCAGGCCTCATCTCCTAGGCCAGCCTGGGCTTGGACCACCTACTGCACCAGGCTCCGGCCTGCGACTCGCCTTTGGGTCTGGTCTGCTAGGCCAGTCTTGGCACGGACTGCCTCCTTCTCCGGGGTCCGGCCCATGACCTGCCACTGGGACCCTTCTCCCGTGCTAGCATAGTCTCCGACGTGTCTCCTGGACAGGGCTGGATTCGGACTCGCCTCCATTCTCCACTCCGTCCAGGTAAGTTTAAGAAACTTAAAAGTTGTGGGGGGGTTGCGGATCTGCAGTAAAGACATGAAAAAAAGAAAGAAAAAAGGAAAGGAATTGGCGAAGTAGAGGAGCTCCGGCTGGAGCGTCCTACTCTGCCGCCATCTCAGACCATCACTTCAGGAAATGAATTTTTGGACTCATCCAAAATAATCGTCTAAGAGCATCATAAGTTTGGTCTATTTTCAGTGCCTTTATCCACCTATCAAAATTACTTTAATCTGCTCATTTGAGGAACAGTTTGCAAGGTAGTTGCTTGTGTAGGACCCCTACCTAAGACAAAAATTGGAAATCAGTAGTTGTAAACCATAACGAATGTGTCTACTAGAATTCCAGAGGCCATTCCACTGTGCAGTATTATGGCTAAAAGGATCATAGAAGAGTTACTCAAATATGTTTACTAGATATAGACATACAATAGGACCAAGGGTCAAATTTCACATCAAAGTTAGATTCCTGAAATGTTGTCTGTAGGCTTCTGGTAACAACTCATATGTACATAAGATGGCTTTTATCACCTCATCATACTGCCCGGATACCTCCTCTGATAATGGTGGAAATACCTCACTAGCTCTACCTACCAACTTTGTTTGAATCAACACTACCCACATGGTCATTAGCCATTTCATTTGTTTAGCCATCTTCTAAAATGAAATGGAAAAAGGCTTCTACATCCTTCCCGTCAAACGTAGGCAACATAGAGTTGTACAGCTGTACAGCATGGAAACAGACCCTTCAGTTCAACTCGTACGTGCTGACCAGATATCCTAAGTTCATCTAGTCCCATTTGCCAGAATTTGGCCTATATCCCTCTAAACCTTTCCTATTCATGTACCCATCCAGATCCTTTCAAATGTTGGAAGTGTACCAGCCTCCACCACTTCCTCTGGCAGCTCATTCCATACATGCACCACCCTCTACGAGAAAAAGTTGCCCCTTAGGTCCCTTTTAAATCTTTCCCCTCTCATCTTAAACCTGTGCCCTCTAGTTTTGGGCTCCCCTACCTTTGGAAAAACACCTTGGTTGTTCACCCTATCCACGTCCCTCATGATTTTATAAACCTCTATGAGGTCACCCGTCAGCCTCTGATACTCCAGTGAAAGTAGCCCCACCTATTCAGCCTCTCCCTATAGTTCACAACATCTTTGTAAATCTTTTCTGCACCCTTTCAAGTTTCTCAACATTCTTCCTATAGCAGGGAGACCACAATTGTACGCAGTATTTCAAAACTGGTGTAACAATGTCCTGTACAGCTGCAACATGACTTTCCAAACTCCTTTAACAAAACATAGTAAGGTTACACTTCAAGAAGCCACTTAGCTGCTCCTCTGCTGTGAAAACCCCACACAGGTTTCTCCAAGGTCAGCTGTGAATTTCAATGTTTGTTTATTTTTCTCAGAATAAACTTGAGATACTTGAAACTAAACAGCAGAGGCAGTCAGCTGTGCAGGTTCACTGTTGAGCACTCGGACATATTTAAACAGATCCCCACCAGGTCTTTGGCTACGATGCGATTGCTCTTCATCACTGTCCTCATCACTACTGCAACCTTTAGCTATGAAGAAAGGTTGGATAGACTGGGTTTGTTTCTCACTGGAATGCAGGAGGTAGAGGGGGGTGACCTGATAGAAATTTATAAAATTATGCATGGCATGAATACAGTGAAAACTATGAGTCTTTTTCCTAGGGTGGAGGAGTCAATTACAAGGGGACACAGGTTCAAGGTGGGAGGGGGGAAGTTTAAAAGAGATATGCGAGGCAAGTTTTTCACACAAAGGATGGTGAGTGCCTGGAACACGTTGCCAGAGGAGGTGGTGGAAGCAGACAAAATAGCAGCATTCAAGAAGCACCAGGACGAATACATGAATAGGAAGGGAATGGAGGGATACGGATCCTGTGAAGACAGTTTTAGTATGGAAGGGCATAATGTGGTGGCGCAGGCTTGGAGGTCCAAAGGGCCTGTTCCTGTGCTGTATTGTTCTTCTTTGTTCTTTCTTCTTTACCTCTGCCATTTTAAGTTGACTTTGAGTTTTCAGTTCCAACCTCCGAAGTTTAAAATTTCTCTCTTTCTCCCTTTCTTTTGCTAGGGCCATCCTTTCCTTTTTGTTCTGCCATGGCTATTCTTTCCTTTTCTCTTTTTCTCTGCTAGAACTATTCTCTCTTTCTGCTTCTACAGTGTGGAAACAGGCCCTTTGGCCCAACAAGTCCCAATCGACCCTCAAAGCATCCCACACAGACCCATAACCCTATAACCCATCTAATCTACACATTTTAGCATTTCCAAAGATTCCGACGGCATTTCCGACAGTCATAAATGTCGACCTATTGCTGCAATTACCTCCCCTTTTTGCACAGACAAACATAGAAACATTGAAGATAGGAGCAGGTGGAGGCCATTTGGCCCTTTGAGCCTGCTCTGCCATTCTTCACGATCATGGCTGATCGTCCACCTCAATAGCCTAATCTTGCTTTCTCCCCATAATCTTTGATCCCATTCAACCCAAGTGCTATATCTAGTCATCTCTTGAATACATTCAGTGTTTTGGCATCAACTACTTCCTGTGGTAATGTGTTCCACAGGCTCACCACTCTTTGGGTGAAGAAATGTCTCCACATCTCATCCTAAATCGTCTACCTCGAATCCTCATACTGTGACCCCCGGTTCTGGACACACCCACCATCGGGAATATCCTCCCTGCATCTACCTTGTCCAATCCTGTTAGAATTTTCTAAGTCTCTATGAGATTGCCCCCTCATTCGTCTGAATGGCAACCCCAACTCCAGTTTGTCTGGTAATTCCAGAAGCTTTGCCTTGCTCACTTTCTGTAAAACTCCTGAAGTGCGTTCTTCCAACCCCAGTAAACTCAGTGACTGCAAGAGCCATTATTACACAATGCACACCCTATTTAAACCAACTGAATGCAACATCTGAAATTTTAAAAAATCACCTCAGAGAACCAATTTAGGACAGTAACAGAGAAAAATCAGAAACTTAACATTCTGTGACATTGTTAATAACCCATGACGTATGAAAATAGAAATTTGTAGCATATTAAAGTAGTTTTAATTTATTTTGAACTGAACTGCTACAAAGGGATTTGTAATACATAGAAGTTATATATGATAATACTGATTTTCAGCATCTGCTAAAGAAAAATATACATTTTACAAAGTGCTTGCTTTAGAGCTATTTCTTTATCGGCATTAGTATCCTGAGCATTATCTTCATGCTATCAGTGCATTATTTTCACAGTATATCTACTTAGCATTACTGAATATGCTAACAGAAACACTGTGAGCATGGCAGCCATTACGAGTGAAGTCCAAGTATGCCATTGGCAGTTCCCAGTTTGCTTCGTTGCAGTCCTCTGTACTGTTTATGGCACCTAAGCATAGTTGTACGAACTTCAAAAATCTCATGAATTGCTTTGCGGAAACAATGAAAATTGTAGTCTATCAAACCTATAGTGTAAAACAAGAAAAAAAAAAGTAAACTTGTATATAGCAAAGACAAAAAAAAATTGCACTTAAAATGATATAAAATGTGAATGTGTAACACTTTATGGTTTTAAATGAGAATCTGGGGTCTTCAGTTCAGCATCAGTAACACTGGCATGAACATTTAACTTGTAATGAGAAAGCAGAACTAGAAAGCACAAGTACAGTACCGGACCACAGTAAAACATGCCTCAAAGGAGCTCAGTGCCTGAGTATTGCTGAAAAAACACATTTTGTTTAAATGTGTCATCTTTCACTCATTCGGACAATTCACAAGAATACCAATGTCAAAGGAAACAACAACTTTATAGTGTCTGAGTAAAGTGTACTGTCTGTTTGATAAGTGGACTCTAATTGGAAAAGGCATTGGCATGGAGAATGCATCAGTTAGATGATGACTAACATCTGTTAAGCATTGTTTAAATTTAAGCCAGCAGGTTGACTCTGGTCAAGGCTTTGTTCTGTCTGCCGAGAACAGGGCCTGGTGTATTAATATATGTAGCTTTGTATGCACAAGTGTATCACACTGTCAACCTGACTGACAATCTTAAATTGATTATCAGCCCAAGTGTGCTAAGAATTACACTGATGACCAATAAATTTTACTGAACTCTGGAACTTAGGCACTTAAAATTTTTCTTTTAGTTCTGACGCCGTGATGTTTATTTATTGGTCATCTTCAGGTGCCTGCAAAGATGTTGGTGGGCTCTTGCTATTCCATATTCTTCTCAAAAATTACCTTAACATTATAATACTTTTTCACTGATTGTGCCAGTTGTTAGCTGGGTTGTTGTTTTACCATAGCAGAATTCTCTAAAATGGGAAAAATGAACAAATGCAGAATATTGCTTAAAGATTGTTTTTGGAATGGTAGCTTAAAAATTCTCATGCTCATACTCATGTCAAGAAATCATAGGATTTGGGTTCATATTAGTAATTCCACAAATGGCAAATTGATCATTTTGAACATGCAATTCGAAAAAAATACTGAACAAAGCCAGGGGGTTTTTCCCATTTAGGGCACAAAGAAAACTGAAGGTAATGTTACATAGCAGTATCTTTATTATGAGGACAATGGTCCAGAAAAATAAAAAGATGTCTATTTCAAGGACATGTATATGGAGTTGGATACTGTAGTTTTCACAACAATGTATGAAATAGATACCTTTATGATTGTGAGCAATTTTATTCTGGAAGAATAAACAAAAATTACCTTTCCGCTCAAAACTTTCTTCTCTAAGAAAGCAAACAAGGCCAAGGAATTTTGTCACCTCTTTTAGATACAAAACTGTTGTGTTGTTCAGTTTTATGATTGCTACGGATTCTTTGTCATATGTACTTCCTCCACCAAATTCTCGAAGTCTGAAAATGTAGAGCACAGTTAGATTAACAATTGAACAGCATTTCAACAGAAATGTTTCTCTTCTTCCCTTAAGAAAGCAGGACTGATTAATTCAGCTACCTCCACAGATTTGCTTCGTTGAACAGAGGGAAGAGAATCCTGAAGTTAGCATTGCAGAAAAGCAGTCTGGAAAAGGTGTCCCCACAGTCGGCATTGCAGTGAAACACTCCGGAAAGTGTCCTGTGGCAGCATCATATTGAAGCAGTGTGGGAAAAGTGTCCTACAATCAGCATTGCAGTAAAGCAGTCCGGGAAGAGACTCCTGCACAGCTTCACATTGAAGCAGTGTGGGAAGAGTGTCCCATGGTCAGCATCACAGTGAAGTAGTCAAGGATGAGTGTCAAAAAGTGATGGGTAAGGTCAGGTGAGTGTACCATTTTCATAGCTTATAGTTTGTAAGGTCTTTATATTGGGTTTATAGTTTGTAAGGACAATAATGCAGAGGTCCAGAGAAGAAGGGCCCCAGAGAAATTAATATTATTTGATTTTAAGAGCGATCTAACAATATAAATTTAAGGTGTAAATCATGGAAGGAGAGCTCAAGGCCATGGGATGGTTCTGCTGGTCTATGTGGGAAATTGGGCACATTTCCAGTTCCTGACACCAGAACATTTGCAAGAAATGTGCTGCAGCTCCTGGAGCAGAAGTTTCTTTCTGGAACAACACTGAAGACACTGTGTGGAGGCTTCTGAGAGTATTGTGAATAGAGAGTTTGTCAATCTGCAGGCTAAGACTCCACAGGCAGGGAGGGAATGGATGACCACCCAGGAGAGCAAAAGGCCTAGGCAAGTAATGCAGGAGTCACGGGTGGCCATTACCCTGTAAAACTTCTTTAGATACTGTTAGGGAAATGCCCTCTCAGAGAAAGGTACCAACAGCCAAATTCATTGCACCATGGTTGGCTCTGCTGCATAGGAGAGGAAGAATGAGTGCGGGTAGGCTACAGCACTAGAGAACCACAGCAGGTCAAGGAGCATCTGCAGAGGGAAAACACAGCTTATGTTTTGAGTCCATGTTTATTTTAAACAATAGTGGAGGCTGGCAGACAGCAAGCAAACAGTAGGAACAAATGGGTCATTTTCTGAGTGGCAGGCAGTGTCTAGTGGGCTAGTAGGCATTAGTGAGACCACATCTGCAGTATTGCCTACTGTTTGGGTCCCCTTATTTACGTAGTGGAGAATTTGCATTGGAGGCTGTTCAGAGAAGATTCACGATATTGATTCCAGAGGTGAAGGCTTTGTCTTCGGAAGAGCAATTAAAGCCTATACTTCCTAGAGTTTAAAATAATGAAAGGAGATTCGATTGAGTTATGTAAGATATTAAAGGGGATTGACAAAGTAGATGTAGAGAAGATATTTCCTCTTGTGGTACAATCCAGAATGAGAGGTCAAAGTTTTAGTGTTAGGGGAACTGAATTAAAACAAATATGAGGAGAAATTACTTCTTTCAAAAGGTTGTGAATCTGGAACTCACTAGCCCAGAGTCCGGTGGATGCTGGGACATTGAGTAAATTTAAGGAGGAGACAGAGCGATTTTTAATTTGTAATGGGTTGAAGAGTCATGGGGAGCGGGCAGGAAAGTGGAGCTGAGGCCAAGATGAAATCAGCCATGTTTGTATTGAATGGCAAAGCAGGTAACATTGACATTGCCACCCTGAGTGAGACAACTGGCAGGAGAAGGCCAGCTTAAAAAACTGGGTGGTGGTCACACCTTCTTCTAGACAGACAAATCAAAAGAACACCATCTGTACAGGGTTGGCATAAGAAATGCATTGGTCAGACGTCGCAATGAATTCCCATGGGGTAAGTGAGTGTCTCATGACTCTACGGCCCACCTGGGCCCTACATGGACCAGAAGCAGTATATCACAGTTCGCCAGGCCCATGCCCTGACCAAAGACACAACAGGTAAGATAGAAGAGGCATTCTACACCAGCCTCAGCTGATCTCTGTCCAGGAGCCAAGTTTATCTCCTCAGCAATTTCAGTGGCACAGTTGGGAGGGATGCAAACCTATGAAAAGGTATGTTAGGCGCAGAGAAAACAAACTCCACTGCAGTCTTCCTCCTGACAAATTGCATAGAAATAACCTTGTCATAACAAACAACCTGTTCCACCAGAGAGACAAGCACATATCTAATGGCAACTCCACTGCTCCAAGCACTGGCAACTAATAGACTATATATTTCATTACCCGCGCCATGACCAGAGCTGACAACTGCTGGACCCTCCACTGACTAACCCACTCCACCATCTCCATACATCTAGCTCCCAACTGGCAGAGGCAAAAAAAGCTCTGACACAAGAGATTCGATGTTACTGGACTTGGAAGACCCTGAGAGGAAAGACCTACTCAGGTTCTGCCTCACAGCCAACCTGGTGACAACCACGTGCCAGAACAACAGAGTGCCCTCAGCACCTGGTCCTAAAAGCTACCATAGTCAACACCTCCGTGGAGATGCTCAGTCTCTCAACCAGGAAACATTAAGACTGGTTCAACAAGAAAAACCAGGAGAATCGGGATCTCCTTGACCACAAACACAAGGCGTGCCTAAACTGGCAGCTCCACCAAAACTTGAGTGAATGGAAACAAACCTACAGGCAACTGAAGGCTGAGGTGCAACAAAGAACTCGTGACCTAGAAAAATAGATGGTGGGTAGAAAGAGTGCAGGAGACTTAGCAACTTGTTAATAACCACAATGTGCACGGCTTCCTTATCGCATTCAAAGCCATCTGTGGTTCCAAGTACTCAGGAACCTACTCTACTGAGAGCAAAAACAGGGAAGTACTCATTATAGGCCAAGACATAGTCAATGGCCACTGAAGGGAGCCCTTTGACGACTTCCTCAACCAAGGTGCAGCCTTCGACGCAATTGCTCGCGACACCATTCTACAACGTACTACCCATTACTATCTCAGTACACTTCCCATTCTGAAGTCAAGAAAAACAATCTGACAGCTGAAAATCAACAAGGTCTTTGGTGCAGATGGAATCTCTGCTGAAGTACTAAAATACGACGGAGAGGCATTCTTGACACAAATTCATAACTTTGTCACTGTTGTCTGGAAGGAAGAGAGACTGTTGGACATCTGTGACATCATAATTATGACCAACTTCAAGAAAGGATACAGGTTGATTATGGAAATTAGAAAGGGATATCCCTACTGTCTGTCGCTGGAAAGGCCATCACGAGAATCCTTAACCACCTTCTCCCAGTGGCCGAAAAATTCCTCCCCAAGTCTCAATGTGGCTTCTGCCCAACAAGAGGCAAATAGTTTTCAGTGCACGACAAATCCAAGAAAAGCTCAGGGAACAGTACCAACCTCTGTACATGGCCTTCTTCAATCTCACAAAGGTCTTTGTCTTTATCAACCATAAGGGATTGTGAAATTGAGTGGCATGGTGGCTCAGTGGTTAGCATTGCTGCCTCAGAGTGCCAGGGACCCTGCTTCATGATGACATGCAAGTCGTGATCCTCATCAATAGAACTATCACAAACTCAATGAGTGCAAACTGGAGTCAAGCAGGGCTGTATCACTCTTCTCCATCCTCCTCACCGCAACACACCATCACACCTCCACGAAACTCCCCGCCAGAATGGAGCTAACTTATGGGACGAGCAGGAATTGTCCAATCTTTGACACGTCTAGGCCAGAACCAAGACACCGCAACTTCTGTCATTGAGCTGCACAGACGATGACTCACATGCACACACTCAGAGGCCGAGTTACAAATCGTCATCAATGCATTCACTGAGGCTTATGAGAGAATGGTCCTCAGACTAAACATCTGGAAAACAAAGATTCTGTACCAGCCTGCTCCTGCCTCACAACACTGCCACACAACCACCAAAATCCATGGTAAGCTCCTAGAGAACAAGGATAATTTCCCATACCTCGGGACCTCTCAGTGTGAGCAGACAATGACGATGAAATCGCTAGTGTACTCTTCGGTCACAGTGTTCAAAGTCCAAGACCTCCAGCCGAGTACCAAGCTCAATGGCTACAGAGTAGCTGGATCCCCATCCTCTTTTGTACATCAGAAACATGGACCTTGTACAGCAGACACCTCAAATCC
This sequence comes from Rhincodon typus, assembly GCF_021869965.1. Lineage (NCBI taxonomy): Eukaryota > Metazoa > Chordata > Chondrichthyes > Orectolobiformes > Rhincodontidae > Rhincodon > Rhincodon typus. Next base: position 35,292,669 of record NC_063336.1, read on the forward strand.
CTGGAGAGTTATCACCAGCACAGCCTTTGGAAATTCCTACAAATTCACTGGCAGGATAGGCGTTATCTCCCAGGCCAATATTCCCAGTATTGAGACATTGGTCACAAATGACCAGTTTTGATGGATGGGCTGCATTGTTTGTATGTGCAACTCAAGGCTCCTTTAAAAAAGTGCTCTACTCTGAGCTTCGCAATGGTAACCATCACTAGGAGGGCAGAGGAAATGCTACAATGAGCCCTCAAAGTCTCCTTAAATATATGCAACATCCCCATTAACATATCAGAATCACTTTCCCTAGAATGCACAGAAGAAAAGAAACATCTGTGAAGTCGCCAATGACTTTGAACATCAAAAAATAGATAACGTGGAGGCCAAGTGTAAGCAGCAGAAAGAGCACGCAGAATCCACAGCATTCCACCCAGCTGCCTTATCAAACTCCACTTGCCCAGCTGTGACAGGTACTGTGGCTCCAGGATTGGATTGTTAGCCACTGCAGAACCCACACAAAGCAAGTCATCCTCACCTTGAGGGAATACCAAAGAAGAATGAGAAAAGGGAAGTTGCAACAAGACTTGGTTTTCCATGTAAACCAATTGCTGAAAGTAAGCATGCAGGTGCAGGGGCATACGGCATGACCTTTGTAACAAGAGGGTCCAAGAATAAGAGTAGGGATGTCTTGCTACAATTTTATAGGGCCTTGGTGAGACCATACCTGGAGTAATGTGTGCGATTTTGGTGTCTTTATCTAAGAAAGCATGTTCTGGCTATGGAGGGAGTGAAACAAAGGCGTACCAAACTAATCCCCGGAATGGCAGGACTGACGTATAAAGAGAGAATGGATTGGTTACCTCTATATTCACTGGAGTTTAGAAGAATTGGATGGTGGGGTATCTCATAGAAACCTATAAAATTCTACCAGGACTAGACATGGTAAACACAGGAAGGATGCTCCCAATGAGTCCAAAACCAGTCTAATGATATGGGGTAGGCTATTTAAGGTTGAGCTGAGGAGAAATTTCTTTGCCAAGAGAATGGTGAACGTTTGGAATTCTGCCACAGAGAGCAGTTGAGGCCAAAACATTCAATAGTTTCAAGAGGGATATAGTATTTGGAGTGGAAGGGATTAATGGATATGGGAGAAAGCAGTAACAGGGTACTGAGTTGGATGATCAGCCATGATCATGCCGATGCTCCTTTGTTCTATGTTCCTACATTTTGTTAATTTGCAATTGGAAGTGTCTTCACTTTCCCTCCATTTTCTCCTCTACTTCCTTGAAGACAAGGACCCATTCAGAGTTGCATCTCATGGCTTGCTAATACCTTGCATAAACCGCCACTCTGGAACACAGTTAAGGTAGTGAGTGTTGACATGAACTTTCATTGAGGAACGTGGGAGGTTCACTTCCACACTTGAAGTTTCTAATGCAAGTTACATGAGCAACTACTTCAAATGATGTTCCCCTTTTCTAGCTTGGCGACCATTTGTAGCGGGCCTATTGCTACTCTGGAATGCAATCAGTACAGCTGATGATCAAAGCAAACACTTTTTGAACCATATGGGGCATCACAACAGTTCATACAATGCTTCAGAGATAGTAGGAACTGCAGATGCTAGAGAATCTGAGATAACAAGGTGTAGAGCTGGATGA
>NC_063336.1:35294717-35386358 GCF_021869965.1 Rhincodon typus
CCCTTCTTCAGAAATTTCTGAAGAAGGGTCTAGGCCCAAAACGTCAGCCTTCCTGCTCCTCTGATGCTGCTTGGCGTGCTGTGTTCATCCAGCTCTACACCTTGTTATCTTTAGTTCATACAATGCACCTAGCCGCTAAGCTAGGTTCAAACCAGTTCACTGAAAGTCGCCTTCTAATAGGTAAAAAGGGAACTGAGGCAAGAGTGAGATTAAACTCAAGATTTTTCTAATACAAAACAGTAAAGCTTTAAGGTAATAAAACACATACAAATATAATGTAATTCTTTTAAAGAGTAAATACTAAATTCAATTATATTAACACAAAGTTAATGAGCAAAGGAAGCTTTGGATATACTGTGATCTGTGCCAGGTATTGCTAAAAGTGCTATGGGCCAATGTCCTACAGTACTAACATACCAAAGTAATGGAGTGGTAAAACATCCTTTCATACTACCTAGTTACTGATTTAGCTGTATCATTGTAGTACGTAATGAATAGAGGACAGGTTCTTTCCAAAAGAGGAGGAAGAATGAACTCGGCAAGGATGGTATCCTCAATTTACAACAGTGAGGACAGAACCATGAGTAAGTCTTATGAGTGTCTGGCAGCAGATGGGACTTGACAATTGTAAGGAATAGAATAAATGCTTAAAGTCTAAACTGCCAGGAAAAAAAATCTGCATCTGGATTCAACCTATCCGTTTGTAAACAAGACTCTTCAGACAGATTGTGCAGTCTTTTTTATTTGTGAGGCAGTTTCCACGAAAAGAGACAATTGGAAAAAATGAAGCTAGTCATAATGTTCCAAAGCTTTCTAGACTCAGTGATTGTTGGTTTAAATTGGAAAATAATAAAAATCACTCCATTTATTGAAGAAAATGGAAGGAACCATAGAATACAAACCTGTTCACTTATTGTCAGCTGTGGGGAAATTACTGAAAGTTCATCAGGGAACATGACAGGAAACTTGGAGAAATACAGGAATATTAACAAGGGAATTACCTGGGAAATATATTTGTATGTACATATTGGCCTTGGAAGTAATACAAAGTAGATTTGCTGGAATGTCATCAGGGCTTAAAGGCTAAATTGAAGTCAGATTGCATAAACATGACTTTATTGCTCTTAGATGGTCGAGGGGTAATCCAATTGAGGTATTTAAGATGATTCTTAAAAATTGCAATAGCGTTGAAATGGAAAAACAAATTGTTCTATTGGGGGAATCCAGAGCAAGGTGGTGGGAGGCTGGGTGCAGTCTTAAAATTCAAGCTAGGCCATTCAAGAGCTAAATGAGGAAATACTTTTCACTCAAATAGCACTGGAAATCTAGTAAATCAAATCACCAATCATGTGGTTCTGTGTTAAATTAAACTTTCAAGACTAAGATAAACAATTTTTTATTAGCTAAGGGTATCAAGAGATAGAGATCAAAGACTGATAAATTGATTGGGATTTCCACTCAACCGTGATCTAACTGGATGAAGGAACAAATTTGAGGGAATGATTGGTCTGTATTGATAATAAGTGCCTAATCATTAGTCCTCAAAGTGAGGAATACAATTATGGGAGAGACCATTTTACGACTTCAGATGTGCCATCATTAGGTCAGTTGACCAAATGCACAAGACTACTTCAAAGAAGATGAAAATCTACCAGTAATTGCCAACAAGAATACAAAATAAAACTAGCATGTTTATCCTCAAGCCAGTTTATTTTTGCTTAAAATTCATCAGTTTTTTATTCTTCCATGGGAAGTGGGTGTTGCTGGCAAGGCCAGTATTTGTTGCCCATTCCTAATTGCCCTTGAAATGAATGGTTTGCCAGCCATTTCACAGGGCAGTTATTAGTCAAAACACTTTGATGTATCTGGAGTCACATGTAGCCAGATGAGACAAGGATGGTCATTCTTCCCTAAAGGACGTTAGTGAACCAGATATTTTCTATGACAATCTGTGATGGATCTGTGGTCACTATCATTGAGTCTACCTTTTAATTTCAGATCTTATGAATTGAATTTAAATTCCATCAGTTGCCTCAGTGGAATTTCAACCCAGACTGCTAAAGCATTATTCTTGGCCTCTGGATTACTAGACCAGTGATATTACTGCTTTGGTCTCATCTCTCCTTCTTCCCACTATAAAGAAAGGAGAAAGAGAAAAGGAGAAACACATACAATCTATTAATATTATAGTGTGGAAAACCAGATAAGAGCACATTAAATAACTGAGTCCGGAACATGGACCTTAGATGTAGGAGTGGTCCATTTGGCCCATCAAACCTGCTCTGTCTTCAGTGTTCAGGGCTGGTTTGATTGCGGTCTCAACTCCACTTTCCTCTCTGCCCCTCATAGCTATCTACTTCCTTATCATCAAAAATCTATCCAACTCGGTCTTGAATGAATTTACTGATGCAGTTTTCATCACTTTCTGGGGAAGAACAAGGAGGTTATGTGCCTGAAGGTTCTTAAATAATGGTTTCAGCAGTATATTGGCTGAGGCAGGGACAGAGCCTGCCAGTGCCATTGAGTTGGAAGTAGGTGGTCTTTGTGATGGAGAAGTTATGAGGTCAAGGCACAGCACATGGTCAACAGAATGCCAAGATTCAGAACAGTCATGTTCAGTCTCAGACGACAGCCAAGGTAGGATAAGCAATTGGTAGTTAGGGCATGGAGTTTGTGGCAAAGGTTATAAGAATGGATCTAGTCTTTGAAATGTTTATGTGGAGATTCACACTAAAGTCTTCTTGGGGCTTGGGATGGGGGTGAGGGGGGAGGTGTAGCACTTCCTGCGGTTGCAGGGAAAAGTGCCGGGTGTGGTGGGGCTGGAGACTTTCCACATCAAGCAGATGTTCACCTGCAAGACTTTGCACATCAAGCAGATGTTCACCTGCAAGACTTTGCACATCAAGCAGATGTTCACCTGCACATCTGCTAATGTGGTATACTGCATCTGCTGTTCCCGTTGTGGCCTCCTCTACATCGGGGAAACCAAGCGGAGGCTTGGGGACCGCTTTGCAGAACACCTACGCTCGGTTCGCACTAAACAACTGCACCTCCCAGTCACGAACCATTTCAACTCCCCCTCCCATTACTCAGATGACATGTCCATCCTGGCCTCCTGCAGTGCCACAACGATGCCACCCGAAGGTTGCAGGAACAGCAACTCATATTCCGCTTGGGAACCCTGCAGCCCAATGGTATCAATGTAGACTTCACAAGCTTCAAAATCTCCCCTCCCCCTACCGCATCCCAAAACCAGCCCAGCTCGTCCCCGCCTCCCTAATCTGTCCTTCCTCCCACCTATTCCCTCCTCCCACCTCAAGCCCCACCCCCATCTCCTACCTACTAACCTCATCCCGCCCCCTTGACCTGTCCGTCCTCCCTGGACTGACCTATCTCCTCCTTAACTCCCCACCTACACTCACCTTTACTGGCTCCATCCCCGCCTCTTTGACCTGTCTGTCTCCTCTCCACCTATCTTCTCCTCTATCCATCTTCTATTCGCCTCCCCCTCTCTTCCTATTTATTTCAGAACCCCCTTCCCCTCCCCCATTTCTGAAGAAGGGTCTCGGCCCGAAACGTCAACCTTCCTGCTCCTCTGATGCTGCTTGGCCTGCTGTGTTCATCCAGCTCTACACCATGTTATCTCAGATTCTCCAGCATCTGCAGTTCCTACTATCTCTGAAACAATATACCTCAGAGTCTGCTGGAGGCTGTTTGCATTGACTGGTAACTTCGGAATTCATCAAGATACCATCCTATGTGTCTATAATATAACACATTGTTCAAGGATTGCTTAAAGACCTGATACTCATCATTGAAACCGTTCTAGGACTGGCAAATTACAACCCTTATTTTCTTTTTGATTTATCCCTTAACTGTGTCTCCCTGTCTGTGAGAAGATCGGGTTTAAATGATAGACCTAATTAGATTATCGTGTATAGCTTTGCTCTGCTAAAGTTAAAGTATTATTAATAAGTTGTTAATTTCTGTTTAAGTTATGAACTTGGTGTCTGATATCTGATACTCATAAAATCAGGATAGGAACAATTGGTCAATTTTTAGGATCATTTCATGCTTTAACTTCACTGTGTTGCAAATCTAGTTTTTGGAGTCCAATTGGGTCTGGCTAGCTATCTCTGTATCGTAATGTGCTGAATCCTAGAGGTGTGAATTAAAAGTTGACCAAAAATCAGACTTATACATCATGCAAACAGAGCCTTCAGTCCAACTTGTCCATGCTGACCAGATATTCTAGATTAATCTAGTCCCATTCACCAGCATTTGACCCATATCCTTCTAAACCCTTCCTATTCAGTTACCCATCCAGATGCCTTTTAAATGTTGTAATTGTACCAGCCTCCACCGCTTCCTCTAACAGCTCATTCATGCGCCACCCTCTAAGTGAAAATGTTATCCCTTAGGTCCCTTTTAAATCTTTCTCCTCTCACCTTTAAACCTATGCCCGCTAGTTTTGGACTCCCCTAGCATGGGGAAAAGACCTTGGCTGTTCACCCTTTTCATGTCCCTAATGATTTTATAAACCTCTATAAGATAATCCCTCAGCCTCCAATGCTCTAGGAAAAATTGCCCCAGCCTATTCAACCTTTCCCTATAGCTCAAACTATCCAACCCTGGCAACATACTTGTAAATCTTTTCTGAACCTTTCAAGTTTCACAATATCCTTCCTTTAGCAGGGAGACCAAAATTGAACATAGTATCCCAAAAGTGGCCTAACCAATGTTCTGTACAGCCGCACATGACATTCCAACTCCTATACTCAATGCACTGACCAATAAAAGGGAAGCACACCAAGTCTGTACCCCAAGATGTCTTTATTCAGCAACACTCCCCAGGACCCTAATATTAAGTGTATAAGTCCTGCCCTGATTTGCTTTACCAAAATGCAGCACCTCACATTTATCTAAATTAAACTCCATCTGCCACTCCTCAGCCCATCTGATCAAGGCCTCAGTGTACTCTGAGATAACCTTCTTTACACTCTACTGCACCACCAATTTTAGTGTCATCTGCAAACCTACTAACCATACCTCCTATATTCACATCTAAATTATGAAAATGAGAAGAAGCAGTGGACCCAGCACTGATCCTTGCGGCAAACTGCTGGTCACAGGTCTCCAGTCCAAAAAACAACCTCCACCACAACCCTCTGTCCCCTACCTTCTAGCCAATTTTGTGTCCAAATGGCTAGTTCTCCCTATATTCTATGTGATCTAACCTTGCTAACCAGTCCATCATGCGGAACCTTGTTGAACACCCTGCTGAAGTCCATATAGACAATGTCCCCCGCTCTACCTTCATCAATCTTCCTTGTCACGTCTTCAAAAAAACTCCATCATCTGGCAACTTTCAACCAACGCAAGTCAGTCTGAGGCCATCCAGGATAAGAAGTTAACAACAAGCTTTTTGCAATATTGTTTCAATGTATATGACCTAAGTTACTGTACTTCAAGGATCAGTTTTGATGTTCAACATTTAAGCAGAAATGAAGCTTATTTCTCTCGACATCGAGATTACTATAACTTTGTACTCACTGCAGATACGCTGTTTATTAGGCTTTCTCATGCAATGTTAAGATAAATGTACAACTGTTGGTTTATTGGCCTGATTCCTGGTTTGCTACAGAATATATCCTTCCTCCGAGAAAGGATGAAGATACTACATGGCACCATCTGATACAAAAGTCAACCACATCAAAACCTTCTGACTGATGCCCAGGATTGGTCATATATACCCAGATATTGTTTAATTAAAATCTGACTCTATTTTGCAGAGGCCAGCAGATCTGCTTTCAGTAGTTACTGGTGACCCTGAACTCAAATAAAGTACCTAGCATAAAAATTTTAAAAAATTAATAGCCTTTTAAACAAAATCCTAAATTTCTATAAGTTTAAATGCTTGAATTATTTAGCTTCTAACGTTGTTAAAAATGTAACTATTCAAACATTACAATTAGCGAAATGTAGTGCAGTGATGGTTTATAAATTTAAAAAAATCTGGTAATAAGCAGCTTTATGTATTTTCTGGTAAAATGAATTGAATGTTTTGAAGTTTTTTTTAGTAACTACTTAGTAGACAACACTATTTATCATTGAACTTTCAAAATGATAAATTCCATTGAAGTGGCTTGATATTTTCTCTAAAATATGAATTCCATTCTAACTGTGTAATTCTTCCCCCATAAAAAGTTAAAAAATGCTTGATAAACTGTTAACGTAAAAAGCAACAAGATTTTAATAAAGCTTTTGAGTTTAATTTTGCACAGAGGAAAATAAAGTCATACATCCAAATCTGATTAGTAGCATTAAGTGGGTGAAACTGAAGTGTGCAATTATAACACGGTGGAAAAAAAACGCAATAAAGTCTAGATGTCTACTTTGTAAATAGAATGCAAGATTGTATTCAGTAAATTTTTTTTGTGTACTCAAAGGATCTCCTCCAAACTTTTGACAAGTTGAATTCCTTCCATAAGCTTAAAAGTGCGATCTTAGTTTTCTACATCTGAATAGGCAACCAGGTCTGACAATAGTGGCCAACATCAAATTAGTTTTCAAGATCATAGAATCCCTACAGTGTGGAAACAGGCCCTTCGGCCTAACAAGTCCACACTAACCCTCAGAGCATCCTACCCGGACCCATTCCCCATAACCCACCTAATCTGCACATCCTGAACACTATGGGTAATTTAGCATGGCCAATCCACCTAGCCTGTACATCTTTGGACTGTGGGAGGAAACCGGAGCACCTGGAAGAAACCCACGCAGACATAGGGAGAACGTGCAAACTCCACACAGTCGCCCAAGGGTGGAATTGAACCCGGGTCCCTGGCACTGTGAGGCAGCAGTGCTAACTAGCTTAAATGCAGAGTGATTCTGCATCAGGTTCTTCTGGAATTTCTCATAGCATACAATAAGAAAAACATTTCTACAGCAGCACTTCCCAAAACCTTTTCCCCTTTACAGCTCTGTTTTTATGCTTGAAAATTGCCATGACTGGATGGTGATTGAGGGTAGACCTGTCAGTGCGGCAAGAGGGAAGCAGTGGGTCATACTGGAGGGGGAGGAGGGTTGGAGTAGAATATTTGCAGGGTAAATCATCTACTTTTCACAGATGTTTTCGGAACAAGAATCAGGTTTCAATCAGTCAGTTAAACCATGGCCATTATTTTAAAAATGTGATGATTTAAAGGGGTACACAACCGTTAGCTCTTGATCTGAGCTCTACAGCAGCCATTGCTGCCGTGGAGCTTGTGACCCCCGGAATTTCAGCTGGAAACTGACAGTTTTGGGAGCCCCATTCTGGAGCCTGGAAAATATAATTTTGCTTTTCATTTTACTGCCCAAGCATCGCTATGCAAAATGGCCAAGTTGTACATTACTGGCATCCATGCATTTCACACTTTGATTGCAGTCAAAAAAAAACTCAAACTCATTTAATACCACAAGTTCAGAAATTATGAAACAATCAGCCAGAATCCAAGAAAAGAATGTGAAAATAAGGCTTTAAAGAAACAACTCATTTTTAAACAGTTAAACAACATACAAAATGCTAAACTGAGTTCTAGCGAAATAGCATCTACCAAAATGTCAAACCTGTTTCTTTCTCCACAGATGCTGCATGATCAGCTGTGTTCTAGATTTTTTTTGGTTTTGTTTCAGATTTCCAGCAACCTGGAGGGCTTTGTTTTTTTTTATAAATTAAAGAATAATTGACTGTTGTTCGGAACCGGTACAAATACAGAGTTAATTTCTCAGCGACATTTGACCATGTAAATTAAAACTGATCAACTGAATCAGTACATTAGGACATGCCAAATTAACATTAGAATGTACAGATGTGAACTTGGTAGAAGAAAATTATAGCAACTTGAGTCAAGCTAGCCTGTAACAACAAGGTTTGTGCAGATGCACAGATGTATTAATGTACAAGAGGACAGAATAGTAGGATATGTGTGGATGCCAAGTGCATACCTAAATCCACCTGTGCTGTCAGAATGAAATAATTTCTGAAAAACAGGTTAAAATTTTAGAAGTCAAAAACGATAAAACTCTTTCACACATCTTTGTGGATTGTTAATACAGTGGTATTAGCAGAGTGTCCACAGAAAGTTACATGTCTATCAGCTACTTGAAGGCCAGATGAAAATAAATAATTTAAATATTAAGAAATAATCTACATTGCTAGTAGTAAAAGGAAAATCACAGTAAGCAGTCTTTTTCTTTGTTACAAGTTTAGTCAGGTACTAACCCGTATATGCAGGATATGTCAAATACAACATCTATCATGTCACAGCAGAGTTCATAAGTCTGCATGTCTACTGGTATACTGTCTGTTGCAATGTAGATTTTGCTGACTACATCAAAGAGGAAGGCTTTTTCAATTCCTGAATTCTGTAATAAACAAAACACTGTCAAACGTAAAAATGGCAAAGACATTAGTGTGGTGTTGATAGTGAAGGGTGAATTAAATGTGTTAATGCAATCCCAGGTATTTAAAAAAATGTGAACAACTGGTGCATCCAAAAGCACACAACAGGAGCAGAAAATTGACAAGGCAACTGAGGTGTTTCCTTTTTTTTAACTGCAGTGCTACCTTGTGATTTTTATTGTTAATGTCAAAAGCGTAGCATTAAGTTTTGGAGTTGAGGTAGAATTTTTATATCGTTTTGCTTTACAGTTTTGCAATAAAAATTAGGTTGAGATGAAATCAACATTATTGGTGCACTGTTTAAATGCAACTCCACATTGATGCTGACTAAACTGTTACTTCTAGTATTTTCTGTTTTAATTTAACAGTTGCAGTATTTTCTTTACTTATCAATTTCAACTGAAAATATGTCAGGCTTGTGATATTTCAGACTTGAAAATATGTCAACCAACTGCCTAATGTTGCCAGTTGGGAAAATGCTTGAGTTATAAAGGGTACTGGACAGCAGAAAAATAATGATAGGGTTGGGCAGAAGTAACATCAATTTATGAAAAGGAAATTATGTTTTACAAACCTGATAATGCCTTTTAAGGATGTAACTAGCAGAATAGATGAGGGAAACAAATGGATGCGGCATCTTTGGATTTTCCGAAGGCTTCTAATAGGGTCCCACGCAGGAGGTTAGTTAGCAAAATGACAGCACATCGAATTGGGTAATATACTGGCATTTCAGCATTGGTTAAAAGACAGAAAAACAGAAACTAGGAATAAATAAATCATTCTAAGGTTGACAGGTTGTGACAATTTGGTACCACAGCGATCAGTGCTCGGACCACAGCTATTTACAATCTATATCAACGATATGAATGTGGTAACTCGAATGTAATAGTTCCAAGTTTTCTGATGACTGATGGAGTGGATGTTCTTGAAGAGTGGATAGGTTTAAGTTTCGTCATCTGAAGATTTTTTTTAAATGCAGAAAGAGTTTAAAAGGAACAATCCTTCGCTGGGCTGTCATGATTGACAGATGTAGGTTAGAGAAAGTCACTCCCATCTGGTCACTAAATTTCAATAGAATTATTTGTTGATATTTTCCCCAGGGCTATTATTACAAATGCTCAGCTGAATCTCAAAGGTTAAACTCTCTCAGCAAGTAGTGCTGAGATCACAGTTTAATCAATAGTTTAAAGAAACCAATAAAGGATTATGCATCTTTAATTAAGGGTCTGAAGAGAAGTGGGTTTGTTTTTATACAGGAATGACCACTTGAGGAGACTTTAAATCTTTCAGTTGATTTTTAGATAGAAGTTTTTCTGTGATCCACTTTGTAGGAATGAAAGCTAAAAGTTTTCTTCATTTCCACACGTCTCCTGAGGTTTACTCACAGTAGATACTGGGAGGGTGATTATGTGAATGTGATGTGGCATGGGAATCCAGGGGGGCCATGCTTGGTGGCATGATGGCACCATGGTTTCATGATGGTATGTGAGGCCACATGGATTGGTGGCATCATCTGGTACAGAAGGGTAATGCGATCATGAGAAGCCATGTATATGGGAGGGGGGCATAAGTTGGCATGGACGTAACATGGGAGATGTGGGAAGGGTGAAGGATCGAAGGCCCAACAGCTTCCAGAAGAACTGGGTGAAGTCCCGGTAAACCAACACAAACCTTCCTCACAGATCACCTTGGTGTTTGCCAGCAGCTCTGGCCATCTTGAAATTGCTTCCAGGGTTGACAAACCTGACTCTATCTTGTTCCACCTCTCCAAGACGAGATTTTGATCAAAAGGGATCCATTAAACTGGGGGTGGTCTGCCAAGTCAAGAAATTACTCGACTTGAGCTACACGCCTCAGTAGCAAAAATCTGATCTTAGATGTTTGCATCTTTCCACAAATTTGTGATGATATAGGTACTGTAAAGCAAGATAGATTTGTTGATCTGAGCACAATAAATTGAGTGTACTACCAGATACAAATTGTTCTGTCCTAAATTCTTCCTATTATTTTCCCCATAACAAAAGAGACTTGGATCTACAATATTTTCTGCAGTTGTTACTTACTTCAACTGAAATTCTAGGAGCCAAACATTATATATAAGACAACAGGCCTAAGTTAAAAATAACCTGACGCAGCATTGAATGCACCACAAAAAAAGGTCCAGCATACTTCTGCTCAAAAAAAGGCAATATAAAGCGTATTTGTAGTGAGACAATGCACCTGAGTTGCAACACATAATTGATTCAATATTGCTGTTGAAAATATGAGAGAGATATAATAAAATGTAAAATAATGGCCATAAAGGGGACTGATTAGGTTTGTTAAGCACTTCAGATGTACTTCCATCTTTATACTGTCTGTTAGCAATATTCAATTTCTTTTCAATTAATATGATCAGATTAATGTATGCTTGTAGAACTGATATGAGTGTATTCCTTTAAGAATAAACTAAAATGTTTTTAGAAACATACCAAGCAGCAATACTTATTAAACAGAACTTACTGAAATGAAGATGTTTAGAAGATTCTCTAAAGTCGGAAGCTGAGGAATCAGTTTCTGCACCACTTTACTAAATGCTTCAAATATTGAATGGTCATAAATACTCGTCAAATAGAAACTGTAAAAGAAAATAATGCAAAACTTTTTAAAACTATTTTGAACAATTATTGGTTATCTCTTAGTAAATCTAAATTATGATTTGCTGAGATTTTTTTTAATATTTTATCATGGAAAGTGAGCACTGCTGACAGGGACATAATCCTTGATTCTCCTACAGATCAAGCATCTTTCTATCTCAGCCTTAAATATACACCTTCCATTATTTTGTTGATGATTGAAAGGAGACCAATGAAGTGGTAATTGGCTTAATTGGATTTGACCTAGTGTTTGTGAACAGGACATACTTGTGCAATTTCACAAATTGTCAGGTAGGTGCCAGGGTTGTATGTATCGTACAACAGCTTGGCTACCAATATGGCTAGTTTTGGAGCACACATCTGCAATACTATAGCTAGGAATGTTTTCAGAGCCTGTAAACTTTTCTATATACAGTCCTTTCAACCATTTCTTGAAGTCATGTGGATTGAATTTACTTGGCTGAAGACTGCGATATGTTATACATTTGGGGACCTCAGAAGGAAGCCGAGACAGGTCATCCACTTGGCAATCTGGCTGTTTAATGCAAATGTTTCAACCTTCTCTTGTGCACTGTTGTGCTATTTTCCCTTTCAGTAAGGATGAGCATATATGTAGAGACCCCTGTCCCCCTGTTAGGTGTCAACTACCATTCACAGCTGACTATGACAGAATTGCTGAGCTTTGGTCGGATCTGTCAGTCATGAGATTGCTTACCTCTATCACATGCTTATGTTGTTCAGCATGCAATTAGTCCTGTACTGCAGCTTCACCAGGTTGGTACCTCATTTTTAGGTATGAACCAAGGTTGATCCCTTGCCTTGACGGTAATCATAGAATGGGGGTCACACTGGGCCATGAGATTCTTCTTCAGTATCCTAATTTAATTTCCAGGAGCAATCATTATAGCTCGCCTCCTTCACTAGATAATACTTGTTAGTGCTTTCGGAATGAATAATGCTCTTGACCTTTGTGTGATGTATAGCAAATACATTCCAGTCAAATACACAAGCATGTACTAAATATACAGCCCAATATATTGATTTTTGTTGATGGCAAGTTGAAATTACATGCAAGGTTGGCAAGATGTACAAGGCTTGAAATACTGATCAGGACAGTAAATGAAAAAATAAGTTTCATTTATATCACATCTTGCACTTTACAGTCAAGTTAAGTATTTTCAAGCGTAGCTACTGTTGTAACGTTGGAAATACAGCAGCAATTTGTCCAACAAGCTTCCACAAAAATCAATGTGAAAATTACAATTATTGGCCTTTTACAAGATTAATTTTCATCTTTTGTGTCAGGATGCATGTAGAGTTACAAATGCATTGTAGCATAGTTATAGAAGCCATTTAATAATCAAAATCAGGAAGTATATTATGATCTGTTCTTACCTGAGGTGAATTTTTTCCAAGCCAGCATCTGCAAGATCATCATTTGCTCGTTGGTGAATATCTCTTTGTGTTTCTATCTTGTGATCATCAGATAAACCATCTACTTTATGGATGAAAACTTCAAAATTGATTTCCTTATTTACTTTGAATGCTCTGGAAACCGTGAGATGCAGTCTGGCCAAAGCCTCCATGTAATCGTCCTAGGTTTCATTAGACAAAAGAAACTCACCACATGTACTTTGGGCTAAACGTGGATTGAGACTCAAGTGCTTTTTCTTCTGTTTATACCATTTTTTCCAAATTTTTTGTGTTTTTTTTTGTTTTCTTTAATATCCAGAAGTCTGCTTACACACAACTTTTTTTGCCATCACAAAATCATGCTATTTTTGTTTCCTCTATTAATCACCACCAGTGATTCACATATGTTTTCCAATTGATTAATTTACCTGCAAAGTCCAGTGAACGGCAATGCAGACCTTCAAAGATGAGGGAGAGGGGAAGGACTTTTTTGATTTTAAATGTTATTAACTGGCCATGAAGGAGATAATGAGCCAATTGGCAAAATGAGGTGGTGGGTGGATGGCGGTGAGCTGACAGTTGAAACAACACAATTTTTGATCTCTGAAAGATTGCTAATCTCTGCTACACATGGTCAATAGTTCCTCTAACAAAGTAGGCTAAATCGTCAGTGCTAATGTTGAACAAAAATGTTCAAATATTTTAGCTCTTCAAAAGGAAGGTTTCTCATTGAGTTTTTTTTCCCTTCCTCCTTTGCCCATCAATTCTCTGCATGCTCTTCCCCATTCTCTTCGAGCATTTGCTTAGGTTTCACTGCCACTGGCTCCACAGGCCCTGCTCTTTTTCCAGCAACTCATCTAAGTTGCCCTTAATTATGTGAATTATGCAGAAGTCTCGAAAGTTAGTGTTGGCATGTCTTGATGATGCCTTACAGCCAAGCATCTCATCTGTTCTTAATCCTATTTGAGCCAAATGCAATTGCAAATTTAAAACAGCATTTTGCCAATCTGACTTCACTATAGTTTCTAAAAATGCATTATTAAAAAAAAGGAAATTGATAACCAACAAAATTAAAAGTCAAATCATAAAAAGAAACAAGGACAAATAAAGAATGGCGACCAGTGACACCCGTATCAGTGACAGAATAAATAAAGCACGCTGATAAGTTACAAGTTGTCTCTTATATACTTCTCTTATAGGAGTCACATTGGCTTACAAAATCTTCTCTGATAGCTAAGAATATCTGATCTATTCAGACCAGGAAGGTCTTCAGCCTAATTCCTACTAATATTCACTCTTTATGTGTAACTTCACGAACATCAATGAACACAGGGAAAAAAAATTCAATAAGCAGTACAAGTACAATACAGGTAATTGTACTTATCTGAATACTTTCACGGGTGAAATTATAGAGACACAAGAAGAGTTATCATATGCTTTGGTGATTCGCAATTAGCATTCTTTTCGGGCACACTAGAAGCTTTGGCCCAGGGAATACTGAAATGTGGGCAAGTGTGGCTCTGTAAGCAGAAGTGATGGGTCAGCGTGCACTGAATCAAAAGGTAAGCTTGTGATTTTAAATCAAATTTGTATCTTAGATTTAAGCACTGAGATGGGTGGGAAGTTGCAATGGAGGTTGTATCAAAACAATTTTATTTTTGCTGCTATAGGTTTACTTTTTTTAAAAAACTGATATTATTGTGCAGAAAATACTTTCATGTGGATAAGGGAAGATTTAATGCCATATGAAATTAGAACTAAAGCACAGGACTTATCAAATGAACAAGATAGACATTTAAAGGAACAAAATAACAAATGGTCACGACAGGCACGACTTTTAGTACAAACATTTCAATTGTAGTAAGTCAACCTCCAGTGGCATTGGTTGTGGCAAGTCACAAAGCAAGTTTCAGTTGAGATTTTTACTAATTATTCAAGTCTAAGTAACTTACAAATTTCCTCCCTAGGATCCATTCTAGTGATGCTCCCCTATCCTTTTGACACCTTCCATAAAACCAACTTTTACATTTGCCCAAACATTTTGTGACACTTACACTATGATCATCATCAGGCATACTCCTCCCTTTCTGTCTTTGTTTTCCTGATCAACTCCAAATATATCCCTGCCCACTCTAACACTTCTTGGTTAATATTATTTTTACTTTGCACTACTGCCTGATTTGCAATACTGTAACTCCCAGGCTGAGAGTTCTTTGTTCATGGAAAGTAACATTTCAAATTGTTTTTTGAAATCTAATACACTGATAAGGAGACAAAAGTTGTGCACAGAACTCCAGATGCAGTTTAACCAAGCTCTACACAATTGAAGCAAGACTTCATTATTGGTGCATCCAAACTTTGTTGCAAAAAAGTATAACATTCTAGTCGCCATCCTAATAGCATGCTCCACCTGCCTGAAAGCCTTTAGTGAGTGACTAACTGATAAGGACACGTGGGCCCCTTTGTACACCTGAACCTTTCAACCTCTTTTTAAAGTACTCTGCATATCTGTTTCTCCTACCAAAGTGGATAACTTCACACTTTTCTATGTCATACTCCATCTGCCATGTTCTTGTTCAGTCACCAAGTCTGTGCAAATCCTCCTGAAGCCACTTTACATCTTCCTCACAACACAGATTCTCATTTAGCTTTGTATCATTTGCAAATTTAGAAATATACGTTTGGTTCCAAGTTATATATCAACCATTTAGATTGTAAAAACCTAAGGACCAAGTACTGATCCTTGAAATACCCCATCAGTCACACCATGCCAACATGAGAATGACCCATTTACTCCTACTCGGTTTTCCATCTTATCCAAGCATTAAACCATGCCAGTTTAAACATTACAGCCAATCATATGTGCTTTTGCAATTTTCCTAACCATCCTCCTCTGGGGGACTTTATCAAAAGCCCTCTGAAAATCTAAGTATACTACATCAATCAGCTCCACTTTATAGATTTTGTTAGTAACATCTTCAAAAAAAATCAAGTTCCTCAAACGTGATTTCCGATTTGCAAATCAATGCTGACATTGCCCAATCAGATTCATTGTCAACCAGGTTTTAGCAAATTCTTTACTACTGATATAAGGGTAACAGGTTTGTTGGAATCATAGAGTCAGAGAGATGTACAGCACAGAAACAGACCCTTTGGTCCAACTCGTGTAGATATCCTAAATTAACCTAGTCCCATTTGCCAGCATTTGGCCCATATCCCTCTAAATCCTTCCTATTCATATACCCATCCAGATGCTTTTAAATGCTGTAACTGTACCAGCCTCCACTACTTCCTCTGGCAGTTCATTCCATACAGGCACCAACCTCTGCGTGAAAAAGTTTCCTCTTACATCCCTTTTAAATCTTTTCCCTCTTACCTTAAACCTATGCAGTCTAGCTTTGGACTACCCTACCCTGGGAAAAAGACCTTGACTATACACCTTATACATGCCCCTCATGATTTTATAAACCTCTATAAGGTCACCCCTCAGCCTCTGATGCACCAGGGAAAAATGCCCCAGCCTATTCATCCTCTACCTATAGCTCAAACCCTTCAACCCTGGCAACATCTTTGTAAATCTTTTCTGAACTCTTTCAAGTTTCAAAACATTTTCCTCTAGCAGGGACGAGAATTGAAGGCTATATTCCAAAAGTGGCCGAACCAATGTCCTGTACAGCTGCAACATGACCTCCTAACTCCTATACTCAATACACTGACTAATAAAGGCACAAACGTATCAAACGCCTTCTTCACTATGATGTCTACCTGCGACTCCACTTTCAAGGAATTATGAACCTGCACTCCAAGGTTTCTTTGTTAGGCAACACTCCCCAGGACCTTACCATTGAGTATATAAATCCTGCCCTGATTTGCCTTACCAAAGTGCAGCACCTCACATTGATCTACATTAAACTCCATCTGCCACTCCTCGGCCCATCGGATAAAGGTCTGATGTTCCCTGTTTCCCCTCTTGCTTCCATCGTAAATAGTGGCAGGACATTACTATCCTCCAATCATTTCAGAATCCATAGACTTTTGGAAGATAATCACCAATGCACTGACTCTCCATAGCCACCTCGTTCAACACTGTAGGATTTAGACTATCAGATCCTAGAGATTTGTCAACTTTCAGCCCTGTTAATTTATCCAGTGCATTCTCTTACTAATATTAATTTCCTTCAACTCCTCACTCTCTCTAGACATTTGGATCTCTAGTTCTTGGACATTTTTGGTATCTTCCTCATTGAAAACAGATACAATGTATCTATTTGTCTGCTACTTCTTTATTCCCAATTGTAAATTCTCATGATTCTGCTTATAATGAACCCATATTCGTTTTAGCCAAACATTTCCTTTTTAAATACCTACAGAAGCTTTAGCAGTCTTTTGATTTTTTTCTCTAGGTTGCATTAATATTTTACTCTCCCTTATTAGTTTTTTCAGTTCTCCATTGTTGTATTCTATAAACCACTCAATCCTTAGAATTACTGCTATATCTGGCAACTTTATGGGGCTTCTAATCATATACAATCCTGAACTTCCTTTTTTGACCAGGGTTGACTGACCTTTTTGCATTTTTACATCTTGAAGGAATATGTATAGTTGCTGTTTGTCATTTAGTAGTTATTTAAAGATTATCCATTGCCCAAATACAGTCTTGTCTTTTAATGCAGTTTCCCAATCAATGTAGAACATTTAAAGCTTCTGAAGAAAAGCATTTATTAAATGCTTGTAATGGGTTTTACTCCATTAGAGCCCATTCTTCAGGTGTCTCAAGAATTTTATGTCATTTACACCCTGGTAACTGCAACTAATCAAATTAGGGCTGGGGTTAATCCTTGATGGAAGATAATAAACATATGGTAAAAATATTCCATATCTGACATCTACTAAACGTTGCATAGTACTTGAATGTTGAATAGCAAGAATCAGTTCCTATAAAATCATCTGTAGCATGCAAATGTAAAGATTTAAGTATGTTACCTGAGCATCAATCACAAATATCAAGGCCCCAGTCCCTCTGAAGATCATCTCATAGTCAAATGTTGGATCAAAAAAATCAATCTGCCCAGGAAAATCCCAGATCTGAAAATTAACAAAAGAGCTGTTGGCGATATCATCCCGACAAATTTTGTTGGTACTTTCTAGGAAGAGCGTCTCATTAGGTGACATTTTGTGGAAGACAACTTTCTGGATGGAAGATTTTCCACTTCTTCTCAGTCCCATTAGCAGGATCCTGGGTTTGACATCCGTGCAGTAATCATCACTGAAGTGCATTACTAAAAGGAAAAATTTTAAAAGAAGTTTCAAAAACTTATAGAAGTATTCTTGTCGGATGGTGAGTAATTTAACCACACCTTTAATTCTGCAGGGAATAACACATTCATTACACTTTCACCTGCTCACAGTCTTTCCATGGGCATTTGCACTAACATTTATGGTGCTTCAAAATGTACAACAGCATTGCACCCACTTCAAGAGCACGTAATTGTATAAAACCTGACACAATCAACTAAAACAATTGTTTAAGACAGAGTATAAACCAGTAATTTAGCATACTTCATTCAATTCCAAATGATATATGGAAAGCAAACTACAAATTGAAAGAGGAAGTGTTGAATCGATAGAGAGATAAAAGAGATATGAAAAGAAAGGAAAACATTATATTTTATACATATTATTTCATAACAGTTATTAAACACAATTAAAAATTGGAAGAAAGGGCCTCCACATTGGTTAAGGTTAATTTTCAGAGTAAGATTATTGTGCCATTACATCAGATTTCTGGTAAGATGGCAGTGGAGCAGAGTTTCTGAGCCCGGGGCTCATCTGCTCTGTCCACTTCTTTATTGCATTTCTTTTCTTTTTTTCTCTCTCTTCCATTTTTTTTTCTCTTTATTTTGTTTTACTTACCTCTTGGTGAAGAGCTCAGTTGCAGCAATGGCATTGGCAGCAGCAAGTGGGCCCAGAAGCATGAACTCGAGTAGGCCCAGCGGCGCAGACTTGTGGCAGCAACATCGGAGGCCAATTTGGATTCCCAGCAGCTCCTGCATCGACAAGGCCGTCCTCGTGCTGACTCATGGCTGCCGCTGCAGAGGCAAGTTTGGGTTCCCAGCAGGGTCTGCTTCCAGTGCAGATTCATGGTCGAGGCCATGGCGGAGGTGAGTCTGGGCCCAGTACAAAACCCAACAGCTGCATCATCAAGGTGGGCCTGAAGCGGACTCATGGCAACAGCAAAGTCAAGTTTCAGCTGGTTCAGTGTCTGACAGCATTGGTGGCGAGGCCCAGCAAGGACTCATAGTGGTGAGGGTATCGGTGATGGTGAGATGGCACCAAAGAATAACGACTTTTGTTTCAGTGGTGATGCGACGAAGGGGGCTCGTGCTGGGCCAGCAGGCCCATGGCCCGTGATGGAGCACTTAACAAGAAGAAGTGTAAAGTTGGACACTTTCTTTAATTCTTCATTTTCGTGCCTTTATATTCTATGTTTTGGTTTATTTTTCTGTGTTTAAACATGGCACCAAAGAGTGGCAACACTATACAACATTTTTCATTGTATTTTGTAACAAGCGGCACGTGACAATAAGTCAATCAAATTAAATAAATTTTAACTCTCTGCTCATTACTTCAGTGTAGTTTCCAGCCATTATGTCTCCACAGATATGGTAGGAACAATATTCTATCCTTTCAGGTCTGAATTAGGACACAATTTAAGCCCATTTCTTAATATAATCTTTTATATTGTAATCCAGACACTTTTCCTGAAATTGTTGTTTATTACTAAAATAAACAGCACTGTATCTCACAATAATCTCCTTCAGTTGTGAATTTCAAAGTAAATTTATGATGGGGTTGAAGGTGGGGATTAATTAAATCCAATAAATGGCTTGCCTGCCACCAGCCACCAGTCTATGCCCCAACTGCAATTATACCAGTAGCAGAGATGACTATGATCATTCCACGTGCCAGTGATTCAACTGAGGCTCTTATGTGGGCAACTAATCACCACAAGCACCTCTTACTGTCACTATGATTTAACTAAACAGCAGAATAAGCCCACACCAAGCACACAGCCCAGCATGTTTTCCTGCCTGCAATGATGGTTAGGTAAGTTCTCTCCTTAACAGTTCCCTAAAAGCATTAGCCCCAACCATGCTCTCCTCCCTGTAAGGCCTCTCAAACCACAGCTTCCCAGCCATTTTGCTCCGCTCAGGAGATCTGTCAATACTAAGCGAGACCCCAGTACACTTATTCAAATGCTGATCCAGTTCTACACACCTCTAACTCCAAGTTTTGGCAGGCTGCCAGCCTCTGGTGGGCTAAAAGTCCTCCTCTGTGGTGGGACTTCCTGCCCTGGAGTATAGAAATACCGCCAAGAATTAATGGCCAACTTAAGCAAACAATTATAGTCTTGATCTTTAATCCAAAGACTTTTCCTGAAGTTATTGTTTAAAAACATTTGCATGCCAATAAGATGAGTACTTCAAGACAGATCGATAGCTGAAATTCATGCTGTCTTTTAGACAAGGAGCAGGGAGTCCAATACTTCACATAATTCAGCTCCCGGTTTCTTTGGTTTGTTTGATCTTTTTCACTTTTAGCAATCCACTTAAATAAGAATGTAGACTCATAGCCTGCAAATTCTTTCTGATTAAAATATTGGAAATTATTTTGTTTGCAGCATTCATATTTCTGTGTGTTATAATCCAGAAAGTCCATTGGTGTAAGATAGAATTGGACCCAGTCTTTGCTCACATTTATAAGAACTTACAGAGTTATGCATTATAAGCATGAACCTCCGAACATAAACATCACAGATTTAACTGGTGTCATTTATAGCAGCACAAGTGAAATACCAGTTAATACATAGTACCTGCATACAATTAAACACAATTAATATATGACTGAGACACATTGGGGTTCTTGTGGTGCAATGGTAGTGCCCTATCTCTGAGTCAGAAGGCCCAGATTCAAGTCATTATCTACTCCAGAAGTGTGTGCTAACATCTCTGAACAGGTTGACGAGAAAATATCTACAACTGACACACTGCCAAGGCTAAAAAAAAGTAAATATTCTCCAAGATTGCAATCCAATTATTGTTGGAAGCAAGTCAATACAGTGTGGAGCTGGAGGAACACAGCAGGAGAGGCAGCAGCAGATGAGCAGGAAAGTCGACATTTTGGGTTTACACCCTTCATCAGGACTGGGGAGGGGGAAGGGAGCTGGGAAATAAATAGAGGGAGGAGGGCTGGGGCTGGGGGAAGGTAGGTGCGATGGTGATAGGTAGATGCAGGTAAGGGGTAGCGGAGATTGGTCAGTGCGAAGGGTGGGGTGGATAGGTGAGAAAAAAGATGGACAGGTTGTGTCAGGTCAAGGAGGCAGGGATGAGAGGGAGAGTTGGACATGGGATGAGGCCAGGGGTGGGGAGATTTTGAAACTGGTGAATTCTATGTTGAGGCCATCAGGCTGTAGGCTCCCGAGACGAAATATGAGGTGTTGTTTCTCTAGTTTGCATGTGCCGTCATTGTGATACCGGAAGAGGCCCAGGACGGACATGTTGGAAACAAGCCCAGTTGACCAAGAGCTCACTTACTATAATCCCTAAGATACTGATTATAGGCTTATATTGAAGGTTTTACTTCTTCTGTTGGGACCATAGAAATCTTTAGAAATGGAAGGTTTGGAAGAAGAATCTGTTAAGGCATGAACTATGTTGATAGTGCCAGTAGCAGTAGGAGCAGAGAGTCTTTATCATGGAAACACAGAATGGTCACTGCACTAAGGTGTGCCATTTGTTATATTCTATCGTCTGTCTGCAAGAGCCATTCAGCGAGATTCCACACCACTTTCTTTTTCCCTACAGTCTGGAAAATCTCTCTCTTCAGATAATTACCCAATTATTTGTCTCCTCAACACATTAAGGCAGTGCTTTCCAGATCCTAAAGATAGGCTGTAAATAAAGCTTTTTTTCATGTCACTATTGGTTCGCTCAGCATTCAATTCATATATGTATTTTTCTAGTTTATGACCCTTCCACCAATGGGAACAGTCTCTCCCAACCCACTCAGTCAAAACCTCTCATGAGTTTGAACACCTCAATTAAATCTCCTTCCAATTTAGATATCCTGTGATGAACCTAACACTTTGCAACAAGTCTGTATTTTCTTTTTATTTGAAGACCCCTTTAAACCCCAAAGTGAAACTGAGTTCTGGGAGGAAATGTTAACGACGTTCCTGACAATGTTCCAGAGGTGGCAACGGCCCAGTGATGTTATCGCTGGACTATTGAATCAGAAACTCATAATGTTCTGGGAAGTTAAGTTCAAATCCTACCATGGCAGCATTTATTGAATTTCACAATATCTGAAATGAAGAGTCAAATGACAACTGTGATGTTCATTGTTGGAAAATCCTATCTGGTTCACAAATGTCCATCAGAGAAGAAAACCTGCCATTCTTACCTGGTCTGGCCTATATGTGGCTTCAGACCCACAACGTGGTTGACTTTCAAATGCCCTCTGAAATGGCCTAGTAAGCCAGTCAGTTACATTAATCAATAGAAGGTTTCAAAAAAGGAATGAAACTAAACTGACCACCTGGCACTGACCTGGGAATGGAAGTAATAATAGCGAACGCAGTCCTGTCAACCCTTCAAAGTCCTCCTTATTAAGATCTGGGGCTAGTGCCAAAATTGGGAAAGCTATCTCACAGACCAGTCAAGCAACAGGCTGATATAGTCATACTCACTGAATCATACCTTACAGGCAATGTCCGAGAACGCCACCATCACCATCCCTGAATATGTCCTGTCCCACAGCAAAACAGACCCGGCACAATGCGATATAGTCAGGATGGAGTTGCCCTGAGAATCCTCAAAATTGACTCCTGATGCCACTAAGCCTCATGCCTTCAGGTCAGACATGGATAAGGAAACCTTCTGTTGATTTCCACGTACTGTCCTTCCTTGGCTGATGAATCTGCGCTCTTCCATGTTGAATAACACTTACAGGAAGCACTGAGGGTGGCAAGGGCACAAAATGTTCTGTGGTTGGGGAATTCCAATGTCCATCATCAAGAAAGTCTTGTCAGCAGCACTACTGATCAAGCTGGCTAAGTCGTAAAGGACACTGACAATTGATTAGGTCTGTGGCAGGTTGTGAGGGAACCAACAACAGGGAAAATCATACCTGACCTCATCCTCACCAATCCACCTGCCACAAATGCATCTGTCTATGATAGTATTGGTAACAGTGACCAGCACACACTCCTTGTGAAGAAAAAGTTCCACCTTCACCTTGATGCCATCTTAAATTGTGTTATGTGGCACTTTCAACCATGCTTACGACCAAAACTCTACCTTCTGACCTACACCCAATAACCTTGGACTCCCTAGTTAGTCAAGAAATTAACTCTGCATAAAAATATTCAACAGCCCTGCCTTCATAGTTGTCTGAGGCAAAAGAGTTCTAAAGACATGGCACCCTCTGAGAGAAAAAAGATTCTCCTAATCTGTGTCCTAAATGGGTAACCCCTTATAAACAGTATTCCTTAGTTCACTAACTCTATTTCTCAATTTTAACTTTTGTTTTTCTGTCTGACTCTCTTGGAGGCATTTCACTCAGGTACTCATTCACCACTAGAACACGAGTAGATTATCTGTCAAAAGGTTTAACCAAGTTAACTACCGTAATACTTTCATAGCTGCCTCTCACTTTGCCCTCTCGACAAAGTTGAGCTAATTCAAAACTCTGCTGCCCATATCCTAATTCAGAGCAAGTTAGTCCACCCATTACCCTGTGCTTGCTGACTTACATAGATTACTAGTTCTGCAGCACTTCAATTTTAAAATTCTCATCCTTGATTTCAAATTCCACCATGCATGCCCCTCCTCATCATTTTTAAGGTAGTCCTCCAGCCTGACAATTCTCCAAGATTTCTGAGTTCCTCCAAATCTGGCTTCATGCATGTCTTCAATTTTCATCACACCTCTGGCAACTGTGCCTTCAGCCACCTTAGCTCTGAGCTATGGAATATTCTCCCTAAGCTCTGTACCAGGCCCCAAGATGTTTCTGAAAATCTACCCACTGTCTATCCTATCGTCTCTTCATGTAATGCTGCCAGCTGCTGTTTGATGACATTCCAAGAAAGCTCCTTAGATCGCTGCAGTATGGGACAGGTGCTGTATAAATGTAAGTTGTTATTGCATTTACCCAGTGCAAGTTTTTTATTGCATTTATTTGACATTAACTTGTATATGTTGCAAATAAGGTGGTGAAGTAGCAGAAACTAGGCTTGATTTTTGATTTTCCTCTCACAAGTCTAAAAGTCCTCTGTTTCCTAGGAAGGGGTGAGCGTGTTGGTGAAGTTGCATATCGGCAATGCAGCATATGACCAGTTTTTCCTTGGCTTACTGAGTTGGGCTAATTTGTCAAATTCACGGGAAAAAGGTTGCTGTCATCCCATCGTGGTTAAAATCATTAGTCAAAGGCAAATACCCAAGCACTGATACTATATTTAGGCAGACAAAATAGTAGCCAGTGAAGTTCAGCATTTGGTCTAGAGCTAACCTTTGACATCACTGATCCGTATAACTCCAAGCCACAGAACACAGGGACAAACCTGTAGCTGAGTCCCTAGTCCGTGCAGGATTTTGGCCTCGGCCGCAAGCATTCCTTAACAGCACTGCAAGAGGAAACGTGCGCTATTTTGATTGCTGCTGCAGTTTGAGGTGACAGCTTACCACCATCATCTCCCCAAGGTCAGTTAGAGTCCGGCACTAAATACTAACTCTTGCCATCGATGCTGACATTCCATGAATAAAATACCTCCACTCCCCACCCCCCTCACTCCCCCCAAAAAAGCAGGGATGCGAAAATTTAGCTAAGATTCCTCCTCTTTGTTACTCTTCTACCGAGAAGCATCTCAGGACATCGGTTAAGATTAGGCATATTCTCCACTGTCAGGATCGAAAAGTGTGATACAGTACTTATCGAAGGAGAATGGTCTCTTCGGGATAACTGGTCCCTTGGAAAGCTGCAAAGAAAATTGGTAGATAAACACTGTCTAAGTCCTTAATGCAAAGCGTAGTAACTGAAATATATGCTCGATGTTAAATGATTTACTGATCCCGACTGCATGATCTTGATGGGGAGTACAATACTTAAATGTAACAGTAGTAGAGACACGAGTTGATTCTCAGAGGTCATTAGTTGGGTTGCTGATTGTCTGGTACATACCCTCGTCGGGTGCCACTGGGTTGTCGGGGTCACCATCCACCATGTCACATTCAGCTTCCCCTCCATAAGCGAACTCCAGTCCGATAGAGCCGCAGTCCTCCACCGCCAACTTATTCATTCTATGGCGTCTTACTTCCCAGCCAAGCCTTAGTTAGCAAACAACATTACTGAGCTTCACCGTCACCTGATAATGAGAAACCATGACGAACTTTCACCTCCTCTACAGAAAACATCCGGTGTCAGAACTGTAAAAGGGAGTGTCTTTCTAGCGGGGACTTCGAGTGGGTCTTTCAGACATCATTGCCACTTCACTGGCGTTAATCCTTCGCAAACAGTTGTATTTTAAAGCCAATTTTGCCACGGGTGGAGAAAATATTTTAATCAAAATGTGACAAACGTTTATATGTAGTGTAGTTGAATATATACACAATCTGTTCTGTCATTACTGTTACTGCGAACTGTTTGTTTTTCTGGGCTAGACTGTAAATGTTTTCTGAAAAAGTAATTCTACTCTCATTCTGTTATACGTAACGGTTCTCTCTCTCTTCAGGTGTTGTACCTTTCTCCTTTCAATCCGCGATGATCGCACTTAAAATAAAATCCTCGTTCCATTTGCCAGCATTTGGCTTGTATCCCTCTAAAGCCTTCCTATACATATACCCGTCCAGACGCCTTTTAAATGTTGTAATTGTACCAGCCTCCACTACTTCCTCTGGTAGCTCATTCCATACATGCACCAGCCTCTGCATGAAAAAGTTACCCCGTAGGTCCCTTTTAAATCTTTCCCCTCTCACCTTAAACCTATGCCATCTAGTTTTGGACTCCCCTACCATGAGGAAAAGACCTTGGTTATTCACCCTATCCCTGTCCCGCATGATTTTATAAACCTATATAAGGTCACCCTTCAGCCTCTGACGCTCCAGGGAAAATAGCCCCAGCCTATCCAGTCTGTCCCTACAACTGAAACCCTCCAACCTTGGCAACAGCCTTGTAAATCTTTTCAGAACCCTTTCATGTACCCACTTACAATGGCTTCTCTTTTCCCCACATCGTTATCCCCAGTGTATCTGAAGAATCCATCCTTGGTTTGCTCATCCACTTGCTGTCTCTTGTCAGCATCATCCAGGAACACAGACATAGTTTTATATGTATGCTGAACATACCCAGCTCTTACCACTCATCCATTGTTGCTACTTTATTGGATTGTGTATCTCATATCCTGTACTGGATGAACAGATTTTTTTCAATAAAATATTGGGAAGACTGAAGCCATTTTTGCACCTTTTGGTCCAAATTTTGGTCCCTAGCAATCAATTCCATCCTTTTCCAGGCAACAGATTGAGATTAAGTCAATCTGTTCTAAACATTATGTTTGATACCACCTTTTATTCGTACCAACACATGACTTCCATTTCTACCTCTGTAACATTGCTAAACTTTGCCCTGAAATAACTTCACAGAGGTTGGCATCCCATCACCTTTATTTACACATGGAACGTCCTTGACAATGATCCAGCTTTCTCAGACCCAGCTCTCAGAGTGAACAGAACCTCTGACACTCCTGTTTATTTCTGTCGGGCCAGGGCTCCCTGATTGGACCAGATTTACAGCCCCAGTCAGGGAACTCATTTTCTATTAGATCCACCTTGCTGACCTCATTACAATCACTACATCCCTCCCCCTCTGAGTCTGAAGGCACAGGCCGATCTTTCTTTTGCATTTCCTCCTGGGGCATTTTAGCACTGGGTTAGGTTCCTCCAACCCTGCCTCTGATTTGGCAGTGTGTAATGCACAGTAGCTCACCTCTTGTTCCTGGATTGTCTCAGAAGAAATTCAATCTCCTCTTCAGGTGGCAAAGGCATCGACATCCGCTGTGTCCATCTCAGATTTCGAGATATCATCAAAGCTTGACGGGTTCCAGAACAGTTAGAGAGGCAGTCAAGGAACTGGGCATGTTTTGCTTCCGCATTGCTTGTCATGCATGTTTGCATCTTTCATATGGTCCACATGCATGTTCAGGATCATTGCACCTACCCAAACTTTATAAATCAACTTGACCTCACGTTGACCATGCCTCTTACCTGTGCAGGGCCATTCCTGTGGTTTCTAAACCAAACTTCGCTCCTTGAAGTAAACTGTCTCTCTTGCTTACCGGAGTCTTGTGTGCAGCATTGCCGTTTCACCCTCCCTCTCGTCCCAGATCTGGGAAAATCAGATTTAACCTGGTGCTGGGTCTTCTCCCATTAGTAATTCTGCTGGAGCTAACCATACAGTTGCATGAGGGGTGGTCCTGTAATCAAATAGGAACCGGGACAGTTTGGTATCTCGTGAAGCTGTAGTCTTTCTTTAAGCCTGCTTTCAAAGTTTCAACTGCTCTTTCTGCCAGACCATTGGATAATGGATGGTATGGAGCTGTCCTTATATGTTGAATACCATTCGACTTTAGGAAATATCTAAATTCCCTGCTGGTAAATGATGGCCTGTTATCTATGACCAACACATCTGGGAGTCTGTGTATTGCCAAAGATGCATGCAGTTCTTCTATCATCATCCTGGTGTTTGATGAATGAATTCTATGCACATCCAGCCACTTTGAGTGAACATCCACAAGACTAAGATCAGTGAGCCCACGACAGGACCTGCATAGTCGATGTTTAACTGAGTCCAGGGTTTACTGGGCCACTCCCATGAATGTGGGAGAGGTGCTGACGGTGATTTTTGCTCTTGTTGGCACTCTGGGCACTGCCGCACCAACTCAGCTATGTCTGCATGCAATCCTGGCCACAAGACATAACTTCTCACCAATATCTTCATTTTGTAAACCCAAAACCAAGACATTCCAAAAAAACTTCCGGGTATTTAATTAGGACTGCACTCAGGAAGCCATTTTCTAGTCAAAAATGTTGAGCCGGTCTAAGTGAATCTTTCTGAATCAATTTCACCCCATCAAACTTGAGCCCGAGCCTTCTCCTACAATCAGTGATAACTGAACCAGCTGCTTTTCATAAGAGACTGGAACCAAAGTTGTATCCTTAATCTGTAAAGGTTCCCTGATATAGGTTCTCAGTCTAGCCAAGGCCTTGAGCAAACTTTAAGTGTTGGAGTCCGCAGCAAATTTTGTTAAAGACTGGTTCTGCGATCACTGAAATGGCTGCACTGGTATTGACCTCCATTAGAACAGCCATTTAATCAGACGTTTATTTTTGATTGGTTCAGATTTGGAGGTTGCTAAAAAATTTAACTGTCTCAAACTAGATGTATGTGGACTTTCCAATACCGGCCTATGTGTTCTCTTACTCAATTTAAATCTGTTGGGACTCTACTGCTGTCT
The DNA here is from genome assembly GCF_021869965.1 of Rhincodon typus. Taxonomy (NCBI): domain Eukaryota; kingdom Metazoa; phylum Chordata; class Chondrichthyes; order Orectolobiformes; family Rhincodontidae; genus Rhincodon; species Rhincodon typus. The sequence continues at coordinate 35,322,781 of NC_063336.1, forward strand.
CAAGTCCACATACTGGCAGCAAATACAATGGCTTGCTGGCCTGGATCCTGAAGAAAATTTTAAACCATTTAGCCGGGGTTTGACTTTGTTTTGGTATTTTGCTGTGGGCTGACCTATAGTCCTTCTGTTCAGGATATGTCTTGAGTGAAGCTATGCAATTGCTTCACTCAAGTGGTATTCCCCAAGCTCAGTCGGACTGGCAAGGGTGTCCCCTTCCATGATATTATTGCAAACCATCAAAAGTGTACTGGGGGGGTAAGGGAGAGAAGGAAGGGGCTAATATAAAATGGAGTTGGATGGGGAAATAAAGAACTGTATGTCCATAGGTGTCCAACCCTCTCTAAAGGCATCAACAGCATTGTGAGACACTGCGTGCTCCTCTCCAAGGACACCCGGGAATGAACAGAACCGTGGAAGAGCGGCAAACAGTTGGTAGAGATAACCCCCTCCACAGTCCACTGCTTGGACCTGTTTATAGCCAGACTGACCAGGCCCAGGAGCAAACACATGAGGAGATCCTCCAATCTCCCACACCACTCTGCACTGGGTGCCCAAAGGTCAGTAGCGTGGGACTGAAATGCAACCAAAAACACAACAAAAGGTTTTTCAAATAACTAAAAAGAGAGTGCAAACACCCACATCCAATATATACATGGCCCATGGACTCCACAGTGCCACCAAATAAACAGTTGGCCTGGGAGTTCGTGAACTGCCACAAATTGTAGTTATATGGGACTGCTGCGTGCAACACCTCCACCCCAGGTCCCCGAGTGAAAGAGGAAGGACGCCTGCTTAGAGAGCCATTCCACTGTGGATCCCTGCCATCCAACAGTAAATAAGCACACCAAGGTGTGTGGACAGCGGGGTTCTACCACACACCCGCACATCCTCCAACAGATACACAACATTGGGCCATTTTCAGGTGACGGAAGGTCTTCAGTTGAACAGTCTCCCAACTGAGCTATTTCAGCTGGGCACACCAGTTGAATTAGACACATTCCTAATCAACCTATTCACAGATATGATTACATACCAGGGAGGACTTGAACTACTACCACTGCACCACAAGACCCCTTTGGAATGCTTACTGGGGTGAATTATTTAAATGGGAAGCAGATTCAAAATGCTTTAGTGCAGAGGGATCTGGGTATCATTGTGCATAAATTGCAGAAAGTGGGTAAGCCGGTGCAGCATATAATAAGAAAGGAAAATGGAATCCTGGCATTTATTGCAAAAGAGATAGTAGGAACTGCAGATGCTGGAGAATCCGAGACAACAAGGACTGGATTATAAAAGGAAAGCAGTGTTGTTACCATTATATAAGTTAGTGAGACCACACCTGGAGTATCGTGTCCAGTTCTGGTCTCTTTACTAAAGGAAGAATGTGGTGAAACCGGGGGCTGTTCAGAGGAGGTTCACCAGATTGATTCCAGGGATGAAAGGGCAGTCATACGGGGAGCGGTTGGATAACTTAGGCTTGTAGTCTGGAGTTCAGAAGACTGAAGGAGGATCTGAGTGTTAACAGTGTTAAAGAGGATTGATAAGATGGACGTTGAACAGATGCTGCCTCCTTGTTAGACAGTCTCAAACAAGACATCATAGATATAGAGTGAGGGGGGTAGGTTCCAAACTGAGATGAGGAGAAACTACTTAGACTCATAGAGTCATAGAGATATACACCACGGAAATAGACTCTTCGGCCCAGCTCATTCATGCTGAACAGATATCCTATGTAAATCTAGTCCCATTTGCCAGCATTTAGCCCATATCCTTCTAAACCCATCCTATTCATATACCCATCCATATGCCTTTTAAATGTTGTAATCAGACCTGCCTCCACCACTTCCTCTGGAAGCTCATTCCATACATGCACCACTCTCTGCGTGAAAAAGTTGCCCCTTACGTCCTTCTTATATCTTTCCCCTCTCACCTTAAACCCATGCCCTCTAATTTTGGACTCTCCTACACTGGGGAAAAGACCTTGCCTATTTACCCTATCCATGACCCTCATGATTTTATAAACCTCTATAAGGTCGCCCCTTAGCCTCGAACGCTCCAGAGAAAATAGCCCCAGTCTATTCAGCCTCTCTCTATAGCTCAAACCCTCCAACCCTGGCAACATCCTTGTAAATCTTTTCTGAACCCTTTCTAGTTTCACAACATCCTTCCTATAGCAGGGAGACCAGAATTGCACGGAATATTCCAAAAGTGGCAGAACGAATGTCCTGTACAACCGCAACATGACCTCCCAACTCCTGTACTCAATGCACTGACCAGTAAAGGCAAGCATACCAAACAGCATCTTTACTATCCTATCCAGCTGCGACTCCACTTTCAAGGAACTATGAACCTGCACTCCAAGATCTCTTTATTCAGCAACACTCCCCAGGACCTTCCAATTAAGTGTATAAGTCCTGTTCTGATATGCCTTTCCAGAATGTAGCATCTTAGATTGACCTACATTAAACTCCATCTGCCATTCCTTGGCCCATTGGCCCGTCTGATCAAGATCCCATTGTACTCTGAGGTAACCTTCTTCACTGTCCACCACACCTCCAATTTTGGTGTCATCTGCGAACTTACTAACCATACCTCCTATGTTCACCACCAAATCATTTAAATTCTCTCAGAGGGTTGTGAATCTGTGGAACTCACTGCCCCAGAGTGCAGTGGGGGCAGAATCAATCATGAGATTCAAGAAAGAAATAGATATGTTTCTGATGAAAAACAGGATAAAGGACTATGGGGAGCAGGCAGTGAAGTGGAGTTGAGACCAGGATAAGATCAGCCATGATCATGTTAAATGGCAGAGCAGGCTCAAAGGGCTGAATTGCCTTCTTCCGCTCCTATGTTCCTCCAGCACTTTGTATTTCCATCCAAGTACTAACCAGGCCTGAGTCTGCTTAGCTTCTGAGAGCAGCTGTTTTTCAATTAGTTAAGGCTGTAGGCCTAGTTGAATTAGATAGCAGTAATTTACCTGCTCATAATGTTACTGCACACCTCTGGTGTGGGTAGGGCTTGAAACCAAGCCTTCTATCTCAGAGAGAAAGACATAACAACTAATCCAAAGAGCCCTCTGACTAGTTGAATTAAATAGTTTCCAATCAACTTGTTCAGAGATGTTATTACATGCTTCTGGAGCAGGTGGGATTTGAACTCAGCCCTCTTAGTCTAGAGGTAGATATACTACCACTGCATCTTAAGACTCATGTTACTAGTTGAATTAGAGGATTGAAAGAACAAAGAAAATTACAGCACAGGAACAGGCCCTTCGGCCCTCCAAGCCTGCACTGACATGCTGCCCGCCACAACTAAAACTCCCGACCCTTCCAGGTCTCCTATCCCTCTATTCCCATCCTATTCATATATTTGTCAAGATGCCCTTTAAAAGTCACTTTGGCATCTGCTTCCACTACCTTCCCTGGCAGTGAGTTCCAGGCACCTACCACCCTCTGTGTAAAAAACTTGCCTCGTACATCACCTTTAAACCTTTCCCCTCGCACCTTAAACCCATGGCCCCTGGTAACTGACTCATCCATCCTGGGACAAAGCTTCTGACTGTCCAGTCTGTCCATGCCCTTCATAATCTTGTAGACCTCTATCAGGTCACCCCTCAACCTCCGTCGTTCCAGTGAGAACAACCCAAGTTTCTCCAACCTCTCCTCATAGCTAATGCCCACCAAACCAGGCAACATCCTGGTAAATCTTTTCTGTACCCTCTTCAAAGCCACCACATCCTTCTGGTAGTGTGGCGACCAGAATTGAACATAATATTCCAAATGCGGCCTACTAAGGTTCTATAAAGCTGCAACGTTACCTGCCAACTTTTAAACTCAATGCCCCAGCCGATGAAAGCAAGAATGCCATATGCCTTGTTGACTACCTTTTCCACCTGCATTGCCACTTTCAGGGACATGTGTCCCTGTACACCCAGATCCCTCTGCCTATCAGTACTCTTAAGGGTTCTGCCATTTACCGTATATTTTCCATCTGGATTAGACCTTCCAAAATGCATTACCTCACATTTTCCAGATTAAACTGCTTCTGCCATCTCACTGCCCAAGTCACCAGTTGATCTATATCCTGCTGTATCCTTTGACGTTCCTCATTGCTATCAGCAATCCTACCAACCTTTGTGTCATCGGCAAACTTACTAATCAGACCAGTTCCATTCTCCTCCAAATCATTTATATATATGACAAATAGCAAAGGTCCCAACACTGATCCCTGAGGAATGCCACTATTCACAGCCCTCCATTCAGAAACGTACCCTTCCACTGCTACCCTCTGTCTTATATGACCAAGCCAGATTTTTATCCATCTTGCAGGCTGACCTCTGACCCCATGCGACTTTACTTTCTGTATCAGCCTGCCATGAGGGACCTTGTCAAAGACCTTACTGAAGTCCATGTAGACACCATCCACTGCCCTACCCTCATCTATCCTTTTCGTCACTTTCTCAAAAATCTCAATCAAGTTAGTGAGACACGACCTCCTCTTCACAAAACCATGTTATCGCTCGCTAACACGCCCACTTATTTCCAAGTGGGAGTAAATCCTGTATCGAAGAATCCTCTCCAATAATTTCCCTACCACTGACATAAGGGTCACGGGCCTGTAATTAGCTGGATTATCCTTGCCACCCTTCTTAACCAAAGAAACAACATTGGCTATTCTCCAGTCCTCTGGGACCTACCCTGTAGCCAGTGAAGATACAAAGATTTCCCTCAAGGCCCCAGCAATTTCCTCCTTTGCCTCTCTCAGTATTTTGGGGTATATCCCATCAGACCCTTGGGACTTGTCTACCTTAATGTTTTTCAAGACCCCCAGTACCTCTTCCTTCTGATCTCAACATGAACCAAACTATCTACACACCCTTCCTCAGACTCATTATCCACCAAGTCCTTCTCTGTGAATACTGATGCAAAGTACTCATTTAATACCTCACCCATTTCCTCTGGCTCCACACATAAATTCCCTTCCCTGTCCTTGAGTGGGCCAACCCTCTGCCTGGCTATTCTTTTGCTCTTTATATATGTATTAAAGAGTTTCCTTAATCCTGTTGGCCAATGACCCCCTTTAGCCCTCCTGACTCCTTGCTTAAGTTTCTTTGGACTTTCCTTGTATTCCACCCTTGTTTTGTGTGTTCCCAACCTCCTAGCCTTGATAACTGCTTCCTTTTTCTTTTTGATTAGGCTCACAATACCTCTTGTTATCCAAGGTTCCCTAAACTTGCCATACTTATCCTTCATCCTTACAGGAACGTGCCGGTCCTGAGTTCCCAGCAACTTACACTTAAAAGCCTCCCACATACCATATGTTGATTTGCTCTCAAACATCTGCCTTCAATCTACATTCTTCAGTTCCATCCTAATATTGTTGTAATTAGTGTTCCCCCAATTTAGCACCTTCACCTGACAACTACATCTATCTTTATCCATCAGTACCTTAAAGCTTACTGAATTGTGATCGCTGTTCCCGAGCTTCTCCCCTATGGAGACGCCGGCCACCAGGCCAGGCTCATTCCCCAATACTCAGTCCAATACGGCCCCTTTCTTAGTTGGACTATCTACATACTGTTTCAAGAAGCCCTCCTGGATGCTCCTTACGAACTCTGCCTAATCCAAGCCCCAAGCACTAAGTGCATCCCAGTTAATATATGGGAAATTAAAATCACCCACGACAACAACCCTGTTACTTTTACATCTTGCCAAAATCCGCCAACGTATCTGTTCTTCTGTCTCCCGCTGGCCGTTGGGAGGCCTACAGTAAACCCCAAACATTGTGATTGCACCTTTCCTGTTCCTGAGCTCTACCCATATTGTCTCGCTGTATAAGCCATCCGAGGTGTCCTCCCGCAATATAGCTGTGATAACCTCCTTAACAAGTAGTGCAACTCCACCACCCCTTTTATATCCCCCTCTATCCTGCCAGAAACATCTGTATCCTGGAACGTTAAGCTGCCAATCCTGTCCCTCCCTTAACCAAGTCTCTGTAATAGCAACAACATCATAGTTCCAAGTACTAATTCAAGCTCTAAGTTCATCTACCTTACCTGTTACATTTCTCGCATTGAAACTGATGCACTCCAGTCCACCAGATCCGCTTTGTTTCGCAACCACACCCTGCCTGCTCTTCCTCTGAGTCTTATTGGCCCTATTCTCCAGTTCCCTTACAGTTAATTCACCTTTACTTTGGTTCCCACACCCCTGCCGAGCTAGTTTAAATCCTCCTGAGTGACACCAGCAAACTTCCCAGCCAGAATATTTGCGCTCCTCCAGTTTAGTTGCAACCTGTCCTTCTTGTACAGGTCCCACCTGCCTCGGGAGAGATCCCAATGGTCTAGATATCTGAAACCCTCCCTCCTATACCATCTGTTTAGCCAAGAGCTGAGCTGTACTATCCTCCTACTTCTAGCCTCACTGGCACGTGGCACAGGGAGTAAAACTGAGATTACAACTTTGGAGGTCCTGCTCTTTAACTTTCTCCCTAAATACCTGAACTGCTGCTCGAGGACCTCTTCTCTCATTACACTTATGTCGTTAGTACCAACGTGTACCATGACCTCTGGCTGTTCACTCTGTCTCTTCAGAATGCTTTCTGCCCATTCAGAGACGTCCTGGACCCTGGCACCAGGGAGGCAAGACAACATCCTGGAGTTTCTTTTACATCCACAGAAGCGCCTATCTGAACCCCTAACTATTGAGTCCCGGATAACTACTGCTCCAGTGGTCTTTGTCCTTCCCTTCTTAAGAACAGAGCCAGCTGTGGTGCCACCAGTGTGCCTGCTGCTGCTGTTGTCCCCTGATTGGTCATCCCCCCCAACAGTATCCAAAATGGTATACTTGCCCGAGACATCAGGGAAACCAAGCGGATGCTTGGGGACCGCTTTGCAGAACACCTACGTTCAGTTCGCACTAAACAACTGCACCTCCCAGTCGCGAACCATTTCAACTCCCCCTCCCATTCCTCAGACGACATGTCCATCCTGGGCCTCCTGCAGTGCCACAACGATGCTACCCGAAGGTTGCAGGAACAGCAACTCATATTCCGCTTGGGAACCCTGCAGCCCAATGGTATCAATGTGGACTTCACGAGCTTCAAAATCTCCCCTCCCCCACCGCATCCCAAAACCAGCCCAGCTCGTACCCGCCTCCCTAACCTGTCCTTCCTCCCACCTATCCCTTCCTCCCACCTCAAGCCCCACCCCCATCTCCTACCTACTAACATCATCCCAACCCCTTGACCTGTCCGTCCTCCCTGGACTGACCTATCTCCTCCCTAACTCCCCACCTACACTCACCTTTACTGGCTTCATCCCCGCCTCTTTGACCTGTCTGTCTCCTCTCCATCTATCTTCTCCTCTATCCATCTTCTATCTGCCTCCCCCTCTCCCCCTATTTATTTCAGAACCCCCTTCCCCTCCCCCATTTCTGAAGAAGAGTCTAGGCCCGAAACGTCAGCCTTCCTGCTCCTCTGATATGTGTTCATCCAGCTCTACACCTTGTTAACTAAAAAGGACAGTTTATTATGATTTGATATGCCCAGGACACCTCTTTAAGCTGCCAATTTTTCAAGGAATTGCCATCTGTTTTGTGTTTGAAAAATTTTGTGACATTGCTTTGTTCAGTCGGACAAGGTGACACAATCAGCACAACATCCCCAGAGGTTACTCAGGGTCAGCTTTGTAAAGCTGCATTGATAGGGAATGGGCTCTTAGCGGCACAGATGCTGAGTTGCAGTTATAGATTGTGAGCTCCATCGGTCATGTAGGAACAGTTTCAATGAGCTGCAGTGACAAGTTGTCAGCCAATGCTGACCTAGAGTGACAGGGTGCTAGTTCTGGAGATGAGGCACAAAAGCAGAGCTCCTGTGATAGAGGTTCTTAACCCTAGGGCGAGAACTGAAATGTAGTGACAGGATGTGGTGGTTTAGGGAGCTGAGATACAGGAAGAGGGCTTCAACCCCAGGAGTCACTCTGGGACAGCGATGCTGAGCTGCACCAAGAGGGTCTCAACTCCAGGAGTCGCTTAGGGACAGCAGTGTTGAGCTGCACTAAGAGGGTCTCAACTCCAGGAGTCGCTCAGGGACAGCAGTGTTGAGCTGCACTAAGAGGGTCTCAACTCCAGGAGTCGCACAGGGACAGCGGTGTTGAGCTGCAGTTAGAGGGTCTGAAGCCTAGTAGGCGCTCGAGAACAGCGGTGTTGCTGCGATTATCGGGCAATCTGCGAGGCTCAACCTGCGTAGTAGGAAAGTCAGAGAACAACAATAAAAGGCTGCAAGTTCTCACAAATTGATTGCTCGGTGCATATTTGGGAAAGAGAAACAAAATAACGGGCATAATTTCAATCAAAGGTAAGTTTCAGGTTATCTTTCGTTTTTTTGTGGTTTATTTTCCGAAAAGCTTGTGTCTAAGTAGTTCACGCGAAGTTGCTATTTCCCAAGTGCGATATCGCATTAGTCTTCATAACAGGTTTGTTGGCCTTGCCATATGTGTAACTGCTGGGTTATTTACGAGCTTCCGTGATCTGCTTTAGGAATCTCTGTGTGTATGTGAGAGCAGTGTAACAGATTGATTTCGCTGACAGTTTCAGAAACAAACATTATCTTGAACAGTTAGAGGTGAGGAAGGTGACTGGTAGACATAGGTGAGCCAGGACTGGTTTGGTGTTAGAGATTGTGATTCTGTGTAAACTGCTAGTCCTGTGGGAGATGCTCCTCTCAGCGCAGGGAGCCCAGGACATTAGCTACATGATGTTTTTCGACTGTGCAATCACACATTCTACCTTGTAAAGCGCTTAATTTATTAACTTTGTTCATATTTGTTTATTTGAAACGGATTCCAAACATAAAAGTGCTGCTCCCTTCTGACAGTGCTGATCAGCATTGCTTTATTTTGGCGAACTTCGACATCAAAATTAAATTGTTCCGGAAACATCAAGTGAAAATTACCTCTTTGTTTGAACTTTTGTTTTCGGTCCTTTGTTCAATCCACAGGAAAATATTGTCCTGTTGTAGGTGTAACCATAATGGCAAACAACATTTCTCCGAAAGTAAAACTGTGCCTTAGACTATTGATAAGATTGAGATTAATTAAGGAGAAAGCAAGATTTGCAGATGCTGGAGTCACAGCCAATATGGTGTGGAGTTGGAGGAACACAGCAGGTCAGGCAGCATCAGAAGAGCAGGAAAGTCGACGTTTCTGTTTGCACTCTTCATCAGGAGTCCCCTCCTGCTCCTCTAATGCTGCCTGACCTGCTGTGTTTCTCCAGCTCCACACTGTATTGAGAATAATTAAGGTTGCAGATTGTGTGTAAACTAAAAATAGTTCATGTATTCAATAATCAGCTCCTTGAAGCATGACCTAAAAGAAGTGTACAATCTCAACTCTTACAGATCCTACAAACAAATGTTGGCATTGCTTACACACAGGTTAAAAAAATAACAAATTCCTCTCCGAGAAATGATACTTATCTCAGGATGCTAAGCCTGGTGGTGACTGACATTTTAAATAAAATTCTGATGATCGTCTTGAATATTGATTAGAAATGACTCTTGCACAAAAACATTTCTCAGGCTGCTGTCAGGGCATAAAGGAGAGATTGAGAGGTGTGCAGAGATAGCACAGTGTGGAGCTGGAGGAACACAGGGGGCCAGGCAGCATCAGAGGAGCAGGAAAATTGATGTTTCGGGACGGGACCCTTCTTCAGAAATGGGGAGGGGGAAGGAAGCTCTGAAATAAATAGAGATGAGGGGTGGGGCTGGGGAAGGTAGGTGGGATGGTGATAGGTGAGTGCAGGTAGGGATTGGTCAGTGAGGTGGGAGGGACGGATAGGTGGGAGAGAAGATGGACAGGTTGTGTCAGGTCAAGGAGGCAGGATGAGAGGGAGGATTAACATGAGATGAGGCGGGGGTGCGGAGATTTTAAAACTGGTGAGTTCCATGTTTAGGCCATCGGGCTGTAGGCTCCCAAGGCGGAATATAAGGTGCTGCTCTTCCAGTTTGTGGGTGGTGTCACTGTGACACTGGAGGAGGCCCAGGATGGACATGTCATCCAGGGAGTGGGAGGGGAAGTTAAAATGGTTCACGACTGGAAGGTGTTGTTGTTTGTCACGAACAGCGCAGATGCTCTACAAAATGGTCTCTGAGCCTCCACTTGGTCTCACTGATGTAGAGGAGGCCACATCGGGAACAGCGGATGCAATAGACCACATTAGCGGATGTTCAGGTGAACATCTGTATGATGTGAAATGTTTGTTTTGTGCCTTGAATGGAGGTGAGGGGGGGAGGTGTAGGGGCAGGTGTAGCACTTCCTGCGGTTGCAGGGAATGGTGTCAGGTGTGGTGGGGCTAGCGGGGAGTGTGGAGCGGACGAGGGAGTCACGGAGAGAACGGTCCCTACAAAAGGCAGGTAGCGGTGGGGAGGAAATATATCTTTGGTTGCGGGGTTGGGTTGTAGGTGGCGGAAGTAGCAGAGAATGGTACGTTGAATACAGAAGTTAGTGCGGTGACATGTGAGGACAAGGGGGATTCTGTCTTTGTTTTTGTTCGGGGGAGGGGATGTGAGGGCAGAGGTGTGGGAAACGCAACAGATGCAGTTGAGGACACTTTCGATAACCAGAGGGGGGATGTTGTGGTCCTTGAAATAAGAGGACATCTGGGATGTTCGGGAGTGGAACGCCCCATCCTGGGAGCAGACATGGCGGAGGCAGAGGAATTGGGAGTAGGGGATCGCATTCTTGCAGGAGGGTGGGTGAGAGGAGGTGTAGTCCAGGTCGCTGTGGGAGTCAGTGGGCTTGAAATAGATATCGGTTTCAGGGTGGTCACCAGAGATGGAGACAGAGAGGTCCAGGAAGGAGAGAGAGGTATCAGAGATGGTCCGGGTGAATTTGAGGTTGGGGTGAAAGATGTTAGTAAAATTGATGAACTGTTCAAACTCCTCATGGGAGTACAAGGTGGCGCCAATACAGTCATCGATATAACGGAGGAAGAGGTGGGGGATGGTGCCAGTGTAGCAGTGGAAGAAAGACTGTTCCACCTATCCTACAAAGAGGCAGGCATAGCTTGGACCCATGTGGGTGCTGATGGCCACCCCCTTAGTCTGCAGGAAATGGGAAAAGTTAAAGGAGAAGTTGTTAAGGGTAAGGACGAGTTTAGTTAAGTGGATGAGGGTATTGGTCGAGGGGGAACTGGTTAGGCCTGCGGGAGAGGAAGAAGCGGAGGACTTTTAGGCCATCCACGTGGGGGATACAAGTGTGCAGAGGTGAAGATGAGGTGTTGGGGGCCAGGGACTTGGAGGTCTTGGAGGAGTTGGAGGGTATGGGTGGTGTCCCAGACGTAGGTGGGGAGTTCGTGGACCAGGAGGCAGAAAACAGAGTCAAGGTAAGCAGAGGTGAGTTCAGTGGGACAGGAGCAGGCAGGGACAATGGGTCGGCCGGGACAGTCAGGTTTGTGGATTGTGGGAAGGAGATAGAAATGGGCAGTGCGGGGTTGGGGAACAATGAGGTTGGAGGCTGTGAGTGGGAGGTCACCTGAAGTGATGAAGTTATGAATGGTTTGAGAGATGATGGTTTGGTGGTCAGGGCCATGGGGTCATGATCAAAGGGCCGGTAGGAGGAGGTGTCATAGAGTTGGCTATGTAAAGCTATCTTTGAGAGGTGTGCAGGTAGACACAGTTGATAGATAGATTGATATATAAAATTTTAAAGAGTGATAGGGGGGGAACAGAACATAAGGAGAGGCATCCCTAGAATCCAGAATAACCTCTAGGTGGCTGGGGGTGGGGTTTGGGTGGGGGCAGGCATTCGAAGCTATTAAGGAGGTGCAATAATTTGGCAGTCTTTCTTGTTTTAAATGATAAAATATTCTGCAAATGAATTTCCACAGTGTTTTTCTTCCCCCCGCCTTCCCAAGGTCTCTGTTACACATCAGCCCGATTTATGGCAGAGATCGGGAAATCGCTGTGGAAATTTGATCTTTTTTTTAAAAGATGACTTTAATGCAGAAGAATGTGTTTTGGTTTGTGAGAAGTGTGGAACTATTTAAGAAAAGACATGATAACAAATACCTGGAGTAATTTGGAGATAATGTGTGCGTCTAGGTGTAATTCAGTTAGTGCTTAAGATTTGTGCTGGCCTGGCAAGGCTGCATTATTACCCAACTCTAATTGCCTTGAGAATTCAATGATGGCCAATGTTCTCCTCAAATAAATGCAGTTCTTGCAGTAATTGTGCGTGGTGGAGAATTTCAAGATTTTGACAGGGGAAAGTGTTGTGACTTGTAAGAAAACTTAAAAGTGATGTTATTGTACTGTTATCTTTTTGTGGAAGAAGCAACTGAATGGATTGTAATATCTGTACTTATATTTGTGGTAACATCTTCTTGGGGATTGTATCGTAGTAAAAATGAGAAACTCAGTTTTTATTTACCAGACTAGCACTAATTTGCTACCTAGTACTGCTTCAGTGAAATGAGTTGAGAAGAATTGTTTGACAGATAAGAAACATTTATTTATACGTTGCCAAAACAGTTTGCATAAGTATTCAATCATAAAAAATATTCATGATTTATACTTGGGGAAATTTCTCAACAATTTTAAAAGTGCTATTAAACTCCTTCTCAGATATACTGAATATTTTTAAGTGAAAAGTGTACAATTCTTTTCTACATAACTTTGGTGCTGTATTCTTTCGTGTCTATTGTAATACTGTAGTTTAACGTCCATTTTCCTTTAATGAAAGTTGCCTCTTCAACCATAAAATACCCTAATATGTCACTTGGTATTGTTATATGGAAGTGAAAGTAAGAGTGGGGAATATTTATTTCACTCATTACTGTTCATCTGTTTTGATCGTCGATCCATTCACTTTGTGATTTTCCTGTCTTGAAACTCTTAACTGTTCAATAGTAAAAGTAGTTTGTGGATATTGATGAAATATACGTTATATTTTGCAACCATGGATCAGCATTTGTCATATTAACGTAATTTTATAGCCTACATATTTTCTTATCCAATACTTATGTTATCTGTTTTATTATCCACATTTTATTAAATTTTAGCTCGTTAACACATAAAGACATAACATACAGATGAAGTGAGGAATAAACTTAAGTATTAGCTCAGGCATATAGTTTAAGAGCAGCGAGGCACAATAGGATCCTGAGAAGCACTGAGGATCAGTGGGACCTCAGTGTGCTAATTGACCAGTCCCATGGGGTAACAGGACAGGTAAATAAAGTGATAAAGGCATATATGATACTTGCCCTTTTTAGTTGAGGTATAGAGTTTAAGACCATGAAAGTTGTGCTGGAAATGTTGGTTAGGCTAAAGCTAGAGTATTGTGTCCAGTTCTGGAATCCACTTTTTTGGGGGGATGTGATAACACTGGAGAGGGAGCACAGAAGATTTACCAGGACTTTGCTTGAGGTGGAGAGTTATAGTTAGAATTAGAATTAGGTTTATTGTCACATGTACTCAAGTACAGGAGTACAGTGAAAAGTGTACAATGTCGCCCCACATGGTGCCATCTTAGGTACAAAATGAAGAAACATTGGACAGACTAGGGTTGTTTTCTCTGGAGCAGAGGAGATTGAGATGTATAAATTATGGGGGGCTATGACAGACTAGACAGGAAAGACCTTTTTCCCCTTGGTGGAGCGATCAAGGGGCATACATTTACTGTAAGAAGCAGGAGGCTTACAGGGGATATGAGTTGAAATTTTTTCACCTGAGGCTGGTGGGAGTCTGGAACTCACTGTCTGTAAGGATAGAAGAGACAGAATCCCTCATAACATTTCAGAAGTATTTAGATGTGTACCTGCAATACTGAGACATACAAGGCTGTGGGCCAAGTGCTGGAATGATATTAGATGATGAAGGGTCTAGGCCCAAAACGTCAGCCTTTCTGCTCCTATGATGCTGCTTGGCCTGCTGTGTTCATCCAGCTCTGCACCTTGTTGTCTCGGATTCTCCAGCATCTGCAGTTCCTACTATCTCAGAATAGTTAGGTGGTTGTTTTTTACTGGTGCAGACTCAGTGGGCTGAAGGGCCTTTTTCTGTGCTGTAGACCTCTGACTCTATGATGAAGGAATGGATTGAAGTCAGGTTGACCTTAAGAGACTGTTAAATATGATGGGCATGACCCAGGTGCAGAAGTCTTGCACACATTTCCAACAGATCATGTTTTTGCTCTTAGGGAGAAGGAGGTGAGGCAGGAATCACTCGAAGGGAAACATCCGGGTTATTTGAAATTTATGCTGTGTTCAAAGATTCTTGATGTTTCAAGGGCATTAACGCAGAGTACTGAAGTCATGAATTGATGGATTAAACATAAGCCTCTTGAAGGGCAGATAAGGATTGTTGAAGTGTCATGATCCTGAAGTTTTTTTTTAAAATCCCCTGATCTTTAAACATAGAGAGGAAAGAAACCGTCTTAAGTTATCTTTTGGAGATAAAAACACCTTCTGCTGATTTGCTTTGAATGTCATCTGGTGTAGTGTAGAAGAAAAACAGAGATCACCTATTCTACATTTCCAGTTGAGGTCTTTGTTCATGTTTTTCAAAGGCTGTTATTACAGCTACACTCATTATGAATGCTTGGCTGAACTTCCAAAGCTATAAAAATACTTCACTTAACAAGGGGTTCTGAGCTCTTGGATTGGTCGACATTTGAAGAGGGTATTATATGACTATCTGTCTTTGTAGTTACTGATTAGAAACTTGTTTTAAATAACTGATTGCACACTTGAGGGGACTTAAGTGTTTTGAATGAGTATTTTGACTATCAAGTGTGCATGAATGAGATCTGTATTGAATTATTGGAAGTTTAGTCATTTTCATCTCTACATGCCTCCAGGGTCTGCCCATTGTGGATACTGACTAAGTGATTATGGATTTGGTGTGGGGAGGTGTGGCAGGCAAGAGTTGTCATGGAGGAGCCATGTGGGTTTGAGGGGGCATGGTGATGGGTATGGGTATCTGTTACTGAGGCACATAAAAAGTGCGTGAGACATGAGGGCCAGAGGGCCAAACAGCTTCTAAAATAAAAATAGAAAGAACTGCAGATGCTGTAAATCAGAAACAAAAATCGGAAGTTGCTGTAAAAGTTCAGCAGGTCTGGCAGCATCTGTGAAGAGAAATCAGAGTTAACATTTCAGGTCCGGTTCTGAGGAAGAGTCACTGGTGCTGAAACATTAACTCTGATTTCCCTTCAAAGATGCTGCCAGATCTGCTGAGCTTTTCCAGCAACTTCTGCTTTAACTTCTAAAATAACTTGGATAAAGTCCAGAGAATGAGGTTGGCCTTCTAACTAGCCTTGCTTGGCATTCACCACCTGCAGCTCCTGCAATCTACTTCCAATGTCAGCAGACCCAGCTATACATAAAACT
The DNA here is from genome assembly GCF_021869965.1 of Rhincodon typus. Classification (NCBI taxonomy): domain Eukaryota; kingdom Metazoa; phylum Chordata; class Chondrichthyes; order Orectolobiformes; family Rhincodontidae; genus Rhincodon; species Rhincodon typus. The sequence continues at coordinate 35,338,167 of NC_063336.1, forward strand.
CTCCCTCTACCCCCACCCCACCCAACACACCTCTACAGTAAAGATAGTGTGCATCAGGGCCCTTTAAACTGCAGCATGTCTGCTGAGTAAACAAAATGAATGATTCAAGATACCCAATTAAGTTGTGAAGATTTAGTCCAAAATGTCAAGGTGCTTTTTCAGTCAATTAAATTTTGGCTTCCTGAAAGTGTAGGACTTACTGCTGCTAAACTGGTAATATCACTACTACTACTACTAGTAATATACTGCTGGTCACGCTGATTCTGGAGCCATTTTACAAAAAGGTGCTAATGTCTGATTCTAGTCCATATGCCCCCATTCCCAGTGTCAGCAATTTTCATTACCACAAGGTAAGGGTCTGAGTAATGAGCCTATACTTTGCACACCCAACCTGGCTAGCTCCATTGTGGGAATAGGTATCTCCTGGCTGACCGTAATTTTCACAGGGTGGGCTCTTCCAGGACATGTGGTTCCTGGCTGCTCAGAGGCATTGGGAACTTTTTGAAACGTTGTTTCAAAAGGTCCTATCCATGACGCTTCCACGTTTTCTAACTGGGAACTGCATTAGCAGAAACAGATTTCTATACGTCTAGTTCTCTACCTGGATTCATCACACGCGCTTGGCTAAGCTACCAAAATCTCAAATACACCACATGGAATAGATTCTTTTTGTACAAACTGAAATCCTAATTTTACTTGATTGACAACTTTAAGAGGTCTGTATATTTCTTGGCCAACATTAAGAGGTTTGAAGATGTGAAGATGTTACAGATATTCTAACAGTCTCTGGACCATTTTTATATGGTTGGAGGAGCAGTAGTTTTTCTTCCAAAGCAGATTCCTGAATGGGTGTTTATCTTCAACATTTTCATTGCTTTTGTACAGAACTAGTGAACCATATAATATCAGTACTGGATGAAGTGGCATGGGGACAAGCGGCCATGGAGAGGGGCTGGGTCAAGGCTTGAGCACCTGGTGCTTTTAATACAAAAGTTCCAGAGAACCAAAGTGGGTTTTCCAACCAGCCTGCCTTGCCACTATTCTGCTGCTGTAGCCACCTATCATCTGCTTCCATTAGCGGGCCCACCTCTCTCGAGCAAAGATTGTATGTAACAGAGTCCTTTTAAAATGAGCATGTCTGCTGCTGGATTGGGAAGTTTCTCAATACAAGCTACCCACCTTGGACCCAAAAACCTGGCTGTCCGTTTTTAGTATTTCCAGATCCGGTACAAGGTAATCGGCTGCGCAGAGTAAGCACTTCTGTAATTCTGTCTCAATGATATGCTTCACAGTAACCACAGTAGCTTTATCTACAACAACAGTATACCATTTTCCAACCACCTCTGGCAGGCAAAATGCTATCTGAATGTAACTATCAATTAGAACTGAAATAGGAAGGACGTTGTGACTTGTATCTGATTAAACCTCTCTTTCCCCGCCCACTCCATAGAAACCATGTGACATTCATCCTATTATACTGGGAGTTTAATTGAGAAATCATTGCAATACAAAATTAGATTTTTTTTCTTGCACTTTTTCGTTTAGATATCTTAAATGCTGAAATTTAGCACTCCGAGTTATTTTTCTCTTCTGTCAAAACTACAAACCACATCTGAGGTGCGTGATTGGAGTTTCTTCTATTCCTTTGCATGCAAACAACTTTTCTTTCCTTGCTCTACGTTCTCCTCTGTACTTCAACAAAGAAATTCAGCTGCATAGGAAACATTTAGGGGAGGTAGTGATGTAGTGGTAATATGAAATCTATTGCCCATATCTGGTCTAGCCTACATGTGACTCCAACTCATAGCACTGTGGTTGACTCTTAACTGCATCCTGAAATGGCCCTAGCAAGTACTCGGGTCAAAGGGACCCTAGGGATGGGCAATAAATGCCAGCCCAGAGGGCATCACCTACACCCTATGAATTAATTAACAAAAAATAATTGAAATGTATGAATATAAACTTTGACACACATCTGCTCCAGGCTCGATCACATTATGAAAAGAAGCAAACAGAGATGGAAAATTAATATTTATGATTGAACCAACCCTTGCCCGCCAACCCACTTCCTTTCTCTTAAAGCTGTGTTGTAAACTCTACTCCTGATTTAGATTTTTGTGTTTCTACTTTTATCATCATTGCAACCCGGGATAAACTGTTACAGATAGTGCTAAAACACTGATGTGAAAATCTATTCAATGTTGCTTTAAAATATAAAACAATCACTTGGATCTTGTGAACATAGCTAATTTTGTTTCTATTCTTCTAGCTGAGTGAGGGGAGCATGCGTCACTGCACCCTTTCAATATTGTACCATAGTGTGAGCAATGCTATCCTTTCCAGGCATCAATGATGTTATTGCGTTTCCATTTTTATTACAATAAACTAAACAATGGGCAACAGCAAATAACTTATTTTGAAAAAAAAAGTTCATTTGTGCATAAATTATTTCCCTCTAACATCATTATATTGTCATGAAAAAACATGACTCAGTGATAGATTTTTCCATTCCTATAGAGTTCATTTTGCTTCAAATAGAACTTCTAGGTTATATCAGTGAAACAATTGCTGATTGCTGCCTTGCGTTGAACAATTTAAAAAAAAATGTTGTGATTGTATAATTCTTGTCAGGTGTTCAAATCTTATGTCCCATATTGTGAGTTACTAGTCTCGAATATATCATTTGAAAAGGCAATAGTGAATGTCGGATGGGGAGAGCAAATAAAGAATCTATTTACTTTAATAGCAGCCTGAAAATAGATCATATGTATATTTGTACCGCTGCTCATGGCTCTGCATTGTAGAAATCAAAACCTCCCATCTAAATGGTGTGCACTGAACAAAAAAGTGAATGCACATTTCAAAAGCCAAGTTGTTTAGCAACATGTTGATTGCCTAGGTTAGAACATGAGTGACATGTATTTTGCCATTGACCCAGATTTTACCATTATAATTAAATTCTATGCACTACATGCATAATTTTTGTTTTGCCTTCTTCCAACCATCCCACCTGCCTACTTAAGGCATGACTCCTGCTGGGGCACAGTTGCAAAGGCAGCAACAGTCAGTCGGCATTTGGGGCTTGGTTGAACGCCAAGGTCTGTTATATTGCGGCATAGATTCCAGACCAGACAGGCCTGTATCTTTAAGACAGTTACATGACATCACAACATGTGACATACCAGTATAAAGCAATAAACTTCAGTTGCTCTCACTGTGTGAAGGAATAGGTGTACTGTCTTCAGTGTCAGTGACGTATATGTAATTTTTAAAAAATTCATTCATGAGAGGTTAATGTTGCTGGCTGGGCCAGCGTTTGTTGCCCCTTAGGCGCACTTGAGAAGATGGTGAGCTGCTTTCTTGAACTGTTACAGTCAATTTGCTGTGATTAGACCCACAATACTGTTAGGGATAGAATTCCAGGATTTTGACACTGCAATAGTGAAGGAATGGCGATATATTCCCAAGTCAGGTGAGTGGCTTGGAGGGGAACTTGCAGTTGATGGTGATGATCCCATGTATCTGCTGCCCCTGTCGTTCTAGATGTAAGTGGTCGTGAGTTTGGAAGGTGCTGTCTAAGGATCTTTGAATTTCTGCAGTGCATCGTGTAGATAGTACACACTGCTGCTACTGAACGTCAGTAGTGGAGTGAGTGGATGCACGTGGATGTGGCGCCAGTCAAACGGGCTGCTTTGTCCTGGAGGGTGTCAAAGTTTTTGAGTGTTGTTGGAGTTGTACCCAACCATGCAAGTGGAGAATATTCCATCATACTCCTGACTTGTGCTTTGTAGATCTTGGACAGGCTTTGGGGAGTCATGAGATGAGTTATTGGCTGCAGGATTCCAAACCATTGACCTGTTCTTGTAGCCACAGTATTTGCATGATTAGTGTAGTTCAGCTTTTAGTCAATGGTAACCCCCAGGATGCTGGCAGTGGAGGAGCCAGTGATATTAATGCCATTGATTCTACGAGCAATGGTTAGCAGTAGTTCCCCAACAAGGGGAAACATGCTGTCTGCATGCACCTGTGAAGCCCCTTTAGAGTCTTGAGTTTCAACAAGATGAATTTTTCAGTATGGTACACTATTGTTGGTTGTCATTTAGGAGACTGCATAACTCTTTGTCAAGGACTTAATCCAATGTTCTCACCCGATTGCACTTGAATTATTGTGTTCAGTTTTGGTCATCATAGAAATGTAATATATGGCGAAGGGAAGAAAGAATCAAGGTTGATGTTGAGGGAGTATGTGTAATTCTGCACAACAAGGCAAGGAAGTGGCACTAGGTAAATTGTTCTTGTGCAGGCCCCACACAAAAATGGCAGGTCAAATGGCCTCCCCTGCTGTGACAACTCTGTGAAGTGAAAACGGTGTGTGTTATGAGGAAGGATTATTACAGGAGTGTTAACTCTACAGCTCCCTGAAGTTTTTCGTCATGCAATGATCCCATTTCTTGGAGATTAAGGTAACAGTTGTTGTCTGGGTGGGCATTGTTCAAATGGAGTTCTGTTTTCTTGCCTCCAAAAGGAAGGCTCCAAACTAAGTATGTGTTCAGAGACTATACAGTGTGGAGCTCGAAACTGTATTGTCTCTGACTGCAACATCTGCAGCTCTTGCTATCTCGAAGTATGTGGTTGCTGGATTAGAATGTGAAACCATTGCTATCCTCCTGCAAGGAATTCAACATGAATGCAATTCATACCAGTGCTCTGCTGGTAATCTGTCAGCTGCTGCAACAAGATGGGAGGTGAAAATGTGTAGCCTCGGTTGAGAGTTCATACAGGATTTTGTAACACCATATATGGAAGCCCACTTGTATCTCTTTTGTTGATTTTTTTTTAAACTGAACTTCATGAGTTGCTTTCTTCTAAGAACTGAAGCAGGGTTACTGAATACCATCCAACTCATTTGATGATGTCAACTACAAGGAAAAACCTTGAAATCTGTTCCTGCTATTTCTGAGAGAATTCCACTGCTTCCATTGATAGGGAACTGTGTTATTTGTGGATCCTTCTTGACAGCCCTAATGCACTCAGCTCACCATCTCGAATAATATTTGAACTAATGAGATAGGGTGGTATGTATATCACATACTCGAGAAGAAGATTTAGATTTTTCAATAAAACATGTTGAAAATAGCCAGCAAGTCCAGCTAACATCTGTGATGAGAGTTACCCCACTAATGTGGATCATGTGCTTTGGCTATTGCTGAACTGTGCCTCTGGATTTGGGTAAATGCAGTGTGCTCTTCACCTCACTCTCTGAAAGAGACCGTGCGAGTGTACCGTTTACTGTTACACCCTTCCCAAGAGCTGGAATTTACTCTTCCAAATAAAATCCAACATTCAGGCATATATTGACACGGCTTCTAGATTCTTCAAAAATCTCTAGATCAGAGACTTTGTCAAATCAATTGAAACAATTCTGCAGGAAAAGCCTACATTTCAAGTTTGAAAAAATGGAAACCACAGATCTGTATTTCTTGGAAGTGACTGGAGTCTGGCTCCTGGATGGATTGCACCTTTTTCGGGGAATGTCTGCTGAAATAAGTGTCAGTCAGGTACTTTAGTGGGCAGCTGCAGGCCTTACACAGGATTTATGACCCAGGGTTGACATCCCCTACTCTCCATTGTATAAGAATGTAAGGGTCAGAATGGGTTAATATTCAGGAATGCCTTAAACACCACCCACTATGACGATATCACACGGACTTTGTGGGGAGCAGCTTCAGATCTCAAAAGACCCACTGTCCAGGTCCTTCTCATCATTTCTGTAACAATGTCTATCACATCAATTTAACTTGTGCTTATTTGCTAACGTGCAGTAAACTATAAATCATTTCTGGCAAGAGGCATTTCTCAATAGACTACCTAATAGTTTTCCTCTGGCACACCAAATGGGCTGTGTAGAGCTGGGAATGAGGCCGGGGAATCAAACCTACCCAAGAGCGGACAGCCTCATACAACATGGGTCAGAGATAGTAGGAACTGCAGATGCTGGAGAATCCGAGACAAGAAGGTGCAGGGCTGGATGAACACAGCAGGCCAAGCAGCATCATAGGAGCAGAGAGGCTGACGTTTCGGGCCTAGACCCTTCATCAGAAAAGGGGGAGGGGAAGGGGGTTCTGAAATAAATAGGGAGAGAGGGGGAGGCGGATAGAAGATGGATAGAGGAGAGGATAGGTGGAGAGGAAACAAACAGGTCGAAGAGGCGGGGATGGGGCCAGTAAAGGTGAGTGTAGATGGGGAGTTAGGGAGGGGATCGGTCAGTCCAGGGAGGACGGACAGGTCAAGGGGGCAGGATGAGGTTAGTCGGTAGGAGATGGAGGTGTGGCTTGAGGTGGGAGGAGGAACAGGTTAGGGAGGCAGGGACGAGCTGGACTGGTTTTGGGATCCGGTAGGGGGAGGGGAGATTTTGAAGCTTGTGAAATCCACATTGATACCATTGGGCTGCAGGGTTCCCAAGCGGAATATGAGTTGCTGTTCCTGCAACCTTCGGGTGGCATCGTTGTGGCACTGCAGGAGGCCCAGGATGGACATGTCGTCTGAGGAATGGGAGGGGGAGTTGAAATGGTTCGCGACTGGGAGGTGCAGTTGTTTATTGCGAACCGAGCATAGGTGTTCTGCAAAGCGGTCCCCGAGCCTCCGCTTGGTTTCCCCGATGTAGAGGAAGCCACAGCGGATCCACACTCCCCTCCAGCTCCACCACACCCGGCACTTTTCCCTGCAACCGCAGGAAGTGCTACACCTGCCCCCATACCTCCTCCCTCACCCCCATCCCAGGCCCCAAGAAGACTTTCCACATCAAGCAGATGTTCACCTGCACATCTGCCAATGTGGTATACTGCATCCGCTGTACCCAGTGTGGCATCCTCAACGTCTGGGAGACCAAGCGGAGGCTCGGGGACCGCTTTGCAGAACACCTACGCTCGGTTCGCAATAAACAACTGCACCTCCCAGTCGCGAACCATTTCAACTCCCCCTCCCATTCCTCAGACGACATGTCCATCCTGGGCCTCCTGCAGTGCCACAACGATGCCACCTGAAGGTTGCAGGAACAGCAACTCATATTCCGCTTGGGAACCCTGCAGCCCAATGGTATCAATGTGGATTTCACAAGCTTCAAAATCTCCCCTCCCCCTACTGCATCCCAAAACCAGTCCAGCTTGTCCCTGCCTCCCTAACCTGTTCTTCCTCCCACCTATCCCCTTCTCCCACCTAAAGCCACACCTCCATCTCCTACCGACTAACCTCATCCTGCCCCCTTGACCTGTCCGTCCTCCCTGGACTGACCTATCCCCTCCCTAACTCCCCACCTACACTCACCTTTACTGGCCCCATCCCCGCCTCTTCGACCTGTTTGTTTCCTCTCCACCTATCCTCTCCTCTATCCATCTTCTATCTGCCTCCCACTCTTTTCCTATTTATTTCAGAACCCCCTTCCCCTCCCCCTTTTCTGATGAAGGGTCTAGGCCCGAAACGTCAGCCTCTCTGCTCCTATGATGCTGCTTGGCCTGCTGTGTTCATCCAGCTCTGCACCTTGTTGTCTCTCATACAACATGGGTCTGTGATGAGGATTGCTTACTCAGCACTGCTGGGTGAACACCAGCAGCAGTGGAATGAAGTGCTTCAGTAAACACCATAGACTTAATTGAGGCAAAGGTGGAAGGTAGTAGAGCCACCATTTACCAATCGCTCGCCTGGTTAAGTACCTTGTGACCAAGCTCGCTTCACGACAGAGGCCATTAAATTCCAGCCTAGTTGTGTGGATTTGTTAGCAACACGGCAATATCTCTGAAATTATGTCTTCTGTGCACCTCAGATACCACCTCAAGCACCCCCCACCAACGTCGCAATGGACCATGTCGATTTATACCTTCTCTGTGTTACATCGTGGAGTTTCAACAATAACATATGGCACAACGGTTCAAATTGGATGGTAGGCTGCCTTGCTTATTGGACGAATGACATTGTACAGATACATTTAAATAGAATAAACAAACACAGATACTAGAAATCTGAAACAAAAACAGAAAACGCTGAAAATTTCCAGTGAGAACAACTTTGGAGTGAATAATTAGTGTTCAAATTTGTTTGAAATGTTAACTTGTCTTTCACGCCGTTTTAAACTGTGGTTGTTTCAATTTACTTGAAACCTTCCACAGGAACATCATTAACTGGAGAAACAGGATTGCACAACAATGGGAGATTGTCATCTTATTCCCTGAGGCTATATTCCCCTCCGTGTATACCACAGAAACTTTTACCATAATAAAATAATAACGAACCATTCCATTACAAAGCAAGTGTACTCACATCTGCTTACACTAAACTTAGTTCCAAAGTTCACGGTGACTGCAAATAATGTTTGGATTCTTGAAATACAAACCAAAGTGACAAATGATCATATTTTCAAGTGTATGTTCTCGTGTTTATTTAATATGTTGCAGCTGTGCATCCACTCATGCTGCTTCCAAGTGTGGATGTAACATTTATTTTTGGGAATTATTATGGAGGAGTGAGTGCATTAATAATTGCTGAGATGGCTGCACTTGGACTCAGAAATATGGGAATGAAGCGATTGAGGTGTTTTTTTTAAAATTTCGTTGTCCTCAGGTCATGCAAGTTTAAGGATGACAAGCAGAGATCTACAATGTTCTATGTTGTTTGGGACTATAACAAAGTGTATAAAATGCTGCCTGAATTTGCTGTTCATACTTTGCCCTGAGCTTCATACTGGGGTATGAAGAAGCATTTTCTGGCCATTACTCATGGCTTTTGTTTATTCAGATGTTGCCGGGATTGGAGGGTTTGAGCTCTTGGAAGAGGCTGAATAGGCTGGGGCTTTGTTCCCAGAGCATCAGAGGCTGAGGGGGTGACCTTTATAGAGGTTTATAAAATCATGAGGGGCATGGATAGGGTGAATAACCAAGGTCTTTTCCCCAGAGTAGGGGAGTCCAAAACTAGAGGGCATAAATTTAAGGTGAGAGGGGACAGATTTGAAAGGGATCTGAGGGGCAACGTTTTCATGCAGAGTGTGTGCGTGCATGGAACGAGCTGCCAGAGGGAGTGGTGGAGGCGGGCACAATTACATTTAAAAGGCATCTGGATGGGTATATGAATAGGAAGGTTTAGAGAGATATGGGCCAAATGCTGGCAAATGGGACTAGATCAGTTTAGGATATCTTTTCGGCATGATTGAGTTGGACTGAAGGGTCTGTTTCCATCCTGTATACCCTATGACTTTATGGATGGGATGTGAGTGTTGCAGGCTGGGCTACAATTCATTATCTATCCCTAATTGCCTTTGAGAAGGTGATGGTGCACTGCTTTATTGAATCTCCTGCTGTTCTTGGGTGTACAGATATCCACAGTACTGTTAGAGAGGGATATCCAGGTATTTGACTCAGTGACAGTGAAGGCAACATCATTCCAAGTCAGGTTGGCATGTGACTTGGAGAGGAATTTGCAGGTTGTGGCATTCCATCCATCTGCTGACCTTGTCTTCCTGGGTGGAGAGGCTGCAGGCTTTGAAGGTGCTATCTAAGGAGTTTTAAGGAGTTGTTGTGTTACACCTTGTAGATAGCACACACTGCTGCCACTGTATGTTACTGGTGGAGGGGATAAGTGTTTTAAGGTGGTGAATGTGGTGCTACTTGCACGGCTGCTTCATCTTGGATGGTGTCAAGCTTCTTGAGTGTTGTTGAGGACTGCTCTGTGAACATAAAATTATGGGGGCCTCAGGGGCAATTGTATTGGGACCCATGGCTTTGTCCCCAGTTTCTCACATTTGCCAGTTGTTTCCAAGAAGATCTAAAAATGTGTTCTTTCGGGGCCTCTGCATCTATTATTGGGCCCACCCATCCTCTGTCCTCATCTGCTCTCTTTGATGTAAGCTTTCGTGAATGGGATAGTTTTGAACGGCTCAAAAACTGTAAATAATTTAACCCGTTAGTTGTTTCTTCCCTTTAAAACGCTAGTGGCAACATTCTTGTGACACCCAATTTATCTTAAAAATAGCTGTTTGAATATAAAATAGTGTAGAATCATAGAAGAAAGTAGCACCGAAGCAGGCCATTCAGCCCACCAAGTTACGCTGGCTGTTATGTAAAGCCATTCTATTAGTCCCATTTCCTGCATGTAGGGAAGACCAGAATAAGGATGGCAGATTTTGTTCCATAGACGATATTAATGGACCAGATGTGTTTTCACAACAGTCAACAGTGGTTAAGTAGCTACTATTAGGTTAGCTGTTTATTCCAATGAATTGGAATTTTAACATGTGCCATGGTTAGATTCAAACCCATGACCCCAGGACATTAGTCTAGAATTCTGGATAACCAGTCTAGTGACATTACCAATCTGCTGCTGCCACCCCATAATTTCTAGTCTGTCTGCCACAGTCCTGTCAGAACTGTAACACATATATTCTGGGTGATTGATTGCACTCTCAGTTACCACATATTTAAGGAGCATTGCCAGATTAACAAAACCTCCAAGATATTTTAAATGGGCTTGTCAAAGAAAGAAGCGGTATTACAGAAATTCTATCACATTTTAAAGGTGAAGGAGCAAGCATTTGTGTTGGCTGCCACTATCAGCATATAACATCAATAACAGACTCAACAACAGAATTAACGTATGATTAAAAATTTCCATTCAGATTAATGCTTTCCTCCTATTATTAGTGTGCCTTTGTATCTATAAAGAAGCTTGGTTCTGTTCCAGATAGTTCAACCACGATTGGTTGTTTACTACAAGGAAAACCTTGGCTTCAAATTTGACAAGTGTATTGTATAATCTGTAGACCACACATCTGTGCTCTTCATCAAAGCTTTCTTTTACTTTTTTCTGTCTTGTGTATGAAGAGTAAAAATACTCCAGAATCTTTTTAAAGCTATTAAAACACAAGTGAACGTCAAATTAATAATGACAAATTCTGAAATGAACTGAATTTATACTTCATTTAAAATCAACTTCTGTGGGTTTACAGTTGCAAATAAAATGTGATGACTTGCACACAGGACATAGTGATACAAAAGCAGTGCTTAAAAACGTAATGCCACCGCTCAGGGAGGTGAGCCCAGAGGTGTAGCTGGCCTTTTGATCCATCAGGAAGGTGTGAAGTAGAAACTTTGTCATGTTCCTACCTGTTCCTCCACACACCCCATCTTCTCTGCATTGTGTGGGTGGGAAGGTTTTGTCGGCAACTTACTCGCCTGGATTCTAATTGAGCCCTTATACAGGCATTGAGGGCTTCCTCCTGCTAATACTGATATTCAATCCTGAATGGGTGGAGAACTCACCAAGAGAATTTGCCTGCAGGCTAACAGTGGGAGTTACATAGGCGTTGGAGTAGGCCATTCAGCCCCTCGAGCCTGCTCCACCATTCAGTGAATCGTGGTTGATCTGTGGCCTGCCTTTGTCCAATATACCTTAACACCTTTGTTTAACAAAAAATTATCTATTTTGTATTAAAAACAACAGCTGATCCGGCATCCACAATTGTCTGTGGAAGAGAGTTCCAAACTTCTACCACCTACATCTCTCCTGCATGGTCTGACCCTATTTTTTTAGACTGTGCCCCCATGTTCTAAAATCTGCAGCCAGTGGGAATAGCTAATCTTTATCTACCATGTCTTTTCCTTTTATAATCTCGATCAGATTACCCTTTAACTGTTTAAATTCCAGTGAAACCAGACCTAATTTGTACAAACTCTCATCAAAACTTAACCCCTGAAGTTCACAACTCGTTGTAAACCTACACTGTACTTTTTTCTGTCTTGTGGCTAATATATCCTTCCTTAAATGTAGTGCACGATCAGCCCACAGTATTCCAAATGGGGTCTAACCAGGGTTTTCTATAACTGCAACATAACTTCTGCATTCTTATATTCTATTCCTCTAGATATAAGGTTAGAATTCCATTAGCTTTGCACTTGTACTGGACTTTAAAGATCTGTGCACCTGAACTGTCAAGTCTCTTTGAATATCCACTACATTTAACTTCATACCATCTAGAAAGTACCCTGATCTATCCTTTCTTTTGGTCAGAAATGGATAACTACACACGTGCTTACAATGAAATCCATCTGCCACAGTTTTGCTCATTCACTTAATCTATCAATATTCATTTGTAATTTTATACTATCAACTACACTGTTGTACAGTGACACCTAACTTTGTGTCATCAGCAGGTTTGGATATGTGACTTCCTATGCCATTATCCAAGTTGTCAACAAGTCATGTGAATAATTGGCATGGATACGGTGGATGTTTGAAGTCTTTTTCCCAGGTTGGAAATGTTAGCGACTTGGGACATAGGATTAAGGTGAGAGGGGGATAGCTTATAAAGGATTTGTGTGAGGCAAGTTTTTTTACGATTAGGTGGTAAGTGCCTGGAACGCACTGCCAAGGGAAGTGGTAGAAGCAAATATGATAGAAACATTTTAAGAAGCACTGAGACAGACACATGAACAGGCAGAAAATAGAGGGATATGGAGGAAGGGCTTGTGTCTGTGATGTACTGTTCTATGTAATTGAGGCCCATACATAGATTCTTATGGGGCACGACTGATCACATCGTATCAGTTTGAGTACCTATTCATTATCCCTATTTTCAGTAGGGATCTGTGTTCAACCACATTCAGTGCCTGATCAAAGAGCCCAGTGTTGAGAAGGGGGGTGCCTGCAGAATTCTACGCCTGCATTTTCTTCTGACATCTTCACAGACACTACCCTCCGCTCCCCATACTACTACCAGTGACCCTTCTGCATAATTCCCTCACCCCTGCTACCCTTATTCCCCCCACAACTTCTGCTCTTACACAACATTTTCCAAGGGATCCTGCAGCTACTCCAAATGCATGTGCATGGAACAAGTGGAGATATAATCAGCTTCAGCTTTGACAGCCTCTGATGTTTCACATTTTTAGTGACACTCAGTTTCTTTCTTAGCACTTGAATGAAGAATAGTTGGCAGTCAGGGCCCTACAGAGTTATCACAGCCTTCATGGCACCATGCAAGAAAGCAAGGAGGAAAATAACCAAGCTAAAAGGGAGAGGCGAAACGCATTTTTTTTACAGGTTAATAAGTTTAAAGGAAAACTTCAATGCGAGTGTATGACTACAGTATTAGACTTGAGGTCAAATAGCCAAGGAAGTGGTTACTGTTTGATAGAATTCTGCGACTTTATCAGAACCAGTCATTGTGAAGTGTTTTTCTTTATTTTCTTGTTGACTTTTGCATTATAACTTGGTTGATTTATGTAATTCAGTTAAGGTTTAGTGAAAACGTTATTTATAGTTATGTGGTCTTTTGCCTTAGTCCTGACACAGTAAAAGATGCAAGCGTTTGTGTCGCTGTAGCAACCATTCAGGCTTGCTACTTTGCTCTTTTTTTCAGCAAACCATGCTCACATTTTGATATTAAACTAAGATAATGAAGAATGGATTAAAAATGCCTGTAAAGTCAGTGAAAAACTGTTCAATATTCTGAACAGTAGAAATATTTTACAACCTACAACATGTGGCCAAAAAGTTTACAGCAGTTGCTACATTTCCCCACATCACACAACTGGAAAAAAAACTACCTAAAACCTCAGCCATGAATAAATTCCATTGTCATTGCTTAAAGACTGAGTAGGATACTTTTTATTTTGGACTTCAGGACTTTTCTTTATATTTTGGTCTCTGTAATTCCTCCAGCCCTAAGCCCTGTGAAATGTTTTGATATTGGTGATCAATTCTTCAGTTGCAGAGGAACGAAGCTCTGGCATATCCTTCATAAATCTCTCTGCCTCTCTACCTCACTTTCTTCCTGTGAGATACTTCTTAAAACTCCCAGCATAGACCAAGCTTTTGACCTTCTGATCTAATAACTTCTTGGATGGCCGGTATTGTATTTTCTTCTATAATGCTCCTGTAACTTGCCTGTTGTTTCATTACACTAAATGTGCTATGTTCATATTTGTTGTTGAACTCAGATTCTCAGTTTTGATTTTTCTCTCTGGGGAAGCCTACAGCCTTAGGTTTGCTCAAGAAATAGTTACAAGGGGCTTGCAGTGGAGCATGAACTTGTGGTTTAAGTTGCAGTTACATTGAATATTATGTTGCAGGAAAAATCATAAAATGTACATAAGGCAGCAATCTTCATTTATCTATTTCACAATGTAGTATAAGCTTCAGAAAGAGTGAATGCTGCAGTATGCCTTAAGCAACATGTTGTTGTGCTAATTCTGGTTTTACAAAGAGGTAACACAAGAAGAAAGTTAGGAGATTGAAGCTGCCAAAAGTTGAGCGATCCATTACTTAAACTGCATTTAAGGCAGGAAACATTTATTCAATAAAAACTGGAAGAACTGCAGATGCTATAAATCAGAAACAAAAACAGAATTTGCTGGAAAAGCCAGGTCTGGCAGCATCTGTGGAGAGAAATCAGAGTTAACTTTTTGGGTCGAGTGAGGAAGTTCTGAGGAAGGGTTTCTCTCCACAGATGCTGCCAGACCTCCTGCGCTTTTCTAGCAGTTTCTGTTTTTGAAACATTTATTCAAACTGCATTCAGCAGGAGTCATTAAAACAAGCCATTCAAGGGATGGGATTCATCTTATCGAGCCTCAAATAGTGGTGTCATTTACTGAAACCATGATTAGAACTGCAGTTGTTTATTAAAACTGCAGACAGCAAGATCCATTCAGTAAAGCTATTAAGAAAGTGGCAAGTTTTTATGAAGGTGGGGTATGGCAGAAGTCATTAAGAGAGGCAATAGGAAAGGCATGAATCCCCCAGCTTAACTGCAAAATTGTGATTAAAACCCTCCACGACAGCAATGTACAACAGCAACATTTGTTACGCTGCAAAATTAAAAAAAAAACTTTTAAGCAAGGAGAATAATCTCATGACGAAGAGAAAGCCTCAGAAATAATATTACCAGAAAGACTTGATTTAGAGATGAGCCATATAGAATGCAAAGTTTGACATCTTGGGGAAAACAATTCCTAATTTGCAGATTTGCTTCCAACTTAGATACTAAATCAGAAGCTGAATAAGTTAAATCATTTTTAGGAGCGTAGCTAATGGCATTATAACTTGCAGGAGTGTAAAAAGAGCAACAGATTCTTTTTTAAAAGTGTTATAAGCTTTTTGGCAATTACTTTAACCTCAGGACAAATAACATTATTGAGAGAGCAAGATTTAGCAGAAGAGTTTAGCATCCAGGGAATCCGTAGATAATTTTATTAGCAATCTCTATACCAGATTACTGGAAAATTATGACTATGGAGATTTAAAGTCATAATTGTTGTTAGAATTGCTGGTGAATCTTTGTCAGATTTATTACGGTCAAAAGAAGATTTGGCTCTAGAGAAGCCATTCAAATGGCAAGTGAGGCTACAGTTTTGAAGCAACACCAATCCATCCGAAGTGTAGAAGGACAACCTTATCATGGGAGATCAGTGGAAGTTATTTTATTCTTAAGATATAAAATCACAACAGACAGATGTGAAAAACCAGTACAGAAAGGTAAATAAACACCAGATACTAACATTCATAGTCAGTGTTATAGAGCAAGAAAGCTCACAGGCACAAAGTAGTGCCCAGCTCAGCTTTTAAAAAAAATTAAATCTATTAAGACGGTAGGTTCATGTCAGAAAATGCACTGAAGTAGAACAACCAACGAAAAGCAATAAGTAAAAGAGTTACCCACACAAAGAAGTTAAGTAGAAAAGGCTACAACAGAAGAAAAGCCAAAGACAATCCTAGGAGAAATAGATAATCCAGATCTAGCCTTTTTGGCAAGAAGATATTTACGACAATGGATGGCTCACTAATTTTAAGATCAATACAGGGATGAGTGTCACTAAATTATCATGTATTGTACCATGGTTGAAGAAACACTGTTTACAGCTAACAGGATTACAACTAAATCCAGGGTTATAGCATTTTAAGATTAAAATTATGATACAATCAGGTGTCTAACACAGGGGTGTCAGATAGTAGAGAACTTGACTATGATTCACTGTCAACAAATCTCACTCTTGAGAGCAAGGATGTGTATGTTCCCCTCAACCTTCTTCAAAAGTTCATAGAGTCATATATTGCTGAAGAGGCCCTTCAGCCCGTCCAGTCTATAGCACCAAAAATACATTGCTACCTACAATGGGTCCCTAGTTTGAATGTTGTGACACTTCAAGTGCTCATCCATGTACATTTTTTAAAGGTTGTAAGGTTACTCACCTCAGTTACCCTCCCAGGCAGTGCATTCCAGACCCCCACCACACTCTGCATGAGAAAAGCTTTCATCAAATCCTCTATTAACCTCCTTCCTTTAACTTTAAAAGTGTGCCTCTTTTGTTCTTGACCCTTCAACTAAGGGGAACAGCAACTTTCTATTCACTCTATCTATACTCTTCATAATCTTATTCATCTCGTCAGTTTCCCCCCTCAACCTTTCCTGCTCCAATGAAAACAACCTGAGCTTATATATCCCCTCTTCATCCCAGGCAACTTCCTGGTATACAGTGTACTCCACTGTGCTCCCTCCAGTGCAATCACCTCTTTCCTATAGTGTGGTTACCAGAACTGCACACACTACTCCAACTGTGGCCTAACAAAAGTTAGATCAAAGTGTTTAAACAGAAGAAGATAAAGTGCTCCTTTGAACAGGAGTACCTAGAGTTATTTGATTAGAGAAGCTAAACACAACACATATTCTACAAGAGATAGCAAGAACTGCAGATGCTGGAGTCAGAGACAACGCAGTATGGAGCTGGAGGAACACAACAGGCCAGGCAGCATCAGAGGAGCAGGAAAGTTGATGTTTCAGGTCAGGACCCTTCTTCAGAAAAAGATGCTGCCTGACCTGCAGTGTTCCTCCAGCTCCATACTGTGTTGTCACATATTCTACAAGGTTGACAAGATGATATGTAGTGAAATGATTGAGAAGCATGAACTAAGGGAACATACAGTTTTAAAATACAGACAAGCCAAAGATCTCACCTTAATGACAATTGTGAATTCTCCAAGGAATCTACTTGCTTCTTGGGACACATAATCAACAGTAGAATAATGGCAGACCTACAGAAAACACAGACTATAAAGAGTTTCCTACTTAGAAATCCATTCGTGATCTGCAAAGATTTTTAAGGGTGGTAAATCAATTGATGAAATTTTTACCCCACTCAACAATTGTACAAGAGCCCTTAAGCTAATTCCTCAAGGAGATGCAATTATATTTTTGGAAGCTGCATCAAGATGATGCTTTTCAAATGCAAGTCCAACCCTGTGACAATCTGTCTGTTCCAGCATTTTCCAGGATCAGCTAAATGGCTTTTGGAAGCTGGTGTACTATGCTTCACGGACATTGCCAGATCCAGTGACACAGTGTGCTGACATAGAGAAGGAGACTCTCTTGGTTACATAGGCTTGTGAGAGATTTGCAGAAAATATCCTTGGCCTAAAAGTGCTCATAAAGACAGGTCACAAAGCAGTGGTCTCCCTACTAGCTGAAAAAAAGTTAGAAGTATGCCTTCTTGGATGTAAAGATTCCAACTACATCATGCAGTTTAAGAAGAGGAATACAGGCAGGGAAAATGGCAGATGTGCTCTACACAGCCTTATCATCTGTGACGTTGAGTTTACTTATGAAATCGAGTCACATACTCAGTCCATGGTAACAGTGTGG
The DNA here is from genome assembly GCF_021869965.1 of Rhincodon typus. Lineage (NCBI taxonomy): Eukaryota > Metazoa > Chordata > Chondrichthyes > Orectolobiformes > Rhincodontidae > Rhincodon > Rhincodon typus. The sequence continues at coordinate 35,355,844 of NC_063336.1, forward strand.
CCAGCTAACCACAACAGGCTCAAATAGATACAACAGGAGTAAAAGAGAGACTGAGTCACTATTCATTAGTATTATACCAAAGTTTAGCCAGACCACAGGCTTGAAGTGATTGTAATGAGGTTAGTCAGGTGGACGTCACAGAATATGAGTTCCCTGATTGGGTCTGCTAATTTGGTCCTATCAGCGAGCCCTTGCTGACAGATATAAACAGGAGTGTCAGAGGTTCTGTTTACTCTGAGAGCTGATCTGAGGAAGCTGGATCAGTGTCAAGGACTTTCCGCATCTAAGTAAAGGATGACTTGCTGACAGGATAATGGACTTTGGGGAGTTATGTCAAGGCCCACTGGGTTGACTATGAAAACCATTTTGAGCACTGATAGTATTTCCTGATTGTGGATGACGATGGTTTTTGATAAAGGCCTGGTCATTTCCAGCTTCCTTTGATGAAGATATCATGGAAAAGACACACTGTGGACACTTGGGATCACCAAGTGCTAAGTCAGAGCTTGATCAGAATGTGGTAGTCTGTGATCTCAAAAAAGGTTGAAGTTTATGAGGGGAGGTTGAGTAGGCTGGGCCTGTACTCACTGGAATTTACAAGAATGAAAGGCGACCTTATTGAAAATAGAAGGTTCTTCGGAGACTTGACAGATTAAGCACGGAAATAGAATAATCAGGATGAGTAATAAATTATCTGGCAATCTGTTGATGTTACAACTCACTAGGGTAGCACACTGGAAATTAAGCAATGCCATTCCTGGAGTTTTCACTAAAGGTAAAAAAAAACTAACATGACTTTCAAACCCAGATTGACAAAAAGCACAGACCGTGTTTTTTGGACTAAACAAGAATCACTATTTATTATAAGTAATTAGACTCTAGCTACTGGTGTGCAGTTATAAACTGGTGACGTACAACATGACTAATTTTTTTAAAAACCCAAAAGAACTGCAGATACTGTAAATCAGGAACAAAAACAGGAGTTGCTGGAAAAGCTCAACAGGTCTGGCAGCATCTGTGAAGAAAAAAGTCAGAGTTAACGGTTTGGGTCTGGTGACCCTTCGTCAGAACTGGACCCGAAACGTTAACTCTGATTTTTTTCTACACAGATGTTGCCAGACCTGCTGAGCTTTTCCATGACTAATTAAAACTCTAATCCCTGTTTAAAATCCTGCTTAATTACGCACGCGCGCACACATACACACGCACGCGCGCGGTAACGGTTGAGCAGAAAATCTGAAAAGATAGCTCAGTAGTCTTTGTTCCCAGGTTCTGATGTTGAGATGGTCTTTGACTCTTCTGCTGGCTAACATGTTACTTTAGTTGTCTTTCTCCGGATGGTTCCTCTGGTTGATATGGGGTCGCTTGGTGGTATTATTGCTGGACAATTAATCCAGAGACTCGGGTAATGTTCTGGGAACCCAGGTTCAAATCCCACCATGACAGGTTGTGGAATCTGAATTCAACAAAAAAATGTGGAATTAAGAGTCTACTGATGACCAGGAATACAATGTCAATTGTTGCAAAAAAACCGTCTCGTTCACTAATGTCCTTCAGGGAAGGAAATCTTCCACCCTCACCTGGTCTGGCCTACATGTGACTCCAGACTCACAGCAAAATGGTTGACTCTTAACTGCTTTCTGGACAATTAGGGATGGGTAATAAATGCTGGCCTAGCCAGCACCACCCACATCCCATGAATGAATAAAAAAGAGGCCAATTCACTTATTAAAAAGTCTCTGACATCATTTAAAAGGCATGGCTTACAACAACTATAGCCTGAAAGATAAACTGGGGAAGAACTGAACACTTGTCTCTCTTGATGTAACTTATTTCCAATCTAAGTTATGTGAGAACTAATCTCATGGCTGTTGGCAGGCAATGAAATTCTTGTTACCAGCAACAGCCTTACACCCTCTCCAAATCATTTGCAACTCGACTTCAATGACTACCTGTTTAAACCATTGCTTACATGATGCCTGACATGAGTGACAGGTCAGTTGCTTTCAAAACAGCAGTGATTCTATTTCAAACACTGGTTTTAAAACAGCTCTTTCTCAATTCAATCCCAGGTTTTAGAAACACAAAATAAAATGACATGGTCCTTACAGTGGCTCAAAAACAATGCACTTTTTGACTAATTTGTGTAATTTTGGACAGTATTTAAAACAGTTTTGAGTAAGTGACAATATACCAGCATAAATCAGACTACCAGGTAAGAAAGAAACATGCACAGAGAATACTGAAGAAACTCCGTAGGTTTGGCAGCATACGTTAATGTTTCAAATCTGGTATGACCTCTTCTTCAGATACTGCCAGTCTTAATGAGTTTCTCTAGCATTCTTGGTGTTTGTTTCGGATTTTCATCATCTGCAGTATTTTGCCTTTATTAGGTAAGAAAGAAAATTTGGTCACTTAATAGCATGACTGTGTTTATGAGTAACTTACACAAACCACAATTAGTCAATAAATAGTGTTTTGCATAGATTATCCCTCCAAGACATGCTGCCTCATGAATCATTACAAATTGTATAACAATGTAATACACTTAATACGCAAGTCACATTAATTCCAAATTTGATTATAAATGCAAACATCTCTTAAAAAAGTTTATCATTTTGAGTGGCGACATAATGTACAATAATATCAGAATTCCACAAATTGCAAAACAAATGTGCGGAAGACAAGTTCAGTTAATAATTTCCAAAGTAAAAATCAGGTACAGTCATTCTTTAATGAGGCTAAAACTGAACAATCATTTATAAAGTGATTTGGCTGCTAAACCATGATCCTAATTATCGGATGGATGAGTGCTGCTTTAAAAATAATGAGAAAAGAGATGTAATAATGTCCGTATGGAAACCAAGATTGAAAATAGTAAAATTGACGATGTAGTGTGCCTTTGATTATGGCTGATTTGTGATGCTGTGTGATACCAATAGTGCGGGTTCAATTTTGTACCAGCTGAGGTCACCGTCAAGGTCACCCCTTCTCAACCTTGTCCCTTGCCTGAGGTGTAATGACCCTCTGGTTAAACAACCACCAGTTGTATATCTCTAATGACAGAACACCTCTGTGGTCCTCTGGGACTATGGGATCTCTATTGCTGTGTTGCTGTCCATGTTATTGATCAACATAAAGGTTGGTTTGCTGCTACCATCCTGTTTTAGGGTAGGGATCTACAAGACCTGCTTGGTTGTTGATGTAGAGGAAATCCATCTGTTAGTCTAGACTAACCAGAAAAAGCTCTTATCTTAAACAAAATGTGGCTTATTACATGATAGCAACCATGTACAAGCTGCACCGTAAGTGATAGATATAGTTACAGGGATCATGAGGTTGACTTAGACATTTAGGTCTTGATTCTTTTGGAATCCCAAGCTGTCCTCCCAGCAAGTCCATATGACGTCATCAATTCTGAGGAAGGTTCACTCGACCCGAAATGTTAACTCTGATTTCTCTCCACAGATGCTGCCAGACCTTCTGAGCTTTTCCAGCATTTTCTGTTTTTGTCTCTGACATCGAACATATTGCTAAAGGTGCTCCTCAGCATTGCCCCATGTGCAATATCTTCCCATAGCTTTATTCTCCGTGGTATTTTGTACATTGTAGCACCAGCACATCTCAAATGCCTGATTCCATACATTCAGGTGGTTTGCAAGTTTCACTGTTCTCCCAGAATGCATTCTTTTCAGAATTGGAAGATTGGTAGATCTCTGGGTTGAAGACTGTTGACATTGATTCTGTTCCAGACAGCATGAGGTCTGTAAGTCATTTCTGTTATGACATTTTTGGGTTTGGCCCAATCATACAGTGCTGGACTCTTGATCTGCAACAGGAGGAGGTTCCTATGTTTCCTTTAAATAACTCCTTCAGCTGGAGGTAACTGTGGAGGCAAGTTCTTTGTAAGGATAAGGAGCTGAGTCGGGAACTCTGGCGGTGCTGGGCTGGTAACTTAGCAGTGCTGTCTGAAAGTTAGCCTTTTTTCTTCAAAAGGGATTTGACTGTCCGCACCCTGTGCTCAGTTTCCTTATTTGATTGTGAGTACATCAGTGAGCTGGTTCAAATACAGAAACGGCTGTAAATTGACTGAAACACCAATGATCAAACTGTGGTCAGTCACATTTGGGATACCAAGTGTTGCAAATATTTAATGGGAACACCCAACAACCATATCTGTAGAGGTGACAACAAAAAATGCTTGAGATCACAATGGGTCAGGTACCATCCATGGAGACAAATGCTGCCTGACCCACTGTGATCTCCAGCATTTTTTGTTTTCAGTACAGATTCCAGCATCTGCAGTAACTTTCCCCTACATCTATTGTGATGTTATGTAACTTTTGACCCAAATGTTCCCACAGTCTGTTGGGGAAAGTGTTTGCTATCAAGGGCTAATCTTACTTTGACCTGGAACAGCAAAAATTTCAGTCAAATATGAGATAAGATATATGAGCAGAAGTAAGCTATTCGGCCCATTGAGTGTGCTTTGCCATTCAATGTGATCATGGTTAAGCTGATAATCCTCATCTGATTTTCCTGGCCTTTTCCTTATAACTCTTGGTAACCTTACTGATTAAAAATCTGTCTCACAGCTTTGAATATACTATAGAAATATAACAGTCCTCTACAATAAGGAATTCCACAAATTCAGAGCCCTCCGAGAAGAAATTCCTCCTCCTCCTCCTCACCTCTGTCTTAAATGTGTGACCCCTTATTCTGAGAATATATCCTCTGATCTGAGATTCTCCCAAAAAGTGAAACATCTATAAGCTCCTTTCAATCCTAATTTTAAAATATAACTTTCTACATAGTCTATGTAGTACAAGATATTGAAAGTGTGCTGGACAATGCTGTTACAGAATTTCAATTGAGATTCCTTTGTATTTTGGATGGAGTGAAAACCTATCAAGAACCCTTCTTAACTGAATTACTGAAACATTATAATAACTTGGATAGTACCAGTCCACATGGTTGGATGAAATTGTGATGTATTTTTAGAGAAAATCTGTCCCTACAGTGCATTCTCAGTCTTAACCTTCCTAAATGTTACATTGTGGTGTGAAACCAAATAGAACAAGGTGCTTAGTTAGCTGATCTTAAATGGTTGAAGAGGTGAGGCACAGTGTAGTTTGGTATTAAATTTCCCGGCTTAAGAAAACAAAACTTTAGTCAAACTAGATCTTATTATTTATTGCTGTAGCGGCCCTGTTGAAGCATGTAGACTTTAACATCCAGATTATTTTAATGTTTCAGTTGTTTTTTTGATTGGTTTTCATTTTGCAAGACATGCAGTGAAAACCTACTGTGGATTGTAACATGTAAATCCAACCCATTTTTTTCTATGTGTATTTTTCATGTATTTGGTGACCATGGTAAGATTGTTTTTCATTTGTGAAAACTAGCTTCTTTACATATAAAACCAGAAAGCACCATCCATTGATGGGCAGATATAATTAGGTGTGTGAGAGGGGATTGAGATCCCAAAGTTCCTGAAGGTGTGAACATGTTTCAAGTAGGATTTTCACTGTTGTGGTTATAGGTATCATTGGTGTGGTGTCATTGGTGATGAAAAAGATGTGTTTGATTGTGAGTGTGTCTTACATTCAGTACAGACTATTGGCCATTCTTTAATGTAAGCAATTTCAGTTTAGCAAGGAGACTGTTAGAAATATTAGGCTGCAGAGGAAAAACAGGAACTGAAACACTTGGCTGATCAGGGATTTTTTCTACACGTGAGAAGAAAAACGCAGTTATCTCTTCAGGCTTTTTAAAGTTGTGTTTCTTATAAATGCAGAGTTATCATTTTGAACTGTGTTCAGTATGAAACCCTTCACATTCAAAGTGGTGGTAATCAGGACGATTGAGTTGCTATGGATTGTGAGATGATATCTGAGGCCTGTCCTCCATACTCCACACATGTATGAATGGATGCCAAACTGTATGCAAGGTTGACGTATTACTGCAATGCCAGATCTTTTGAGCACCACATTCACATTTATTCCTTTTGAAAATACACTGTTTGTGACTTGCATCTTTTTCTCAAAGTGTCACCGGCACTATTCCTCGCCCCAAAAGAGCAACAATTCTCACATGGCTGTATGTGTGTGCATGCGTACATTGGCATATTATTAATGCAGAATTGCAGACAACTTGGTTGACTAAATATCTGAGCAAAATGTTTCCATTTTAGTTTTTTGATGAACCAAACTGTTCTTCAATTTACAATAAAGGAAAAGAATGTTTCACTTAATTGCTTTAAAAATAAGTCCAAGGTTTGTGCTACTGTTAGATTTCCCCTGTAGGGAATATTATGTTGCATAGCCTTAGACTTGGCTCCTCCAGCCTCGTGACTTTGCCATTAGCCCTGGTCTTTTATTATCTCTTTGGATCGAGTCCAGTTGGTGTTCTTCTCTTAAAGGTATTTCTTAAATGTAGTTTGCCAGGTCTTCCTCGGCTGGTCTCATTATCTTTTTCCATCTGGTGGTAACCATTCTACTACTAGTCTGGCTGAGTGTATTTCCAGGACATAAAGTTTGTGTCTCACCAGTTTCAGTTGTCTTCATCACAATGCCCTGCAAGTGCCTCTAACAGTCCGCTGCAGTTCTTCCTTTTGATGCTTTCTTTCTGTGTGATGGTAAAAGATGTCCAACTTGCATGACACCTTTGCTGTTCTTTTCCATATCTCACTGACCTACATTCTGTTTGATACTATTATGGACAGGTAGAGTAGCAGCTTCATAGCTGTGCTGATGGTGTTGGAAGCACACACGGTATGTATCAATTTAGGACTGCTGCTTTGCTGATTCTTACGTGGGCGTCAGTTTCGACACCGGTCTTCCTGGGGATGTTGCTTCCCATACAGGGGAAATAATTTTCAAATGTTCTTCTGCTGCCCAGTTTGTGGGGGCCTTGTTGCCATCTAGTAGCCATTGCCCTGTAGAATACCAGTGTTTGGCCAACAAGGCAATATCATCTGTGAAATCCAGGTCCTTCAAAACTGGGTGTTGCCACTGGTTGCCAAAATCTGCAGCCACTATCACCATCCTCATGATGAATTCAGTAACCAGGAGGCAAAGAAATGGGAAGAGTATGCAAGCTTGCTATATGCCTGAGATAGTGTTTAAGGGAGTCCATGGTGCCTGTATTAGCCTTGATACAGAAACTAGATGCGGTGCCTTTGAAGATGGTAGCATATTCTTCTGGGATGCCATAATGCCTTATGATGTGCCAGACTGACTGCAAGTGGGTGCAATCAGAAGCCTTCTTAAAATCACTTAAGTTGATGACAAGTAGTTTCTGATATTCTGAGCTTTGCTGTACGATATTCCTGAGTGTAAAGATCTACTGTCAGCATGATCTGCCAGCCTGGAAACCAGCCTACTCTTCACACAGAGTACCATCTACGTCTGCTTTTAGTCTCTTGTGGTGAGGAGTATGTTTTAAAAGTACAGTAACTGAAATGAGTGTCGACAGAGTTTCCTTAAACCCTTCTGCCTGTTTAATTTCTTGTCACCCTTAAAGTTATATCATTTTACCAGGCTTTTGGTTGTCCTGCTTCGTATTTTCTTTCATAGCTTGGTATTCATCTGTTTGCAACACATCTCTGTGAAACGTCTCAGACATGTTTGTTACATTAAATATTCTCAATAAATGTGTGTTTCTGAAAGATGGCTAAAGAAGGAAGTTGCCTGTTCGCAGTTATCTGAAGTTTTTCTCAGTCGGCTATGTAGGTTTGGCATCATTCATTATAAGAGATAATTGATTTCCAACCATTTGAGTGAAAATTGGTGGTTTACTTCATTTTAGCCTCCTGTAACGAGACTGGTAAGGCAGTTTACAATAAATTCTTTGTGATAGATCTCTACAATCTCCTCTAATCCCGCATCCCTCCAAGATCTGTATGCGCCTCTAATTCTGGTCTCTTGTAGATTTCCAATCATTCCCACTCCATCATTTTGTGGCCACACCTTCAGTTGTCTCAGCTAGAAGCTCTGCACTTTCCTTTCATCTGGAAACCGATATCCATTTCAAGCCCACCGACTCTCACAGCTACCTAGAATACACCTCCTCCCACCCACCTTCCTGCAAAAATGCCATCCCCATTCCCAATTCCTTCGCTTCTGCCGCATTTGCTCCCAGGATGAGGCATTCCACTCCCGAACATCTCAGATCTCCTAGTTTTTCAAGGACCACAACTTCCCCCCCTCAGTGGTTGAGAACACCCTCGACCGTGTCTCCCACATTTCCCGCAACTCATCCCTCACACCCCCTCCCCACAATAACAACCAAAACAGAATCCCCCTCGTCCTCACGTACCACCCCAATAACCTCTGGATCCAACGCATCATTCTCCGACACTTCCGCCATCTGCAATCCGACCCCACCACCAAAGACATTTTTCCCTCCCCAGCCTTATCTGCTTTCAGGAGGGACCACTCTCTCTCCGTGACTCCCTTGTCCGCTCCACACTCCCCTCCAGCCCCACCACACCTGGCACTTTTCCCTGCAACCGCAGGAAGTGCTACACCTGCCCCTACACTTCCCCCCTCACCCCCATCCCAGGCCCCAAGAAGACCTTACACATCAAGCAGATGTTCACCTGCACATCTGCTAATGTGGTACACTGATCTGCTGTTCCAGATGTGGCCTCCTCTACATAGGAGGCTTGGGGACCGCTTTGCGGAATACCTATGCTCTATTCGCACTAAACAACTGCACCTCCCAGTCGCAAACCATTTCAACTCCCCCTCCCATTCCTTAGACGACATGTCCATCCTGGGCCTCCTGCAGTGCCCCAACGATGCCACCTGAAGGTTGCAGGAACAGCATCTCATATTTCGCTTGGGAATCCTGTAGCCCAATGGTATCAATGTGGACTTCACAAGCTTCAAAATCTCCCCTCCCCCTGCCGCATCCCAAAACCAGTCCAGCTTGTGTCCGCCTCCCTAACCTGTCCTTCCTCCCACCTATCCCCTCCTCCCACCTCAAGCCCCAACCCCATCTCCTACCTACTAGCCTCATCCCACCCCCTTGACCTGTCCGTCCTCCCTGGACTAGCCTAGCCCCTCCCTAACTCCCCACCTACACTCACCTTTATTGGCTCCAGCCCCGCCTCTTTGACCTGTCTGTCTCCTCTCCACCTATCTTCTCCTCTATCCATCTTCTATCTGCCTCCCCCCTCTCCCTATTTATTTCAGAACCCCCTTCCCCTCCCCCATTTCTGAAGAAGGGTCTAGGCCCGAAACGTCAGCTTTCCTGCTCCTCTGATGCTGCTTGGCCTGCTGTGTTCATCCAGCTCTACACCTTGTTATCTCTGCCTCTCTAGCTCACTTTCTTTTGGTCTGTAACTTTATATCTCTTTCTGTGGCTTGGTGTTACACTTTGTTTTGAATTTTCTGTAAGGACATATCTTAGGGTGTTATGTCACACTAAAGGTGCTACAAGATGTAAATTGTTGTTTGAGATGTATAGTCAGTATTGACGTCTTTAATAAGAAGGGTGTGTTTATATATTGGTATATGAAACTCATTTGCTTTGTCTTGTGTTTGATGCTAATACTGCTACCTGCAAATTCAGATACCAACCTGGAGTATCTCGGGTGTTTAGTAGAGTGTGCGATGTCAACGCTAAGATGGCTGCAAAGATGGCACCAGTGACATCAGCAAAAGTGAGTTCTTCAGAAGTGCTTTGGAACATCTGTTGGCTTACAGCTCTGCTTACATTTCCTTTGTCGCATTTAGGTGCCATCACTGTCTGTGGAAACAGTATGAAATAATGGGGCCTTAAGTGGATTTGGACCATTGTTAAACCTATTCTTTCCATGCATTGTAGTTGCTCCTCTATCCAAAAGCAAATTTTACAATCTACCCCAAGTGGTAAAAGTGACACTTCATCCCCAATATCTTTTCAATGTGGGTGTATTAAACATTTTATGCCATTGTTCAAAGTGCAACACCAACTGTTCTGATTTCCACTGTCATACTGAATTTTTTTATGATTATTACAGCAGAAGGCGAAATGTCCTTTTAATTTCAGTGAGCCAGTGTTCAGGAGTTTGACTCGCCCAACACTGTAATTATATGGACAGTGCCATCAGAAAGCTGGTATTCCACTCCAGTTTGTCACCCAGCAGTGTAATTGTCGACATATACAATTGTGAGTGTCCGTGCACTCTCTGTTCTTGAGGTTCCGTGTTCCTAATCTTTAATAAATGCTCTTCAAGTCCTTACGTACTGTGACACTTCTTTATTTACATCTGTATATAACAGATGTAGTGTCTAATACCTCTCTCCACGTGCTCATTCTAGACTTATGTCTTTCTTATGAATCATGTGGCTGGTTATATCAAGATGATTTACGTGAATCTCATTATTCCACATCTCTCCTCAAGTTCCTTTTTACTTGGTGTAGAGTATTCCAGTAAAACACAGCAACGTAGAAGATAACCTGCTCCGCCATTCATCACCATCGTGGCTGATCGTCCAACTCAATAGCCTAATCCTGCTTTCTCCCCATTACCTTTAATCCCATTGGCCCCAAGTGCTAAATCTAGCCGTCCCTTGAATACATTCAGTGCTTTGGCATGAAGTACTTCCTGTAGTAATGAATTCCACAGGTTCACCACTCTTTTTGATTCCAAAGAGAATAACCTCATATTAATCCAAATTATACTGCATCTGCCATTGATTGCCCACTCACCCAACTTGTCCAGATCATGCTGAAGGATCTCTGCATCCTCATCACAGTTCGCTCTCCCACCCAACTTGGTATCATCTGCAGACATGGAGATGTTATATTTTGTTCCCTCATCCAAATCATTAGTATATATTGTGAATAGCTGGGGTCCCAGCACCGATCCTTGTGGCACTCCACTAATTACTGTCTGCCAATTTGAAAAGGATCCATTAATTCCTACTCTTTGTTTCCTGTCTGCCAATCAGTTTTCTATCCATCTCAATACACTTCCCTCATCCCATATGCTTTAATCTTGCACATTAATCTCTTATGTGGGACTTTGTCAAAGGCTTTCAGAAAGTCCAAATATACTACGTATACTACTGGCTTCCCCTTGTCAGCTCTATGAGTTACATCTTCATAGAATTCCAACAGATTTATCGAGCATGATTTCTCCTTCATCAATCCATGCTGACTCTGTATGATCCCATCACTGCTTTCTAAATGCTCGTTATAAAGTCCTTGATAATGGTTTCAGGAATTTTCCCCATTACCGATGTTAGGCTCACTGGTTTATAATTCCCTGTTTTCTCTCTACCTCCCTTTTTTGAATATAGGAGTGACATTAGCTACCCTCCAATCTGCAGGGACTGTTCCAGAGTCTGTAGAATCCTGGAAGATGACCACCAATGCATCCGCTATTTCTACAGCCAATTCCTTAAGTACTCTGGGAGGTAGATTATCAGGCCCTGGGGTTTTATCTGCTTTCAATCCCATCAATTTTCCCAGCACCATTTCTATACTAGTATTGATCTCCCTCAATTCTTCCCTCTCACTAAATCTAACATTCTCCAACATTTCTGGAATCTGATTTATGTCCTCTTTTGTGAAGACAGAACCAAAGTATGTATTCAGTTGCTCAGCCATTTCTTTGTCCCCTATTATACATTGCTCCATTTCTGTCTCTAGGGGTCCTACATTTGTTTTCACCAATCTCTTTCTCTTCATGTACCTATAGAAACTCTTAGTGTCAGTTTTTATGTTCCCTGCAAGCTTACTTTTGTACTGTATTTTCCCCTTCTTAATCAATCCCTTGGTCGTCCTTTGCTGAATTCTGAACTGCTCCCAATCCTCAGACATATTATTTTTCTTAACCAATCTATATGTTTCTTTCTTGGATCAGATACGATCTCTAATTTCCTTTGTAAGCCATGGATTGGCCCTCTTACCCATTTTGCTTTTGTGCCAGACAGGAATAAACAGTTGTTGCAGTTCCCCTATGCATTCCTTGAATGTTTGCCATTGCCTATCCACTGTCAGCCCTTTAAGTAACTCTCCCCAGCCTATCAAGGCCAACTCACGCCTCAGATCTTCATATTCTCCCTTATTAAGCTTCAGCACCCTAGCCTCTGAATCAACTACCTCGGTCTCCATCTTGATAAAAATTCTATCATGCTATGGTAGTTCATCCCCAAGGGATCTCGCACAGCTAGATTGTCAATGATTCCCTTCTCATTACACAGTACCCAGGCTAAGATGGCGTGCTCTGTAGTTGGTTCCTCCGCACATTGGTCAAGAAAACCATGCCATGTACACTCCAGGAATTCCTCCTCTACAGCATTGTGGCTAATTTGATTTGCCCAATATATGTGCAGATTAAAATCACCCATGGTCACTCGTATTCCCTTATCACATGCATCTCTAATTTCCTGTTTAATGCCATTCCCAACATCACCACTGCAGTTTGAGTGTCTATATATGACACCGACTGACGTTTTTTGCCGCTTGGTATTTCTCAGCTGTACCCATACAGACTCCACATTGTCAGAACTAATATCCTTTCTCACTATTGTGTTAATTTCCTCTTTAACCAGCAATGCCGCTGCACCACCTTTTCCTTTTTGCCTGTCCTTCCTAAATACTGAATACCCTGGGACGTTGGGTTCCCATCCCTGGTCACCCTGCAGCAATGTCTCCGTAATCCCAATTATATCATACCTGTTTACATCTATCTGCGCGATAAGTTCCTCCACTTTATTGCAAATGCTCTGTGCATTAAAACACAAAACTTTTAAGCTTGTCTTTTTAACATTTTTGTCTCGCTGTTATTTTTCCAATAGCTCTGTTTGAATTTTGTCCTTGGTTTCTCTGCCTATCACTTTTCTTATTCCCTTTTCTAACTTTTGTTTTTGTCCTTGCTCCCTCCTTCTCTGATTGCATAATACTTAGTTTTTGTAACCATTAATGTCATTGTTAACATCATTATTACCATTGTAACTATTGACCATTTCTACCCCCTCCTTCCCAAAGTCTGAATCACACCCGCTGAGCCAATCCAGGACTCTGACTAGGTGTCCCATTCTGGTTTGTGTGACATCAGCACTAGGGTGGGATGATGTTGTATATGGAATATTGTACAAAGTGGTACAACAATCTGATGTAGTATATGTATAGCTGCTGCACATCATGTGATAATCATACTCAGTCACATTACCTGGCTGGAGTAACATCAATGCCTTCCTGTTCCTCCAGAATGTCCCTTCAGTCATTCTGAAGAGATAAGATCTTGGTTGTTCATTTTCTTTGATGACCGTCACTTCTGACTTCCGGGCTCTTAAACAGACCTACTGCCCTTACTTTTGAGTTGGACAGAATGTTTGCATTGTATTCAGAGTTTTATCATGTCTGCTGCTTTTCGCCATAGCTTTTCTCTGAGTATTTGATCTTCATGTGGTCTTGGTCTTGTCACCTGGTGATGCCTGCCCTGAGATAACTTTGCTGACAAAGTTCCTATAACGAGCTAAAATTTCTCTGCCTTGATATTTTAAGCTGACAATAAATTTGACTGGGTACATTTACTTTGCCGGGGTTAGCGATAGTAGAATGACTTAACGAACTTCCTCAAATCCTCATTCATGAATTGAATCCAGTAGGCAATACTAATTCTTCTCGAAGCCATGTATCACAAAGATCTTTTCCAGTGCCCTGGTCACTGAGCCTGCTGTAGTCGAATGAGGTCTTGTCACTTCAATCCATCTTGAATAATAGTTGAATCGGACGAGATACATCCCTGTAAAATTGAATAAATCTCTTGCTAGCCTCTCGCATGACCTTTCCGGCAAAATCCTTGACTCGGTAGTAAAATGGATTGTAAGGCATATGTGTGGCATGACAGATTCTAATTCTGAGAGATAGTAGGAACTGCCAATGCTGGAGAATCTGAGATAACAAGGTGTAGAGCTGGATGAACACAGCAGGCCAGGCAGCATCAGAGGAGCAGGAAAGCTGAAGTTTTGGGTCTGGACCCTTCTTCAGAAAATCAGATTCTAATCCTGTATGTCTTTTGAAATACTTGGGCACCACACTGATTATTGTGCTCTTGCTGTGTGCTTCAAGATTCCTTAGATGCCCCACATGCAATTTCTGTTGGATTTCTCTTCGCATTGACTTTGCTGTAACTATTTCACAGCAATATATCAAGAAATTTTTCACTATTGCCAAGTGACATTTCTGCTCATGTGCCTTTTCAGCACTTGTTCTGCCGTTTTATATTTTGATCATCCTTGCAAACAGAGTTGGCTGATTTTTGTGCATGCTTTTGTCAGATTTTCCTTTCGTCTGGGTTTTCCTTCAGCTCCTAGTCAAGTGTTGGTTATGGCTATAGAATAGAGCTCCACTTCAACAAGAATAAGATCCTCTTTTTCTGCTTGATTCGCTGCTACTCTGAGACTATATCTCCTGTTACTTGTGTCTTACCTGGAATATAGACTATTCTTTTCATGCATGGAGGCATTCCTGAGATTTCGTTTGATCTCAAAAACATTGCCTAAGGCTTGTGGTCTGTCTCAAACACAGACTTAAGTTTGTTGAGAATTCTGCAAACCTTTCACATCCTCAGTGCTAACACTTCTTTCTCTATGTGTAACTCTCTTCAATCTCTGTCATAGCTGTCCATGTAAAATAGTCCACATTTTATGTTCTGTCAATTGTACTTAAGGACTGCTCCCAGTCCTGTGGATGATGCAATATAGTGAATGAACCTGGATTGTAATGTACTAGAATATAAGTTGAAAGTAACTTGTCTTTTATCTTTTTAAAAGCTGCAGTCTGGTACTGGCTCCAATCCCAATGCTGGTCTTTATTTCAAAAGATCTCTTACGGGTTGTGAAAGATTGGCTAAAGTAAGCATAAACTTTCCCACTTGATTCATCTTGCCTAAGAAGAGCCGAACATTATTTATGCAATTTGGTGCTAGCACGTCTCGCACTCGGGTTCCCTTGCTAAACATCCGTTGCCATAATCATGATGACTGTGAAGCCGCTGTCGATTGTCATAAAAACCCATTTGGCTCACTAACGTTTTTTTGAGTAGGAAAACTGCCATTCTTATCTGTGCTGGCCTAGGTGTGGCTTCAGACACACATTATATTTGACTCCTAACTACTCTGAAATGGCTAAGCAAGTTGTTCAGTTGTACCAAGAATGTCTCAAAAAACGAAACCAGATAGACGACCTGGTGTGGACTAAGGCACCAGAAATCACAACCAAAAATTCAGCCCTGTTGACCCTGTAAAGTCCTTATTGAGATCTAGGGACTCGTGTCAAAAGTGGAAAAGTTATCTCACAGGCTAGGCAAGAAACAGCTTGCCATAGGTATGATTTCATGAGTAAGGCTACAGACATTGAACCAAATAGAGTGCCACCATCTCCACCAGTAGGTCAGACCGAGCAGAGATGGTGACTTCGTGATATGCAGGTGGGATGGAGTTGTCCTAGCTTTTGTATCATATGAAGTCTAGTGATATCAGGTCAAAAAATATGGACAAGGAAGTCACTTGCTGATTACCGCACACTCTGTAGACCTGCCTCACCCAGTCATGAATAATGGGGAACAATTAAACAACTATCAAGAGGAGGAAGCTTGACACATATTCAACAAAGAGGGTGCCCAGCTCATCAGTGATATGGATCAGGCTGAAGTTTTTGCAACAAGCTTCAGCCAGAAGTGCTGAGTTGGGTGATCCAACTTGGCCTCCTCTAAATGTCCCAAACATCAGCAATGCAAGTCTTACACCAATTCAGTTCACTTTTTGTGATATCAGAATCCATTGGAGACACTGGATACTGCAAAGGCTATACTGAAGTACTGAAGACTTGTGCTGTAGAACTTGCTACACCCCTAGATAATCTGTTCCAATACAGCTACAATACTGGTATCTACCCAAGAATGTGAAAAATTACCCAGGTATGACCTGGTCAGGATAAATTCAACCTGGTCAATTACCACCCCCATCAGTGTACTCTCAATCACCTGCAAAGTGGTGGAAGGTGTCATCAACAATATCATCGAGCAGCACATGCTCAGCAATAGCTCACTCGCTGATGTTTGGTTCAGGTTCCACGAGAGCTACAGCTCCTAACCTTATTACACCCTTTCTCCAAAAGCAGACAAAAGAGTTGAACTCCAAAGGTGAGGTAAGAGTGACTTTCTTTGACATCCAAGGTGACATTTGACTGAGTGTGACATCAAGAAGCCCAAGCAAAAGCTGAATTCAATTAGAACTGTGAGAGAAAGCTCTGTTGGTAGGAGTCATTCTGAGCATGAAGGTTGTGTTTGTTGGAGGTCAGTCATCTCAGCTCCAGTGCATCTTTGCAGGAGTTCCTCAGGGTGTCTGGGGTCCAACTATCTTCAGCTACTTCATCAATGACCTTCCTTCCATCATAAGTTAAGAAGTGGGGATGTTCACTGATAATTGGTCAATGTTCATCATCACGCCTAGTTTCTCAGATATTGAAGTTATCCATGTCCAGCTGCAGCAAGACCTAGACAATTTCCAGGTTTGTGCTGACAATGGGCAAATAACATCTGCACAATACAAGTGCCAGGCAATGACCATCTCCAACAAGAGAGAATCTAATCATTGGCCCTCGACCAGCAATGGCATTATCATCACTGACCTCTCTGCTATCAACATCCTAGGCATTACCACTGACCTGAAACTCAATTGGATTAGCCATATAAATACTGGGTAGGGTAGGTCAGAGACTGGGAATCTCGCAGCGAGTAACCCACTTCCTGACTGCCCAAATCCATGTACAAGGCACAAGTCAGGAGTGTGAAGAAATACTCCCCACTCGCAGCTCCAACACTCAACCAGCTTGACACTATCCAGGACAAAGCAGCTCACTTGATCGGCACCATGTGCACAAATATCCATTCCCTCCACCACCGACACTCAGTAGCAGTTGTGTGTACGATCTACAAGGTGCAATGCAGAAATTCACCAAAGATCCGTAGGCAGCACCTTCTAAAGCCATGACCACCTTACATCAAGAAGGGACAAAGCTAGCACATGCATTGGACCACCACCCCACAAGTTCCCTTCAAGCCACTCGCCATTCTAAATTTTAAATATAATGCTGTTCCTTCAGTGTAACTGAGTCAAGATCCTGGAACTCACTCTCCAATAGCATATGGGTCTACCTATATAAAATTGACTGCAGCAGTTACAGAAGGCAGCTCGCCACCACCTTCTCAAGGGCAACTAGGGATTGGGCAATAAGTGCTGGCCCAGCCAGAGATGTCCACTTCCCATGAATGAATTTTAATAATGAGTATATTAGAAGTAAAACTTAGTCAAACAAATATGCAAAGAATATTTTTGGACAGGTTCAGAGTCTACAAAGATGGATTGTTATATTATAACATTCCAAACTTAAGTTTAGATGATAGAAAATCTAGGGCTTCATTCATGGTGAATCACGACATAGCTTGCATATCGATGGAGGCAGAACTATAAATGTAAACAGAACTGCCTTTACTCAGTCCATGTTGCCCTGTGTTTTCTTACAACCTTATACCATAATTAATGTAGCATTAATACTTGACACCACCTGCAAGTTCCCCTCCAAGCCAATACTGTCCTAACTTGGAAATATGCTGTCATCCATTCAGTGTCACTGCGTCAAAATACTGGATCTCCCTGCAGTACATGGACTGCAGTGGTTCAAAAAGGCAGCTCACTACCACTTTCTCAAGAGCAGCTAGGGACAGACAATAATTGCTTGCCCAGTCAGTGACAATCACATCCCATGAGTGAATTAAAAAAACCTAGTGTGATGCTTGGACATCCTATTGTTGGAAATCTGAATATTCCTTTATCTTTATGACACAAAAAAATGTCTATCTGCTCAAAAATATTTAAACTAACTGTGATGCTGTAGTGCTTCTACTGGCTGTAAATTAAATTCACAGAAAGCATTATCCAGATGTTTCACAAAATTAGACATCAATTTAACCACAAGAATGGCTGCAAGTTAGAAGCATTAGTGATAAATATTCATTGTGATGCCCTTTGGCTACAAATTAATCTCCAGGATTAGCAGCTTGTAGTAGTAAAGTATTTTCAATGGGCGAAAGAACAGTTTGTCTCATATTGTCACCGGAGATGAAAGCCAAAGTACTGCTAAAACCTTGTAATGTTCCTTTTATGGGTTGATTCCATATGGAACCTGATGGCTTACATGCTAATTATGTTTCTTGTAATTTTTTAAATTTTGTCTGAACAAATATTTGCCAGATTGTTTGTACTATCCAAAACAGAGGCTGTGCTTCACTGATTCACTGAACTGCAACAAATGTCTTACTTGACATCTGTTTTGGGCTGTCAGGCTAAGATTTATTAGCTGGTTGGGATCTGAGGGCATGCTTTCCAGCAATTTTTCTTTGGTATTCAATTTTTTTTAAAAAAATGCTACATTGATCATAATGAACCTGGAAAGAAACATCACCCAAATCTTCTCAGCAGTAGCAATCACATTTTTTTTGCTATGACTGGGCTCTGCATTTCTGCCTGGGACATCTGAACCCAGCCTCTTCAGAAATGCAGAGCATTCCTGAGGAAGAGTCTGTTTGAGCAAATGCTGGCAGATTTGCTGAGTTTCTCTTGCACTGTCTGTGTTTGTTTCTGACTCCCAGCATTTGCAGTATTTTGCTTTTATCATTGCTGTCAGTAACTTGGGCCAAATTGCATCTTATCTTTGTAAAATTCACCTTTCCCCAGTTCAGCACTTCTGTTCCCAGCCCATCCTAATCCTTTCCATAATTATCTTAAATCTGAGTTATAGTCGCTATTTCCAAATAGTGCTCATTTGCAAATATTCAGTCCTGAACAGTCCCCTTGTTGTGGGGCTTTCTGGGTACTGATTGAATAAAGTTCTGCTGGATGCAATTTAGGAAGTTTGCTCCCCCAAATCTTGCACATTAAAACTGTCCCAGTTAATATTTGAGTAGTTAAAATCCTGACTATTACTGCTTTTATTATTCTTCAGTTTCTCTGAAGAGTGATTACATGTTTGATCTTTCTCTCTCTCCTTTACTGTTTTGGGGTCTTTAATATACACACAACAGTGTATTTGCTCCTTTTTGTTTCTTTTACTTCTACCCATATGGCCTCAATTGATGATCTTTCCAAGTAATTATCTCCACATGGCCAGAATTGATTTCTTGATCAATATCGTGATCCACCCCTCCGTCTTCTATCTTCCTCACGATCTTGTCTGAATACCCTGTAACCTGAAGTACTGAGCTGCCAATCCTGCCCATCTTTCAGCCAAGTCTTGATTATAGCTATATTGTCATACTCCCACATAACTATCTGTGCCCTCAGCTTGTCTCTTATATTCTATTAGCTCAATGCATTAAAGTGTATTCTATTTAGCCTAGCTAAACTAACTTTGTTCTTATCTCGACTATGCTCTCTCAGCCTTACAGACTCACTTAGTAACATTTTAACTTATAATTCCATCTCAGCTTCTGTCCATCTGATCTAATGGTCAGGATCCCATACCCCTAACAATGTAATTTAAATCCATCTCAAAAGCATTAGCAAACCTACCCATAAGGATACTGGATCCCTACCTGTTCAGGTGTAACCTGTTAAACTTGTACAGTTTCACCTCCCCCAGAAATACCTCAGGAATCTAAAAACCTCCAAATAGCAACATTTCTCCAGCGAGACATTCATCTGCTCTATCCTTCTATTCCAGTTCTCACTTACGTGAGACACCAGGAGCAATCTTGAGATTACTACCTTTTTGAAGTTCTGCGTTTCAGCTTCCTACCTAACTCCCTGAAGTCTACTTGCAGAACCTTATTTCTGTTTCTTTCTTCCTATATATTTTGTGCCAACATGAACCACAATCTCTGGCTGTTAACGTCTCCCCACCAGAATGTCCTACAGCCATTACACATCAGTCTTGACCACGGCATCTGGGAGGCAACATACCATCCTGCTGTCATGTCTACAGATGCAAAAGCACCTGTCCACTCCCTTCACAAATAAATTCCATACAAGTATTGCCCTTCCACACCACTTTCTTCCCCCCACCCCAAAACAACTGGACCATGCACATTGCCATTGACTTGGTTCTGGCTGACCTGCACAGAGGATCCACTCCCAATGTTTTCTGAGACTGAAAGCGGTTTACGACCAAGATGTACTCCCTGCCTAGTCCCTTACTTCTGTCTGGTGGTCACCCATTCCCTCTGTGCTTACAATTCCTTCAGCTGTGGGGTGACCACATTCTGAAACAGGCCTTCCAGAAACCCCTCAGCCTCATGAATGCACCGTAGTGCCCTCAGCTGCCGCTGAAGCTCCAAAACCCCAAGTGTGAGTTTCTCCAGCCAGAGACACCTCATGGTTGACCAGTCTCCATGAGTATCTGGAATTTCACACATTGTAGGATGTGCACACCACAGAACTGACCACCCCAGACATACCTTAACTATAGAGAATATGGACTTTTGCTTACATTTAGCCCTGACACCTGCTTAACTGTAGTTTAGAAAAATTTTATTCTCGTTGATGTCAGATCAAAGCCCAATATCCAGTCACAAGAGATGAGAGAGAGAAATAATCGACAATCATTTACCTGCTCTTCTGTGACATTACTGTATGATCTTGTGGAAGAAGCTCAGCAGCTGGTCTGTCTACTGTCTAGGTCCTCTCTGCACTCACTGATTCTTTTAGCTTTGCTGCCGCTGATCCGGAGTTCCTCACAGCTTCCCCCACCAGTCGGTCTGTTTCTGGGACTCCACACACTCACTGCTCCTTTTAACCTCATTGTTACCACTCCCAACGCCCACAGAGCTTAGCTGCTGTCTAGGACCTCTCTGCACTCACTGACCCTTTTAACTTGCTGCTGTTGTTCCTGAGTTCCTCACAGTTCTGTCACGGGTCTGTCTGCCTCTGGGTCCACTCTGTTCTCGCTGATCTTTTTAACCTCATTGTCACAACTCATGAGTTCCACCACCAGTCTGTCTGCTTCTCTGCGAGGGTCTGCAGGGAGTTCTGGTCTGTGTGATCGGTAACCCTGCCAGAACTCTCGGGCAGCCTGGATCACCCACCAGGTCCCTGGTTCTGACACTGGACTTAGGTTAGTGAAGGTGGAGTAATAAATCAGGAGGCAGATGTTTCAGGGCAAAAAATTTCTGTGTTTATTAAATACAAAGGTGCATATCTCAGGAGAAATAGAAAGGCATATGTAATAAACGGAAATAATACAAAGGTGAATAAATTACAAGATAAAAAACAATTGCAAAACAGGGAAACTGACCCTGTCAGTTATTAACTATTAACACAGGCCAATTACTATGAGAAACTAAACAGTAGTTTTAAACACAGACATTTTAATCAGACTTCCTGACCTTGGGGTGCCCTGCACTGTCACCAACCCACCTCCCCCTCCCTACGAGCTAGGTTGGATACTTTAGGTCTTGTGGAAAATAAGCTTACCGCTGGCGATAAACATGTTTGAATTACAGCTGGCTGTTCCCGCTTGCCGTAACTGGTGCTTCACTGAAGACTTTGTATGGTGTTCAATCTGGTTTGAGAACTTCGGTTTTCTTAATTTGTGGTGGTTTTGTGAGTTGGTTTTCACCTCAGGATGTGTCTGAGGCCTTGTCAGTCGGGTCGGTGGTTTTTGGAGATCGTCGGTTGCCAGGTCTGCAGGTCGTGGTCAGTTGCTGTTGGTTCCCCTGGGACAGGACAGGCCTGTGTCAGTAAGTTTCAGGGAGATATCTGTGCAGATGGTTCTTAGGGAGAGTGGCTTCTGGACATATCTGTGGGGATGGCTCTTGAGGCGGATTGTTCTTCTTTCTTCTCTCCTTCTCTCTCTTTCCTTTTTCTCTCTCTCCCAGATCAGTTACACAGACTGTGTGTTCCATTATCACCTCTCAACTCTGTGTTATCCACTGTGTTTCTGTCGTCCCCTTTGAGGTGAATTGATCCTACAGATCCCCACCCTGCCTACTCCTTGTCTGATAGACTAGCACAATACTGCTTCAACGTGTTGTATCACTTGTGATATGACGAAGGGCTGTTCCCTTGGCGCCTTAAACATTGAATTTCCAATCTCAGGTCACCAGTGACATTTGTGTACTGGAGCCTGGAGTTTCCCTTCTTGAGGAAAAAAGATAGATTGAAATTTCAGCATCCCTATCCAATCAAGGGTACTGTCTAATGGTCAGCATCTAGAGACACCACAGTCCACCAACAAGCATGCTTCAGTGGGCTTTCACACTTGGTTTGGTGAAGTCAAAGAGTTGGTACAATTGGCCTTCAGGCTGGAGTGGAGAAAAAGCCTTTTTTTAAATTTTGCGGGAAAGGTGGATGTTACAAGAAAGACTTGGCCATTTCAGAGGGCAACTCGTAGTCAACCACTTTGCCGTGGGTTTAGAGTCACATGTAAGGGCAGCAGATATACTTTCCCGGAGGTCACTGATGAAAAACCTAGATGGGTTACGTGATTCACCATTAGAGTAGCTTTTAATTCTGAAAAATCATTGAATTCAAATTTCACCATCTGCCATGGTCAGATTTGAATCAGTCCCCAGAACATTAAAAAGTAAAATATTGCTGATGCGGGAAATCTGAAATAAAAACAAAGTTCTAGAGAAACTCAGCAAACCTGGCAGTCTCTGTGGAGGGAGAGAAACAGAGTTAATGTTTCAGGAGAAGAGTCCTATCGGACTTGAAACATTAACTCTATTTCTGCCTCGACAGAGGCCGTCAGACCCGCTGTGTTCCTGCACTTTTTCCTGTTTTCATCTCCAGAACATTTAGCCTGTGCCTCTGGGTTACTAATCCAGGGACATTGCTGCAATGCCACTTCCTCCCTTACGGAATCAGGAATCTGAACTGCTTCCAGCATGTTTATATCATTTCTTAAATAAAGTGACCAATAGTGGCATAGTACTCTCGATGTAGCCTCACCAGTGCCCTGTCTAACTGAAATGTAACCTACCCACTCATAAATTCCCTTCATGATAAATGATAAATTTTGTTGGTTTTCATAATTGATTATACCTGCATACGAACTTGTTGTGATGAGGATGAGGATACCCGGACCCCTTCACAATTTTCAGAGCTCTGCAAATTCTCTCCATTTAAGTAAAATGCACCTTTTTTAAAATCCTCCTGCCAAAATGGACAATGTCACTTTTTCCTACAATGCACTCCATTCACCATATTGTCACTCACTCATTTATCTAATTTCTTCTGCAACATCTTTTTGTCCACTTCACAACTTACTTTCCTTCCTAACTTTGTGTCATCAACGAATTTGACAATAATACCATCTATTGCTTCATCTAGGTTATTTACTGCAAACAGTTGAGATCCTAGAACTGAATCAACCTAAAGAAGATGTATTTATGTTTGCTTTCTGTTAACCAGCCAATCTTCTATCCATGCCAATATGCTACCATGGCCCTTTATTTCCCAGAATAACTTTTGATGTGGCACTTTATCAAATGCTTTCTGGGAATTAAAGTGACTTACATCCACTATTTTCCCTTTATTCATTGCATATGTTACGTCCTCAAAGAGCTGATGAATCTATGTTGTCCAATTAACCTAGCCTGGCTAATCTTTCCTCATAAGACAATTGTCTCATTTCAGATATTAGTCTGGTGAACCTTCCCTGTTTCTACAGCGAAGTCCATAATTGTTAAATGCAAAGCTGCTAGGCAAGATTTTCAGTGATCCATGTTAAATCTATATGCTATTCCTCAAGGCAATAGATTGCTGTCACAGTCAGCTCTCATGTTTAGAAGACAGATCCATACTTGTATTCTTCCAGCAAACACTCTTGCCATCCAACCACATGCACATGTGCATTGTGGGAAAGAAGGAAGAAAGTAGTGCAAGAGCATGCTGAATGAGCCTGGTTAATCCTGATTTATTCCCCACATCCTGACTCCTGTGAGGAGGTTTGTACGTAACTCCCATCAGGCTATTTTGTCCTTTGCAGTTCCTCAACTTTACCCACCCAGATTTTACACCTTCCGACTCTATACCACTTCTTGCTACTAACTTCATTTCATTTCTTATTAACGAGGCAACCCCAACCCCTCTGCCTATTTGCCTGCCTTTTTGATAGGACACATATTGTTGGATATTTATTCCCTGATCCCTATGCAGGCTCACCTCTGTGATACCCATAGTGTCATACTTGCCAATTTGAATCTGTGCTACAAGCTCATTTACTTTGTTTCATGTACTGCTTGCTTTTCAGTACGTCATCCTCAGTCCTGCCTTGACTGTCCTCTTTCTCGTAGTTTGTCCTGTTATCTGCTGTGCCTGAAGTTAGATTCCTGACCCTTTCCATTCTCTCTGCCCTATTACATGTTCTGGAAACTTTAATAAGCTCTGCTGAGGCCTTCAACCCCACCCCCTTTAACCTTTTCTATAATTTCCCATGCAACTGAACTCACCCCCACTATTTGGTGTAAAGCGCTATCCACAGCCCTAATCATGTGATTCACCATGACCCTAGACCCAGCTTGATTCAAGTGGAGTCCATCCTGTCAGAACAGCTCCCTCCTTCCCCATTTACTGGTGTCGATGTCTCATTATTCAAACCAGTTCCTGCCACAGCAATCTGAGCCATGTAGTTACCTCTTTAATCTTGTTGACCTTGTGCCAATTTGCTCATGGCTAAGGTAGTAATTCAGAGATTATTACCTTTTCAGTTCTGCTTTTTGGACATTAACCCCGAGCTGCTCGTAATCCCTCATCGGAACCTCTCTTCTCTTTCTGCCAATATCGTTGGTACTTTCATGGACCGTGACAACTGGATCTTTCCCCTCCCAATCCAAATTCCTGTGCAGCTCAGATGAGATAACCTGTACCAGGGCACCAGTCAGGCAACACAGGCTTCATGACTCTCAATCCTGGCCACAGAGAACACAGTCTATTTCCCTGATTACAACCACACAAATTCTTTATCCCCTCCTGAATAGCTTCCTGTATCATAGTGTTATGGTCAGTTTGCTCATCCTCCCTACAGACCCCATCCCATCCACACAAGGAGCATGAATCACAAGCCTGTTAGACAAGCCCAAGGGCTGAAGCTCCTTCACAACTTCCTCCTGGATCCCTTTCCCTGCCTTGCTTGTAGTCACATTGTCCTGTTTCTGAGCCCTGACCGAATTCGAGGTAGTTAATCTAAGGGATGTGATTGCCTGCTGTGAAATAACATCCAGGTACATCAATTCTGAGCCAGAGTTCCTCAAGCAACCAAGACTTGCTACAGATATGGCCTCTACGAACCTCAATGAGATCCACCAGCTCCCACAACATGCAGGTATAACACATCGCCTGGCCCTGCATGTCTACTTTCCTTACTTAGTTCTTAATTTGATTTTTTTTAGTGCTTTAGTTTGTAATCTGTAAATATTTCCCCTAATTACCTATAATAGATATTCAAATTAGCAGCTATCACCAACCAATGAACTTACAGTTTATGTGTAATGTCACTGTTTTGTACTGGGCTCCTGATCCTGGGCTTTAATTTATCCTGTTCAAAAAAAAACGTTACAAGCCATGAGCCTAAAAAAGCAAACAAAAAGCACCTTTCTGCTCCTATGATGCTGCTTGGCCTGCTGTGTTCATCCAGCTCTGCACCTTGTTGCCTCTTCCCCTCTGCACTGAATTCTCAAACCACGTACTCACTATGGCTGTGTCTCACTCTGGATGTGATCTGTCCTTCCTGACTATGCAAAGCTTACTGAAATTTACATTTCAGTTTAATTGAATGTCCCTTGGTTTGAGATTCCTCCATTAGTCGAAATAGCTTTTCTGCATTTACTTTGTCAAGCCACCTCAGAACCTTGTATGTTTGAATAAGATTGCCCTACATTCTCCAAACTAATGAAGGCCTATTTTGCGTAGCTATTCTTTATAAATCAATTCCTTAATTCCTAGGAATTAGCCCAGTGAATCTTTCTAGAATTTCTTCCAATGCCATTGCATCCTCTTATGGGGACCAAAACTGTAGACTATACTCAAGGTACAGCCTCATCAACATCCTGGATGGTTATGACAAGACTTCCCTACTTTTAAATTTGAACCCCTAGCAATTAGTGCCAACATTCCATTTGTCATCTCAATTACTTGCTTCACTTGCATGATAATTTTTGTTTCATGCACAGTACCCAGAACCCTCTCTCGTGGACTTTTTGGGAATCTCTTTCAAATTATATCTACCTCAGTTTCCTACTTTAGACTACTTCTGCCCAGTTTTTGCCCATGCATTCTATCTATAAGTCTTTGCAAATTCCTTATCTTTATGACAACATGCACAGTGACCTGTTTTGTATCATCAGTACACTTAAATATATTACACTCTCCGTCCTTCTCCAAATCATTAACACAAATAGTAAATAATTGAAGGCCTACGCCTGATCTTGGCGACACTCCACTAGTTATGTCTTCCCAGCCTGAAAAATATCTATTAATCCTGACACTTTGTCTTCTGTGTGTTAACCAATCCTCAACATATGCTAATACATTACCCCCAATACCATGAGCTCCTGTCTTGTTCAAGAACCTTTTATGTGGCACCATATTCAATGCCTTAGAGTCGTAGGGCATGAAAAAAGACCCTTTGGCCCAATTTCCCCATGCCAACCAGGTTTCCTAAACTGAACTAGTCCAATTTGCCTGCATTTAGCCCATATCCCTCTAAACCTTTCCCATGCATGTACCTGTCCAAATGTCTTTTAAATTTTGCAATTTTACCTGCCTCCACCTCCTCCTCTGGCAGCTCGTTCCATATACGCACTACCCTCTTGTGAAAACATTGCCCCTCAGGTCCCCTTTAAATCTTTCCCATTTTACATTAAATCTATGCTCTATAGTTTTGGATGCCCCCACCCTGTCTATTCACCTTATCCATGCTCCTCATGATTTTATAAATCTCTATTAGGTCAGCCTCCTGCGCTCCTGCTTTATAAAAGTCCCAGCCCATCCAGCCTCTCCTTGTATCTCAAACCCTCCAGTCATGGTAATATTCTTGTAAATCTGTTTTGCACCCTTTCCCATTTAATAGCATCTTTTGAATTGTACACAGTACTCCAAATATGACCTTACCAATGTCTTGTACAGCCGTAATATGACATCCCGACTCCTATACTCAGTGCTCTGACCGAATATTCTACAGGAACCAGTTGTCTTTTATAAACTTTGCTTGTTATATCCTCAAAGAACTCTAACAAATTTGTCAAACATGATATCTCTTTCACAAAATCATGTTGATTCTGTCGCTGCTTTGTTTGCCTTTGTTTTTGATGTCCTTGACCCTCTTTGTTAACCATTATCCTTTTCATAATTTCCTTCTGTTTGAATGGAATAAATTTCTGCTCAGCAGAAAGAAATATTAGCTTGAATATCTGCCACTGCTCATCTACTGACCTTGCCCTCACCTTATTGGCCCAGCCTGCTTTTAATAGCATTTTCTTCATGCCACCATCATTGCTCTACTTTAAGTTGAGGCCATTGATTTCAAATGGAAATTGTAGTCTCTTACACTGAATTTGAAATTTAACAATGTTGTGATCACTACCCAATAGAGGATCCTTAACTAAAAAATGCCTTTTTAATCCTGCCTCATTTGGCAATACCATTTCTAAACTAGCATGTTCAGCAATATATTGCTCTTAGAAACAATTCTTGATCTATTCTACACCTTTGTCTTCTATGTTTATCCTTGTCCATCTGACTTGGCCTGTCAGATTAAAATCAGCCATAATGATTGACAAGTCAAGTCACCATTGTCTTACCAGACCATAGGCCTGCTCTCTCATTAGAGAGAGACAACTGGTGGTGATTTAACCTGAGGGCCACCATACCACAGGTGAGGAGCAAGGTCAAGAAACAGCATCCTTCATGGTGACCTCAGTCAGTGATGGGAATTGAACCCGTGCTGTTGGCACCAAACTGCTTCACAAACCAACAGTCCAGCCAACTGAGCTATGATAATTGTAGTGCTCTTCTTACCAGCTTTCACTACAAATCTTTTTTTTTTCCATGCAGACTTCCAAGGTCTGTGTGCAGCAGCAACTTCTGGACCTGGAAATCATGCCGCAATCCACATCGGCAAACCAATCACCGTGCACACAACGTTAGCTTGGAAGCTTAGAGGGAACACTGCTTTCTACATGTCTCCATTATTTCCTGATTTGTATTTTCTCTGACTGCGAGGCAGCTCTTTGGGGGCCTAAAGACAGCTTTGATTTGTGACTTCTTTCCCTTGTTATTCCCTATTTCTACCCAGACTGATTCCATATCACATTCTGTTCCCCTTTGTTACCCTTTCCCTCTGCTGCCCTTTAGAATGATTTTCGATGTTTCAGTGTTGGAGAACATTTGTCATTGATAATTGTCACTAAGAAAAGTGATTTTTCAGACAACTCATTAGCACAGTTTCATATTTTAGAATTACACTACTCCTTATCTCTTTGCTTTTTTGTATTTGTGAAGTAAATCCGCAGTATATTTTGTTCTCAGTTTAAGGGTAGAACACTTTTTATTTTATATAAAATCAGAAATGTCTTCTTTTGAATGTTGTCCAAACAGCTGTGCCTAGTGATGTAGATTTTAAAGTACTGTATTATGCCTTCTTTCCTTCAATACTGAGTGAAATTTTCATGGCACCTACCTTGTGACACCAATTATCCTGTTGTCAATATCTTGCTAGCTATCAAAGGTTGTTTTTACTTTGATAGCTGCCGTATGTTTCACCTCAGTGGAATGTCAGCGATGTGTAGCCACAGGAGTTGTTTTTACTGAGAGAAATTGCATCAAATATATGCTCAGCCTCTCCCACACATTCCCATCCCTGCAGCATGTACCAGTGAGTGCTGAGATTCCAGTGTTGTTTTCTTCAAGCCTGTTTAATCTAAAGGAAATAGGAACTCTGAGGGACTAATTTTCATAGGTTTTGCTGGCTGGAAGCATGGTGCGAGTGAGGCATATAATGTAATTCTGAGTGGATTATTTTTTGCAGAGAGTAGAAAATCCATAAACTTTAAGGCTGCACCAATGGGCAGTGTAAATCTCTCATGAACTTATGAAATAGGGACACAAGTAGGCCATTCAGCCCATCAAGCCTGCTCCACCAATCAATAAAATCATGCTGATCTATTTGTGTTTCAAGTTCCACATTCCTTGCTATCCCCAGTAATCTTAGTTTTGTTCAGCAAGAGAATCAATGTGCTTCCACCTTTTAACAAAAAATATTCAGGCTTCCACCACCTTCTGAGGCAGAGCATTCCAAAGTTGCACAACGCTGTGAGAGAAAAAAAAAATTCCTTATTTCTGTCCTAAAAAAAAGGCAAGCCCTAATGGTAAAATAGTGCCTTCTACGATTGGAGGGTTTGAGCTATATGGAGAGGCTGAATAGGCCAGAGCATCGGAGGCTGAGGGGTGATCTTAAGGAGGTGTTTAAAATAATGGAGGCATGGAAAGGGTGATCTTTTCCCCAGTGTAGGAGAGTCCAAAACTAAAGGGCATAGGTTTAAGTTGAGAGGGGAAAGATTTAAAAGGACCCTAAGGGGCAACTTTTTCATGCAGAGGGTGGTGCATGTATGGAATGAGCTGCCAGAAGAATTGGTGTAGGCTACAATTACAACATTTAAAAGGCATCTGGAAGGGTACATGAACAGGAAGTGTTTAAAGGGATATGGGCCAAATGCTGGCAAATGGGACTAGATTAATTTAGGCTATCTGGTTGACATGGATGTGTTGGATTAAAAAACCTGTTTCCATGCTGTACAACTCTATTACATTATTACTTTATGACTTATCATGTAGCTTTGCATTATGACATGTGAAGTTGTTAACACCTTTTGAATTTACAGGTCAATGGGTTCCTGACTCGAGGGCTCCCCCATGCTTCACCACACCGTTGAACAACCAGAAACAATGTTGTTTTCAGAAACCAGCCTAATGCCATCAAAAGTGCAGGGAATCTGAAGTGGTAACCTCTGCAATAGAGCCACATGGTCAGATGGATGTGCTGCATATGGGCCTTATCACAGCCCTTATCCCACTTCAGTCAAAATTGCAAGTGCAATGGGTGTGGAACCCTGGAGTTGGACCCTGCCTACCATTTTTAAAGCTTGCTTGGCTCCATTTCAACATGTACAGAAGTATAAAAATCCAAGCCAGAATACTTAAAAGGCAGATGGCAAAGCTACAAAGTATACTGTCATCGCCAATAGTTAAAAGTCACACAACACCAGGTTATAGTCCAACAGGTTTATTTGAAATCACAAGGTTTTTCTGCGCTGCTCCTTTGTCAGGTGAAATGAAGAGAGTACCCAGGCACTGACTTTGTAATCAGAGAGATCAAAAGATCATATAAATAGTGTTACAGAGATAGATGCTGGAGAATCTGAGATAACACGGTAGAGAGCTGGATGAACACAGCAGGCCAAGCAGCATCAGAGGAGCAGGAAAGCTGACGTTTCGGGTCGAGACCCTTCTTCAGAAA
>NC_063336.1:35391358-35438840 GCF_021869965.1 Rhincodon typus
GATGAAGGGTCTAGGCCCGAAACGTCAGCCTCTCTGCTCCTATGATGCTGCTTGGCCTGCTGTGTTCATCCAGCCCTGCACCTTGTTGTCTCGGATTCTCCAGCATCTGCAGTTCCTACTATCTCTGAAAGAACCTTAGTTTTCCAAAGGCTGTCCAAAAAAATTGTAAAGTTCAAACCCACTCTTACCAGCTCTACTTTGCACACTTTGCATTTCGCTTGCAAAGGTCTACCAAAATCTCATTTTTGTGAAGGCAGCTGATGATTTTAAATGGCCAGTTGCATCCATGAACTGCATGTGTACAAACCCCGAACTGACTGCATTCCTGCCCCTGCAAAAACGGGAAGTGCCATGTTTGGGGGATGAGACTTTTGACTTCCAGGTTTAGCCACCATGTTTGGCTTGACAAAGAGGTGCCCTACATGGGAAAGCTCCAGGCAAATGTGTCTGCTTTGGTGAGGGCAGGTTGAAGTATTGAATCTTGAACTGATACAGGATTAATGGGAGTTGATCAGTGCAGAAAATTAGAAAGATTAACTCTCGGGAAATTAGAATTGGAAAGTCAGTAGGAATGGCATGCAATGGTTGAGGGAGATAGCAATTGTTAACAAATCACACTTTATGAAATAGTTGATCAATTGGAAGTAAGAAAGAAAAGCCAACTACAGTTATCTGCATTTGCTAGATTTGAAGCAGTAGTTTTCTAACATTCATGGCTGACTAAAATGAAGAGCAATGTAGTTCTGTAGAAACTGATCTTTATTCTCACTGATACCGGCACCTACTGAGATTGCCCCGTGTGGGCACTGACACGGGCATTGACTGAGATTGCCCCGTGTGAGCACTGAGACCATCCTATGTATCAGAAAAATATTTAAATAGATTGCAGTCACAATAGATAATAACAGTTCAAGCATATAATTTCAAGACAACTTTTCTAAAGTTAAAAAAATGACTTTGTTTGCGTATTGCTTCTGGACTCCTTTAGCATTTAAGGTCAAAACTTTGTATAACATCGAGGTCAGAACCCAGTATCATTCTTTGTCTATCAAAGTTCACAATAACTTTGACATTTTTAAAAATAGTTCATGTCTTAATCCTGAAGCTATTCCTATTGTGTTGCATTATAGTCTTAGATTTTCTACAGCATGGAAAGAGGACCTTCGGCCCATCATGTCCATGCTGATCATCGATCATCCACTTATTTTAATCCCATTTGGCAGCATGACGGAAAGCCTTGTATGCTTTGCATTTCAAGTCTCCATTGAAATAATCCTTAAATGTCTTGCGAGTTCTTGTCTATACCACCTTTTTAGGCAAGAAGTACCAGATACCCACAATCCCTTATGTTAAGAAATTCTTTTCTCAAATCCCCTTTAAACCTCCTGCACCTTAGCTGAAAACTGTGCCCCCTGGCTATTGACCCCCTCTACTGAGGGGAATGTTTTTCCCTATCTAGTCTGTCTATGTCCCTCAGATCTTTGTACATCTCAATCAGATTCCCCCCTCAGTCTACTCAGCTCAAAGGAGAACAACCCCAGTCTATCTAGTCTCTCTTCAGTCAGGGCTACACTCTGATGAATCTCCTCTTCACCCTCTCCAGTGCAATCAGATCCTTCCTATAGTCTGGCGATCAGAACTGCACATATTACTCCAGCTGTGGCCCAATCTGCATTACATATAGCTCCATCATAACCTCCTTGCTCTTGCATTCAATGCCTTGCCAATAAAGGCAAGGGTTGCATATGCCTTCTTAACCAGCTTATCTGCCTGTCCTGTTACGTTCAAGGATCGATGGACATGTACCATGGTCTCTCTGATCGTCTGTATTTCGTAGGGTCCTACCATTCATTTTGTACTCCTTTGCCTTATTAATCCTCGCAACATGCATCATATCACACTTTGTCATGATTAAATTCCATTTGCCAATGTTCAGCCTATCGAAATCATTAACCTCACTGTTTACCACACCACCAATTTTTGTGTCATCTGTGAATCTACTGATTATACCTCCTTACATTCATGTGTAGATAGTTAATGCACAGAACAAACAGCGAAGGGCACAGCACCAAAGACTGTCGCATGCCGCTCGACATAGACTTTCAGTCACACAGGCAGTGACAATCACTCTCTGCTTCCTACCACTAGGAATTCCACTAGGAATTGGCAGTTTGCCAATTGCCCTGGATCCATGGCCTCTTAGCTTTATAACCAGCGTGTGAGACCTTGTCAAAGCCTCAATGACTTTCATGTAGACTGCATCACCTGCAATACACTCATCTATACACCCATGACCTCCTTGAAAAAAATTCAAATTTTGCAACATGATGTCCCCCCTTTCAAAGCCTTGCTGATTATTCTTGATTAATCCTGCCTGTCCAAGTGGAGGTTAATTCTGTCCCTCAGAATAATTAAATTTAACTGCTCAAAATGTCTGTGTTTGGTGGATGTCTAACCTTCCTTGACAGCTAACAGTATTGTGTGCAGTAAGGGGAGGCCAGTGAACAAGGCTTCTCAGAATGACACAACATCCATCATTTTTGTACTTGTATATCGACATTCGCTCCCACATCCCCAGATCTAAATTTGTAAGATTGTGTTTAAATCCTTTTTATAAAACTATACCCCAACTGGAAAGCTGTCTTCAGTTTTAAACGTCATATTACAGGCAGAATGTTGGAGTCATGGAAAATGTCCAATATAGATTCACTAGAATGGTACTTGGGATAAAAAGATAGCTTTGAAATTATACCTGGAAAAATGTAGAAATGTATTGAAGGAGAAGGAGAAAGATTGATGAATGATCTAATGACAATGCTGAAAATGCTATTACATTGTTACTAACATTTACACCAAGAGTGCATGGATTATCCTACTAGCTAATTAGTGTTGGAAGAATTGTATCTCACTGCATGGAAAGAAACGTTTCAGCCTACAGTTCAGGAACTAGCTTTCTGCCTTGCCCAGTTCTATCAACTTCACCTCCCACTAAAATTCTTTGTATCTGGAACAGAAGTGTCTCTGCTGTTCTCATTCCTTATACTGTATATTTCCTTTCCTCTGTCAAATAATGGCTAGTTGGGTAAAGTATGTAAAACTGTTTTCACTCTCCATGCTCAATATTTACTGGTTTACGTATGGATGAGATTTACTCAGCTGTTGTACATTGAAAACTAAAATGGTAAGGATAGTCTAATATGAGTATTGACCATCCACTCAAGTCTATAGTAATTAATTTGAGGACTGATTTTTATGGTCATAAATTGGAAGAATTTATAATTTGCTAAAGAAGCATGGTGGAGCAGAAGGAAGAAATACGTGTTCAAAAACTTAATCTGGGGTGTTCTGATGAAAGGTCATGATCTGAAATATTAATTTTTTTTTACCTCTCTTGCTCATGAAGAACCTGGTTAACCTCAGGAGGCCCACTAGAAAGTTCCGAAACGTGTTTTCTACCCTCAGACGAAGTTCAGCTAGGAGCTTAAACACAGCTAACAGGGATATTAAAAAAATGGGAAGCACAAAGAACTGGCAAAGAAGCCTCCGATGGGCTGAGTCTGGTGAAGAGAAGGTTAGGTCAGCATTAAGGGTACACATCAACCGCCAACACTTGACTCTGTGAGGAGTGTTGGAGGTGGGGGGTGGGGGATTTGGTGTGGGTGGGTGGAGTTGAGTGAGTTCCCACCTCAAACTCCAACCCAGTTCCTGTGGCTACTTGCTTTGTTTTCTTTATCCAATTTTAAACATTTGCTGACTCCTGAATGAGGAACTGAGGCCTCACGAGTAAGTCCGAGCAAGGCATTTAAATAAGATCATTTCAATGGGTGGTAATACACTTCTGTAAGTAACAGACATTCTAAAAGAGTATCCTTAAATCGACTTGGTTGATTGAAGCTGTTACAGCAACCTCCCTCTTTCACTGTGATGGGCCCTGGTGAAACTGCTATTGATATGTAAATTGATGTGACAGTTAACCCAGGGAGAGCTTGTAGTCAGCAATACGTTGTGGCTGTCGGCAGTGAATAAGATATTTTAAGTTGAGGTCTTTGATCGTGATAGGTCTCTTCCTTGCAATGCTGTAGTCCAAGCCTGGACATGTGGGTACAGATGGTTGTGTGCTTGTTGACAAAGCTATAACTGTAAGTAAGCTGCACTTTACTCTTTATAGTCATGTTGAATTACTGAATGAGAGTGTGTTCAGCTTGGAGAACAATGGCAAAACAGCAAAAGTATTTTACAGTCCTTTCTGTTTTAGATAAACAATAACTGGCCTCCTATTAGTCTGGCGTTTATTGCAGTATATACATAGTTCAAGAATATTAATAATTTTAAAACTAAATTAGTAGTATTTCAGAGAATTAATTTCAAAACAAATACTCCAGTGTAAAGTACATGCATACACTTTGTTATTTTATGTATAAGGCATCAGAAGATTTGTTTTAGAATCTATTCATTGCCAAGAACAGATATGAAAAGAAAATATTAAATTTCCATATTGTGTGTCTTTTTCCGGACCAAATTGAAGAATCAGAAGTATGTGCCAGGTGGCAATGACCAATTTCAGCACAAAGAAAGCAGTAAAGACCAGTGAACAATGAAGCACTTATGAGTTCACATTTCTGCCAGAATTAATTTCAGCGAGGTGCTGAAAATTTCTTCATGTGCACATTGACCTATAATGTTAATTTCTGGATTTCATTCCAGATTTTTAAGTTCAGATGTCAGAAGTGACCATTAAGATGTACATATATGAATGATCTATCAGGGCACTTTGTTTTACATAAGACGTTTCCATACCAGTTATCAGGGTCTTTTGAATTTACTTACTTCAGTTTAGTAAGTTATTTTTCTCGAGAATCTGTCTGACTAAATGTTTTGAGCAAGTGTGATATTTTTTCATTGGATGGGGGAAGGGCTAGCAATTTAAAACAGACTACTTCCTTCCTAGAGACTGTGTGAGAGCGAAGCCCATGAATTGTACATGGAAATATCATGGAAGGGCAGTTTGTGTAATATGCTGTGCTACTGTCATCTACAAACTCTAGAATTTATTGCTGATCCTATGGCAAGTCAGCTGCATCAAAAATAAATTCATTTGTAAAATCATCCGCTGACATTTTTTTGAATGAATTGAGACTCTGGAGAAATCGGTGATTACAGATCTCCTGAAGTTTGTTTTCACTTTTGTAAGGAGTTGTTACTTTATTTCATTTCAGTGATGGTAACTGACAATTTCAAGTGTTTGCCTGAATAAGTGTACTGCTTCATGTTTGCTGATCAATCTACATAGTATTCTGTAGAATATTTAGGGCAAAAGCAAGCCATTTGTCTCAACCAATCCTTGCCATTTAATACTGCACTCCAGCCTACTCCCGCCTTTCCTTGCCTAACTCTATCAGCATAACCCTCTATTGCCTTCTCCCATATATCAGTGTCTAGCTTCCTTCAAATGCATCAATACTATTTATTGTGTTATGTCTCATGGTCTATTTGTCAGTATGCCTTTAAGAGTCATACTCATCATATTATCTCTAACAGAACTTGTGACCCTGAAGGTATAAAGTTCTCAGACTCCACCTTTCTGTGGATCACTTGAAGTGTGACTTTCTGCTGTAAACAGCCTCCTCTGTTCTAAACTTACAGCTTAATATTAGCCCAGACACATACATGCCTGAGAAACGTCATGTTAGTACATAGTAGTTGGTTTTAATCAAACTCATTTAAATATTTTATATTTTAGTGGTAGTTTCCCTACCTGTTAGCAAGGGGAAACTGGGTTTAAGTTCCACCTGCTCCAAAGATCTGTAATTGGGCTTTGAGTTTGTCAGAAATGGAGTAAGGACATCTGTATCCACTTCTTGCCTATATTTTTTACTCAGGAAGCCTTCTCAAACATACAGCTGAGTTTTTATTCCAAATACTAAATTAGTAACATAAAATGTGAACAACCAGTCATTATAATGATCCTTGTGTCAGTCTACATCCTACCTTCTGTCATTAAATGGGTAAGCTTTACTCCTGTTCTTTCATTTCTGTCTTTCAGCCATCCAGCTATCCATTCTGTTACTTTGCAGTGTAGACCGTGATTACCTCCAGTGGAAATACAGTCAGCAAGTCACTGAAATCACAATCAGGAAGATTCTGGCCAGAGAGTTGTTCTATTCTCCACCTGAATGGCAGCCACCAATGTAGGTGCCCAGGTATGCCATGTTGTGCATGTATCTATTTAGGATATTTATGTTTGAGAACTATTTAAGTTCCCTTTGACAGTGAATACTGTCCACAGGGCTAATGATAGAGATCACTGGCAGGCACAATTCGAGATTATTGTTAGAATTATTTAGAATTGCTATTATTATTGTCAGATGACATGTTTAAATCAACATAATTTAGTTAGGAAAAATTCTAACAGGAAACTAGTCTTCTGTTCTGAGGAAGGGTCACTGGACCCGAAACATTAACTCTGATTTTCTCTTCACAGATGCT
Organism: Rhincodon typus; assembly: GCF_021869965.1. Lineage (NCBI taxonomy): Eukaryota > Metazoa > Chordata > Chondrichthyes > Orectolobiformes > Rhincodontidae > Rhincodon > Rhincodon typus. The sequence goes on from NC_063336.1 coordinate 35,397,845, forward strand.
GCCAGACCTGCTGAGCTTTTCCAGCAACTTGTTTTTGTTCTTGATTTACAGCATCAGCAGTTGTTTCAGTTTTTACATAATCTTTTGTATCCACTAATGCAATAATGAGTGGTTGATGAGGCAGAGTTGTTGGAGTGTGCATTTGGTCAGAAGTTCCAATGTATTGGGCTCCACGTTATACCATCATTATGAGTGTGAAGCAGGAATGGCATTGTCCTGATGTTAAAATTATATCGTAAATGCAGTGTGAATTGTGGCTCCTTCATTTTCAGCATTTTTCTTCCTTCACATTTCTCTTTTCCTTTGTCTTCAGCATGCATTTCTGTCTTGTCCTACTTTGCTCTCTTGCATTTTTCTCCTTTCTCTGATTTGGCTGCTGAGGAGAATACTTGACTTTGAATTCAGGTATGTTCTAGTTAGAAAGAAAAACAGAATTTTCTGGAGAAACTCAGCAGCAGTTGTGGGAAGAAAGTAGAGATAATGATTCAAGTCCAGTGACTCTTCTTCAGGATTGTTAGCAACTAGGAAGAAGTGATATTTGTGCTAAAGCTGAAGTAGGGGGAGGGGAAGAGGGGAAGGGGAAAGGTGAACAGATAGGTGGAGATGGAGCCCAGACAGATGAGAGATATGAAAGGAGTAGATAAACAGGGAGATTATGGATAGCCTGTCAAGGCAGAAGACAAATTGAATAAGAGGTAATAAGAACTAAGAGTAGCAGAAAATGGGTGAGCGGTACTGAATGCAAACCATATAATGTGATAATTGTTTCAGAGATGGTACGAACTGCAGATGCTGGAGAACCTGAGATAACAAGGTGTAGAGCTGGATGAACACAGCAGGCCAAGCAGCATCAGAGGAGCAGGAAAGCTGACGTTTCAGGCCTAGACCCTTCTTCAGAAAATCATGGCTGATCTGTCTGAGGCATCAACCCCTCTCTTGTGCCAGCTCATCATAGCCCACAACTCCCCAATGTTTTAAAAATCTGCCTACCTCCTCTTTGAATACTTTCTGTGATCTAGCCTCCACTACTGTCCAGGATAGAGATTTCCAAGCATTCATTATCTTCTGGGAGAAGAAATTCCCTGTAATCCTGACTGTTCATTTGAGATTCCCGGACTAGCAGAAACATCTTCTCGACAACGACTCTGTCAAGCTCCCTCAAATCTTGTATGTTTTCAATATTTACCACTCATTCTTCTAAATAGTCATGAATAAGTGCCAAACCTGTTTAACCATTCATCTTTGTAATCAGCCCATTGAATCTCTTTTGAACTGCCTCCAATGCCAGTACATCCTTTTCTTAAAATGTAGGGACCAAAATCGTTTGCTAACCCTAACCCTATAGCTGCCCTATAGCAGTTGATGCTACCTCGTTGAATGTTTTTAATGCAAAGCTAGATACATTTTTGAAAAGTAAAGGAATTAAGGGTTATGGTAAGAGGGCTGTTCAGTGGAACTGAGTCCACAAAAAGATTGGCCATGATTTTATTGAATGCTGGAGCAGGCTTGATGGGCCAGATGTCCTACTCCTGCTCCTATTTCTTATGTTCTTACGTTTTTAAAAATACCCTGTACAGATGTAACAAGACTGTTTTTAAACTCCAACCTCTAACAATAAAGGCTAAACTTCCATTTGCCTTCTTAATTACTTGCTGCACCTACATGCTGATGTTCTGTGTTTCATGCACAAGAACACCTAGATCCCTTTGTGCTGCACTTTTTTTGAATCTCTCTCTATTTAAATAGTAGTTTGCCTTTAATTCTTCCTGAAACATAATTTTTCCTGACCCTGTCTGTCTTCTGCAGGTTAACCAATCCTCAATCCATGCTAACCATGGAATCCTAGAATCCCTACAATGTGGAAGCAGGCCATTCAGCCCATCGAGTCCACACAGATCTTTAATAATTACCGCTAAAAACCATGAGCTTATATATTATGCAATAACTTTTTACATGGTAGTTTAATCAACTTTGATTATTATATCTTCAAAGACATCCAGCAAAATTTTCAAACATGATCATCCTTTCACAAAGCCATTCTGATTGCGTTTGATGTGTTAAGCTTTTCTACATGTCCTGCTCTTCTCCTTAATTATGGGCTCTAGCATTTTCCTAATGACAGATGTTTGGCTAACTGGCCTATAGTTTGATGCTTTCTGTATCCCTCTTCTTGAACAAAGGCATCAGATTAACAGAAGTTACTGGAAAAGCTCAGCAGGTCTGGCGGCATCTGTGAAGAGAAGAATCAGATGGTACCATGGAAGACAAATTTGTACAGTATCAAGGATTATTTCCTAGAGTAGTATGTTGCAGAACCTACCTGGGAACAGGCTATTGTAGATCGAGCTAGATGTAACAAGGTAGAATTAATGAGAGATCTCTGGGGATAGAGATTACAACAGGATAGAAATTTAAACTCAGTTTGAGGGAGAGCAACTTGGGCCTCGGACTGGACCCAAAACATTAACTCTGATTTTCTCTGCATTGGTGCTGCCAGACCTGCTGAGCTTTTCCAGTAACTTCTCTTTTTGCTCCTGATTTAAAGCATCTGGAGTTCTTTTGTTTTTTTTTTGGGTTTGCATCAGACTAACAGTCTTTTAAGCTACAGGAACCCTCCCAGAATCAAGTGAGTTCAGGAATATTTCGATGAATGCCTCCAATATCTCCGCAGCCTCTTCCTTTTAAATCCATGGATGCAGCCATCAGGTCCTGGCGACCTGTCTGCCTTCATTGCAGTAGTTTGTCCAATACTTTGTCCTCCGTGGTAGAGACGGTAAAGAATGTTTCCTCCCATTAGCACCTTGCTTATCTGTTATCTTCTGGATGATTTTACTGTCCTTCACCTTGAAGACTAATGTAAAATGTTGGTTTAAGTTGTCTGCCATTTCCCGGTTCCCCATTTTCAATTCCTCTGCTGGTGGTTCCTGAAAACAAATCCCAATCTTTTGGGATAACAAGGTGTAGAGCTGGATGAACACAGCAGGCCAAGCAGCATCAGAGGAGCAGGAAGGCTGACATTTCGGGCCTAGACCCTTCTTGGCCTAGTTTTTGCTGCTTTGTATACCTTACTTATTGATTCAGTATTCTCCTTGACTACTTGTATTAAACATGGGTAGTCCATCCTTCTCATCGAATCCTCCTTTTTGATTGGAATAAAATTCTGCTGAATGTTATGTAATACCTGCAAAAATGTCTGCAGCTGCTCATCCACTGACTTTCCCCTCAGTCTGTTTCCCAGTCTGCTTTAGACGACAGTTTCTTGATACATAACTACCCTTATTTAAATTGAGGACACTGGTTTGAGACCCAAGTCGCTCTCCCTCAAACTGAATTTAAATTTCCATCATGTTGTGATCCTTGTCCCCAGAGATCTCTCATTAATTCTACCTCGTTATATCTAGCTAGATCTAAAATAGCCTGTTCCCAGGTAGGTTCTGCAACATACTACTCTAAGAAATAATCCCTGATATACTCTACAAATTTGTCTTCCATGGTACCATTGCACATCTAATTTGTCCAATCAATAAGCAGATTAAAGTCACCCATGACAATTGTAGTGCCTTTCTTGCATGCCTGCATTATTTCCTAATTTATACTTTATCCTGCAGATGACTCCCATCATGACTTTTTTTCCCTTGTTATTCCTTATTTCTACCCAAATTGATTCCATATCACAGTCCATTGCAACTATATTATTACTCTTCACCACACTGGTATTATCCTTTATTACAAAACTATCCCAGCATCTTTTCCTTTGTGGCTGTTTTTGCCTATGCCTTCTTGATTTCTCTTCCCACCATCTCTGCTTACTATAGATAAGTAAGTTGCATAATGTTCATGTAAAGTACTCATCTGTGGTAAACCCATCAATAAAAACAACTGATCTGATTTTTTTTAAGATCACAGACATTGTGTTGGACTTCCTTAACAATGGTGGACTAGATTAACATCAAATTTTCAATTCCACTAGTGATACAGTGGGAGGGCTTGGGGAAGGGGAGGCAGTAGGCCATTCATATGGATCCCAGTTGAATCAGAAGGACAGTGCAACTGGAACTGGGATTTACAGGCACTTGTGGCAAACCAATTGGTAGATTACTTGTTGATATCCGTACACAAAACCAAAAAGTGAAGCTTTGCAGCTAATTGTCACTAACTAACCATCTCACTCCAAGAAGAAGTTCTTATGAGGTTGTGGATTTGGGGTCTTACCAGCACAGGACAAAGGGAGCATCATTGACATCTTGCATTCAGCCTGTGCTTTCTCCAATATGGAAGCTCTTAATGGTAACACTGTGTGGAGATAATTTCGACGTTTGAATGATAGTGTTTAACAGACAATATTGGATCAACCACTGTTACATAACTCTCATCATTTTAATTTCAAAATAATTTCCTGAGGCTGCTAGGTTTTCTGCCAGGCTGTGGGAAACTAATTTAACAGCCCAAACACTGGGAGCCATCTTATGAATGCAGGACTCCTGGAGCCTGAATTTAAAAAGTTTAAATGCAGCTTGTGTTTTAATTGAAAACTTGCATTGTATTGAACTCAGCTGGAGCAGAAATGTTTGCCATTATCCAAATATTTCTGTGAAACAGATTGACAGCCACACAAAATCTCTGAAGGATGCTGTTTCCCAGTTGCTTGAGCCTGACTTGCCAACTGTAGTTTGTATATTGATACAAATAAGCTTGCCAAAGTTAGGAAAAGGTAGAAAATATCTAAGGTAACTTTTATAGTTCATCTGGGATTTCAGTGGAACTACATTCATGGAAACATATTTAGACAGTGGAAAGTCTTACAGATACTTTCAATTACATTGCATTGCGTTGTCAATCACATTTTGTATTTCAAAACAACAGTTTTGATTGGCTGTCTTGTGAAGAGTTTTCACTTCAACAACATTCTAAACTAGTTTGACAATGCTGCTAAAATTAATGAAACACATAGTTTCTGTTATGATTGATTTTAATTAATGTATCAAACTGAATGCAGTTTGTAAATGCTCCTGTACTGATACAGTAGACCACAATGTAGTTGATTAGTTATGATATTCTGTGACACCTAGGCTACATGAGGGGTGCATCCTCGGATGTTAAAGAAAGTAGCAGCAGAGATGGTGGATGCACTAGTAATGTTGTTGCAGGAATCTATAGAGTCTGGAAAAGTCCCAGAGGATTGGAAAACTACCAATGTAACACCTTTATTTGAAACGATAACGGGATAAAAACAGGTAACTGGACCGATTAGCTTGATTGAAAAAGTCACTAGAATTCTTGAAGAGGTAACAAGCGGAATAGATAAAGTGGACGTAGCGGTTGTAATACATTTGGATTTCAGAAGATGTTTAATAAGATACCACACATTAGCCTTCATATTAAGTTAAGATCCATTGTTGGAAGTAGCATATTAGCGTGGATAGAAGATTAACTAATTATTAAAAGGCAGAGAGTTGAGATAAGGAAGACATTTTCAGGCAGGCATCCTGTAATTAGTTGTATAACACCGGGATCAGTGCTGAAGCCACAACTGTTTTACAATAAATGTTCATGACTTGGATGAGAAAAGTGAATGTACTACAGCCAAGTTTGCAAATGACATAGAAAAATGTGGGGAGGCAAGTGAGTCTGCAGAGGGACGTGGACAGGCTAAATTGAGTGAGTAAAAATTTGACAGATGGAAATAATGTGGAAAAATGAGAGTTATGTACTTTGGCAAGAAATCTAGAGGAGCTGAATATTATTTAAATTGAGAAAGACTGCAGAAAGCTAAAAAACAAAAGGATTTAGGAGTCCTCATCCATGAATCACAAAAAGCTAGCATTCAAGTTAAGTGGATAACAGGGAAGGCACATGGAATAAGGCCTTTATTTCAAAGAGAATGGAATATAAAAGCAGAGATGTTTTGCTACAACTGTACGAGGCACTAGTCAGACCACAGCTGGAATACTGCGAACCAGTTTAGGCCCCTTATCTAAGGAAAGATAAATTAGCATTGGAGGCATTCCAGGGAAGGTTCACGAAGCTGTTACCAGGTATGAAGAGGCTATCTTGAAGAAAGGCTGATATATTGTCCCCATTGGAATATAGAAGGATGAGAGTTGATCTTATTGAAACATTCAAGATTCCTAAGGTAGCTTTGGAAAGGTTGGTTCCCCTTGTGAGTGTCTATGACCAGAGGGCCTAATCTCTGAATAAGGGGTTGCACACTTAAGATAGTGATGAGCAGGAATTTCCTCTCTGAGGGCTGTGAATGTAGAATTCTTTACCATCTGGATCATTAAGTATATTAAAGGTTAAGAAAAAAAGATAGATTTTTAATCAGAAAAATAATCAAGGATTATGGGGAATAGGCAGTCAAGTGGAGTTGAAGATTATCAGATCAGCCAAGATCTCATTGGATGATGGAGCAGACTGAATGGCTGAGTGGCCTACCAGTGCATCCATTATCTCCATTCCTACTTCATTTAATATTCTAAGATGCATCCCATCGTGTCCAGGGACATATTGATCTTTAGCCTCATTACTGTCCCCCACACTTTTTCTCCAGTTATATTAGTTATTTCCTGGCCTTTATGTCTATGTCTTATGGACAAACCGGGGAGTTTGGCGTGTGAATAGGTCAGTGCTTTTTGTTGTTACCTCTCTGAAGCTGACTGCAAGTTCAGGATGTAGTGTGTTGCAGACTTAAGTAGATGCCCTTAAGTTGTCGTTTATCACTTAACTTTCTGACACAGGCTGTGGTGTGCTGACCACCTATTCCCCACTGCTACCACTTCCCTGAGCCTGAAAACATTTGAATCAGTGTGAATTTCAACATTTCCACTCCCATATTGCAGTTATAAATCCCATGAACAATTGTGCCTTGTTCGATCAGGTGTAATTCGATCAGAATTTTGAACAGTGTGTGATTAATAAAATTTGTTATACAGCAGAACTGGCACTGAAACAAATAATTTTACAATCATGTTATATATATTACATGTTATATGTATATTAAATATATTCCTTAGCAGATTTGAAAAAAAGTTAAATAATGCTTTTGTGTTTATACCTTTATCTTCACCCCACATGTATGCCCCAATCTTTGAGAATGCTGTATGCAAACATTTTAAGAATTTTTTTAAAAAATTACTTCATTTTGCTTCCTATTTGTGTATCTGTGAAAAACCTTGAATGAATTTGGCTGCTTGGACAACTTGACAGCTATATTTCAGCTGTAAACTGTGAATGCCCAGGAATGAAGACCGGAAACATGTCAATAGAAGTGAAATTCCTGTCAGAGAGGTCATTAGATCTCAAGGTCTGTCAATGAGACTCACTTAAGAGATCAGCAACAAGCACCCTTGCTTCACTCCTGGCTCTAAACTGTGAGCCATGGAGTTTTCTTCAGCATTCCACTGGTTGCGTAAGATATAATTTCCTGTTACATCTCTGTGCTGACACTGGTCATGTTTCACATGTGGCTGAGATGCCTGATGGACCTGGTGTGGGAAGTAAGCATGTCACACTGGTGTGTAGTTGGGATTAGGAGCGATCCCGTGGCACAGCGATAGCATCCCTACCTCTCTATTCCAGAATCTCCTGGCTGATGACCTATCCCATGACTTGATGGTCATGGAGGTGTGTATGAGAACATTGTCAAACAGGTTGATTATCAATCTGTAAATCTTTCCAATAAGTCATCCTTCCAGGCAGTAAGAGCAGGAGAGGTACTTGGTCAGCCAGAATTTTGTGGTAGCTGACAACCTGCCCAAGACTCCACATGTAGATTCTTGTCACAAACGTTATCCTCATCAAAAGGGATTGCCACACACATCGAATAGAGGTTCAAGCTAATGAGCATAGAGAAAGGTTTATTTAGTCTAATTGTGTTCTATTTTACTACTTTACTCGACTACCCAATGCTGATATGGTTTCTCAAAACTGGAATGCAGTTTCCACTCTCAATTCCTTAAGCTTGATGTATCTCTTCAGATCTCAGTGCTTTGTCAACTTTAAGCATTGCTGGCCTATTCAACGCATCCTCCTCATCAATTTTGACCCCTTCTAGAGACAGAGTTTTCTCCGTGGCCTGCATAACATCTACCTCCTTGGTAAAGACACATGCAAAGTTTTCATTTAACACCTTCAACATGCTCTTGTAAATCCTCCATTTTGGTCCCTAATTGGCCCCACTCCTCCTTTCACACCCTATTACTCTTGATGAGCATGTAGAAGACTTTAGGATCCCCCTTTTTTATGGCTGTCAGTCATTGCTTTGAATTTCATCTCTTTGTTTCTCTAACATGCATTTTTTCACCTGTCATCTGAACCTTCTCTATTTCAGTTTTCAATCGTATTTTCCACCTGACCATGACCATTAGAAATAGGAACAGGAGTAGACTGTTTGCACTCCCCCCACGCCTGCTCCGCCATTCAATAGGATCATGGTTGATCCAACATTTCTCATAGCCACTTTCCTGCCCTTTCCCATTAACCCTTGATTCCACTACTGATTAAGGATCTATCTATCTTATCCTTCAATATATAAATGGAGTTTACCCCCAAAGGTCTCTGTGGCAAGGAGTGCTGAAAACTCACAGCCCTCAGAGAAGAAATTCCTCCTCATCTGAGTTTTAAATTGTGCCCCTTTATTCTGAGACTATGCCCTCTGGTCTCAGACTCTTCTATGAGGGGAAACATCCTCTCACCATTGACCCTGTGAAGCTCCTTAAGAATCCTACATGTTTCAGTGAGATCACCTCTCATTCTTCTAAACTCCAGCAAGTAGAGTCCAAACCTGTTTAACCTTTGCTCACAAAGCAATCCCTGCGTACCAGGGATCATCTGAATGAACCTTCTCTGAATTGCCTCCAATGAAATAATATATTTTCTTAAATAAAGGGTCCAAAAGTACTCACAGTACTCCATATGTGATCTCACCTGCACCTTTTGTAGTTGCAGTAAGACTTCCCTACTCTTATACTCCAATCCCCTTGAAACAAGATCAACATCCCATTAGACTTCCTGATTACCTGTGTTCCAGCTTTCTGTGTTTCATGCACAAGTACCCCCAAGTCCCTATGTGTTGCAGCTTTCTGCAGTTTTTCTCCATTTAAATAATACTGTTCTTTTGTTTACCCTTCCAAAATTAATAACTTCATATTTTTTCCACATTGTACTCTATTATAAGGAGGCAAAGGCAAGGGCCTTGTGATATTATCACTGGACTGTTAATCCAGAGACCTGGGAAATGTGGAGATAGTAAGAACTGCTGATGCTGGAGTCAGAGATAACACAATGTTCTGGTTTGAATCCTGCCACAGCAAATTGGTGGAATTTGAATTCAATAAAAATCTGGAATTAAGCGTCTAATGATAATCATTGTTGTCTGGCTCCTCTTTAAACAAGTTGCAGACAAATCCGACCAGAATGTTGTGAATGAATTTGACCGGGTGTCCCACAATACCAAAGCAGTCAAATCAATACAAATACAAGCCAGTACCTAAGCAAAATATTCCCACTTTATTAGGAACAAAATTACAATAATTTTTAATAATAAACATACTATCCCTAATCCAATTTGTCCGCTTATGGTCACAATACTTCCCGAGTCTCTTGTAAATTTAAACAGCTGCTCTCTCTGCGGCTGTATCTCTGGGTCTGTGAAGCTGCTTTTCTCCCTCGCGCTCTCTCTCTCTCTCTGGATGGTTAGCTGGTCTTTGCCTCTTGCCATGCTGGTCTCCTCAGAAGGCCTCAGACATTTCCAAAGGCAGTTCCAAGAGAGAGGTCTGCGGGTGAACTCTGTTTTTATCCCTTTTAGATGGTCTTCTGGAATTTTCTGTAGTCCTGACCAATCAAGGAGCTACACTTAATAGTTTGAAACAAGAGTCAATCATTTAGATGGCATGCTACTGTCAAGTTTCTTTGTCTACGAGGACCCAGTGCCTTTCTGTCCAGGCTGCTCTTTGTTTAGTGGATAAGTTGTTGGGCGTGTCTGTGCAGAATAAGTGTTGCCTTTTACATTATGCTAATATCATTAGGACCTGGCTGCTGTGTTTGCACTGTTTTGTAATTTCAGACTTGCGCTTGGCCAATGTACCCGGTATCCCTTGCTGTTCGGCCAAGTTGGCAGTCTACCATGAATCCATTGTCAATTGTCTGAGAAACCCATCTGGTTCACTAATGTCCTCTAAACCGCCATCCTTACCTGGTCTCGCCTACATGTGACTGAAGACCCACAAGAATGTGGTTGAATCTTAAAAATTAGGGATAGGCAATAAATGATGGCACATGATGCTCTCATCCCGTGAATAAATCAAAAAAATTGCCCACTTACTTAACCTATCAATATCTCTCTTTTAAACTGTTTGTATCGTTTTTGCAAACTGCTTTTCCATCTATGTTTGTGTTGTCTGCAAATTTGGCTACAGTATATTCACTTCCTTCCTCTAAGTTATTCATTTGAATTGGAAACAGTTGATCCCTATAGAGCCCCACTGGTCACAGGTCAACAACTTGGAAAAGAACCCCTTATCCCCGCTCACTGTTTCCCGCCCATTAGTCAATTCTTATCAATGCCAATATACTACCTCCAACACCATGTGCTATATGACTTAACTTTTTGCGAGGTACTTTGTCGAATACTTTCTGGAAGTCCAAATACAACACCTCTACTGGTTGTCCTCTGTCCATTCTGATTGAGACTTACTTGAAAAACTCTCATAAACTAGTCAGACATGATTTCCCTTTCATGATGTCATGCTGACTCTACTTGATTAGATTATGATTTTCTGAATGTTCTGCTACTACTTCCTTAATAATTGATTCCAAAACTTTTCCAACAATTTATGTGAGGCTAATTGGCCTCTAACTAATTGGCCTGCTTTTTGTCTCTCTCCCTTTTTGAATAGAGGTGTCACATTGGCAGTTTTCTAATCCTTTGGTACTTCGCCAGACTGCAAAGATTTTGGAAAATTACAACCAATGCATCCAGTATCTCTGTAGCTACCTCATTTCAGATCCTTGTCTTCCCCACACACCCACAAACACACTCTCTCTCTCTTCCCCCCTTCCTTCCCCACCCCCCCGACACACACACTCTCTCTCTTACACCCAAACACATGCACTCTCTCTTCCCCCTCCCACACACACATACATACATACTCACTCACTCACTCACGTTCCCTCTCTCTCTCATGCACACACACACGCGCGCGCGCGCACACACACACTCTGTTTCTCTTTCTCACACATACGCACACAAGGACACACAAATAAATCTAAGGAGTGAATTTACATTTGGAGATTGATAAATTCAGATACATTCTATTTTGTTCAAAAAGCACACAATTTGTAGACAGTCAGTCAATGTGGCATTTTATAAATTCCTGCTTTGGAAACAAAATCAGTCTGTCTCCAAATTAAAACACAATTAAAACAAATCTAAACAAGGCCTCACACCTAAAATGACCTGAGATGTCACGTCTGACCTGAGACGCCACTTCTGGTATACTGATAAAACCTTTAGTTATCTCGGGGCAGTGACTTGAAAGAAATTCTGGGCTTTCCACATTAATCAATTGAAACCTTTGTGTCCTTTCTAACTGATTAAAGATTTAACAGCCATCTTAGGTTTGTTCGACCCATTTGCATCAGTTGTCTGACCCTTTGATCTTTTACTTATAAATTCTGTATCTGATGCGTCCTCTCTCATTAACACCTGAAGAAGGAGCAAGCCTCTGAATGCTTGTGTTTTCAAATAAACTTGTTGGATTATAACCTGGTGTTGTGTGATTTCTAACCTTGCAAGTCATCAAGGCCAGGGGATTTGTCTGCCTTTAGTGATATTAATTTGTCTAATACTACATCTTTAGTGATGGTGATAGTACTTAATTCCTTTCCCGTGTTCTTTAGTATTAATGGGATGTTCAAAGTATCTTCCAGTAAAGACTGATGCAACATATATGTTTAAATCCTCTACCATTTCCTTGTTCCTCATAACCATCTCCCGGATTCATTTTCTAAGAGCCTATGTTCACTTTGACCTATCTCTTCCTTTTTATATATTCAAAGAAGAACTTCAAAATAAAAACCAAAAGAACTGCGGATGCTGTAAATCAGGAACAAAAACAAAGTTGCTGGAAAAGCTCAGCAGGTCTGGCAGCATCTGTGGAGGAGAAAACCGAGTTAATGTTTCGGGTCCGGAACTTCTGAGGAAGGGTCACCGGACCCGAAACGTTAACTCTGTTTTCTCCTCCACAAATGCTGCCAGACCTACTGAGCTTTTCCAAGAACTTTGTTTTTGTTCCAGAACTTCAAGACAGACAGGGGTAGAGGTGAGTGTAGTGAGTGTAGAGAGAAGGTGCTGGCGAAGCTGAAAATTCTGCAGGTGGATAAATCACCCTGACTGCATGGACTATGCCCTACAGTTCTGAAGGATATAGCTGAGGAGATTGTGCAGGCATTGGTGGTAATTTTTCAGGAATCGCTGGAGTCAGAGAGGGTTCCAGAGGACTGGAAAGTGGCTAATGGAACATCCCTGTTTAAGAAGGGAGGGAGGCAGAAGACAGGAAACTATACACCAGTTTGCTTGACCTCAATAATTGGCAAAATTTTAGAGTATTATTAAGAATGAGATTACGGAGTGCATGATGAAATAGGGCAGAGTCAGCATGGATTCATCAAGGGGAGGTCATAGCTGACTAATCTGTTAGAATTAGGATAAAGGAGGGAACTTGTGCTTGGAGGCAGAGGATATGGGCGAGACCCTAAATGAGTACTTTACATCGGTATTCACCCAGGAGAAGAATATGGAGGACAGTGAGATTTGTGTGGAGCATGCTAATATGCTAGGGCATTTTGAGATCAAGAAAGAATTGGTGTTGGATCTCTTAAAGAGCATTAAGGCAGATAAGTCTCAGGGCCCAACGGTATCTACCCCAGGTTACTGAGAGAGGCAAGAGAGGAGGTTGCTGGGGCCTTGACCAAGATCTTTATTTCCTCGCTAGCCACTGGAGGTGTCCCAGAGGACTGGCAAGTAGCTAATGTTGTTCCTCTGTCCAAGAGGGGAAATAGGGATAATCCAGGAAACTATAGAGCGATGAGTCTCACATTGGTGGTTGGGAAGCTATTGGAGAGAATTCTTAGAGATAGGATTTATGTACATTTGGAAAAGCATGGCCTAATTAGGAATAGTCAGCATGGCTTTGTGCAGGGCAGGTCATGTCTTACTAACTTGATTGAATGTTACAAGGAGGTGACAAAGGTGATCGATGAGGGTAAAGCAGTGCCTGTTAATAAGGCTTTTGACAAGATCCCTCTTGGTAGGCTCATCCAGAAGATTAAGATGCATGGGATCCATGGTGACTTGGCTGCATAGATTCAGAATTAGCTTGCCCACAGAAGACACGGGTAGTGATAGAAGGGTGTTTTTCAAGCTGGAGGACCATGATTAGTGGTGTTCTGCAGGGATCGATACTGTGACATGTGCTGTTTATGATATATATAAATGACTTGGGTGAAAATGTAGACGAGTGGCTTGGTAAGTTTGCAGACGATACAAAGATCGGTGGAGTTGTGGATAGTGTAGAAGGTTGTCAAAGGATACAGCGGGACATAGATCAGCTGCAGGTGTGGGCGGGCGAAATGGCAGACGGAGTTTAATCCAGGTAAGTGTGAGATGCTGCACTTTGGGACATCAATTGTTAAGGAAAAGTATACAATTAATGGCAGGACTCTGAGCAGCCTTGATGTACAGAAGGATCTTGTGGTTCAAGTCCATAGCTCCCTGAAAGCGGCCACATAAGTATATACGATGGTAAAGAAGGTGTTTGGTATGTTTGCCTTTATTAGTCGGGAAACTGAGTATAAGAGTCGGGATGTCATGTTGCAGCCTTTAAGACTGGTTAGGCCACACTTAGAGTATTGCATTCAATTCTGTTTGCTACATTGCAGGAAGGATGTGTAGGCTTTGGAGAGGGTGCAGAAGAGGTTACTAGGATGCTGCCTGGATTAGAGGGTATGAGCTATAAGGAGAGGCTAGAAAAATTTGGGTTGTTTTCTCTTGAGCGGCTGAGGCTGAGGGGAGACTTGATAGAAGTCTATAAAGTTATGAGATACATAGTTAAGGTTGATGGTCAAAATATTTTTCCTCCTGAGTTGAACTGTCTGATGCGAGGGGGCATGCAATTGAGGTGAGAGGAGGAAAGTTCAAAGGAGACATGAGGGGCAAGTTTTTTACACAGAGAGTGGTAAGAGTCTGGAACACACCACCAGGGGCGGTGGTGGAGGCAGATATAATAAGAGCAGATAAGGGACTTTTAGATAGACACATGAAAAGGAAGGAATGGAGGGGTGTGGACCAAGGGCAAGTAGAAGGGATTAGTTTCATTTGGCGTCATGTTTGGCGCAACATCTTGGGCTGAAGGGCCTGTTCCAGTGCTGTACTAATCCATGTTCTATGTTCTAATTCATTGAGAAGGTAATGAACTAGTTAGACAAAGTAGAGCTGGTGGACATGATCTATTTGGAATTGCAGAAGGCCTTTGACAAGGTGCCGTACTGGAGGCTACTAAATAAAGTAAGAACCCAAGGTGTTGGGGCAAGGTACTGATATGGATAGAGAATTGGCTGACTGGCAGAAAGCAGAGAGTAGGGATAAAAGTGTCTTTTTCAGGATGACAGTCAGTGACCAGTGAAGTTCCGCAGGGGTCCAGTTTGGGACCACAACTATTCAGGTTATATGTGAATGATCTGGACAAAGGAACCGAAGGCATTGTTGCTAATTTACAGGCACAAAGAAAGGTGGAGGGACAGGTAGTGTAGAGGAAGTGAGGAGGCTGCAGAAGGACTTCAGCAGACTAGGGGAGTGGACAAAGAAGTGGCAGATGGAATACAATCTGGAAAAGTATGAGGTTATGCACTTTGCTAGGAAGAATAGAAGTACGGACTGTTTTCTAAATGTGTGAAGGCTTTGGAAATGTGAAGCGCAAAGGGACTTGGGAGTCCTAGTTCAAGATTCTCTCAAGGTTAACATGCAGGTTTGGTTGGCAGTTGGGAAGTGTTATGGACCAGACCAAACCCCCTTCAAATATATCAAGGAGATAACCTAGACTCTAGCTTTTACTAATTTGAAGGCAAGTGTAAGGTGCTATGTTCCAGATGTAATTCAATTGCTTCCACTATTTGGCTTTTAGCAAAACGCACTTTATTCTTATTCTACTTTAAAACACAAGCAAAAGAAAGGAGAATTGGTCTAACTTGAACTGTATTGGAAATTGTAACAGAATAATAGATTCTTGCCTTTCACACGGCAACTGTTCCAATAAACATCCGCATAAACACACCATTTTCTAAGGCAAATTCTGTCAAATAGATTGTCTCACCTGCAATTTTTTTCCAGTCCAGGAGGAAGGAACATCAAGAGAAAATTTTGGCAGAGAGAGAGAGAACTCGAGAACTTTTGCTGCAGAAGGAAGAGATGTAGAGC
The DNA here is from genome assembly GCF_021869965.1 of Rhincodon typus. NCBI lineage: Eukaryota > Metazoa > Chordata > Chondrichthyes > Orectolobiformes > Rhincodontidae > Rhincodon > Rhincodon typus. The sequence continues at coordinate 35,413,317 of NC_063336.1, forward strand.
AGCTTCTAAACCCCAACAGTTACTCAAAGTTAAACTAAAACCCTGTTTCTGTGGGAGCTTGACCCCACCCATTCCTGCTGTTCCTGCTGTTCCAACTTTTAAAAACAAAAATCCAAGGCCTCACAAGCTGTTTACTTCATTGGCTTGGAACACGCTGCTAGGTACCTCTGTCTCAACCTCTCTTTATTAAACAAAAGGACAAAATGCACCTCTTAAAGCCAGAGCATTGTCACAGAAGCCAAATGCAATGTTAGCATTCATTTCAAGAGGACTAGAAAACAAGAGGAGAGATATACTGCTGAGGCTGTATAAGACCCTGGTCACTTGGAATATTGTGAGTAGTTTTGGGCCCTGTATCTCAGGAAAGGTACGATGGCGTTGAATGGGGTCCAGAGGAGGTTTACAAGAATGATCCTGGGGATGAAGGGCTTGTCATATGATGAGTGGTTGAGGACTCTGGGTTGGTACCCAATGGAGTTTAGAAGGATGATGTGTTGCAGCTGTACAGGGCAATGGTTAGGCCAGTTTTGGAATACTGGGGTCAGTTTTGATATCCCTGCTATAGGAACGATGTTGTGAAACTTGAAAGGGTTCAGAAAAGATTTTACAAGGATGTTGCTAGGGTTGGAAGGTTTGGGCTATAGGGAAAGGCTGAATAGGCTGGGGCTATTTTCCCTGGAGCATTGGAGGCTGAGGGATGACCTTATGGATGTTTATAAAATCGTGAGGGGCATGGATAGGGTGAATAGCCAAGGTCTTTTCCCCAGGGTGGGGGAGTCCAAAACTAGAGAGAATAGGTTTAAGGTGAGAGGGGAAAGATTTAAAATGGACCTAAGGGGCAACTTTTTCACACAGAGTGTGGTGTGTACATGGAATGAGCTGCCAGGGGAAGTGGCGGGGGCTGGCATAGCTACAACATTTAAAAGGCATCTGGAAGGGTATATGAATAGGAAGGATTTAAAGGGATATGGGCTTAGTGCTGGCAAATGGGACAATTTAGGATATCTGGTTGGCATGGACAAGTTAGACCGAAGGGTCTGTTTGCATGCTGTACAGCTCTATGTCTCTATGACGGAAATCTAATTGAATCTTACAGAATACTGAGAAGGCTGGATAGAGTGGACATGGAGAAGATGTTTCCACCAGTAGGAGAGACCAGGACCCGGGGGGCACAGCCTCAAATTGAAGGGATGACCATTTAGAACTCAGCTGAGGAGGAATTTCTTCAGCCAGAGCATGGTGACTTTGTGGAATTCATTACTGCAAAATGCTGTGGAGGCCATGTCATTGAGTGTATTTAAGACAAAGATAGATAGGTTCTTGATCTGTAAGGGGATCAAGGGTGATGGGGAGAAGACAGGAGAATGGGGTTAAGAAACATATCAGCCATGATTGAATGGAGGAACAGACACAATGGGCTGATTGCAACATTTCCCATTCATGGAGCAGTTATGTTTTTAGGAGAGAAAGAGATATTGGAATAAATGATTCAACTCCAAGGAGTGGTTATCATGTTCCGATATGAAGTGATGTTGATGGTAGTTGTATTAAAATTGTTTACAGAATGGAAGAAGTGAGGAGATAGTTTCCATCTGTTTGGTTGCACACTTCCCTCCCCTCAGCTGTGACAAGTGTTGGATTATGATTTCACAAGTTCTGCCTATCCATGCTACTTGAACCAGTGGCCATTCTTTAAGTGTGAGGGTGCATGTTGGCAGACTATTAGACTATTCCAGCTTCGAATCTCTCTGTGGAGTTTGCTTTGGATGATACTCAAAGCTGTGTGCCTAGACTTACCAGCTGGATGCTTTCACAGTAGTTCTTTGTTCTGTCTTTCCTAATCCTAATCCAGGACCGCTAGCTAGTAATTGTAGTGGCCACTGGATGCAATCAGCCAACCCTGACTAGTGCAGCTGTCAGGGCCTTTATTGATCTGAAGAGATGCTTGCTTCTCTGGTATAAACCTTAAAAAATGAAAAAGCAGTAATCTGATAGATTGAACTGAAAACCCATTGCAGTCATTGCCCCTCTCAAAAATTCTAAATATAGCTAATGATCATCTCATCATTTTGAAAACACTTGAAAGTTCCGCAAATAAAATAGATAATATCTCTCAAAGACATTGGGCGTCTCTGCTTAATCAGTTAATTCAGAGGAATGATAATAAACAGTGCCATTTGACAACAGCACAAATAAATATTGAATGTATCGATCTTGTGGGGAACAATGCAAGGCCATCTAGTTAAATTGCTGGAATATATTTCAGATTTTTCATTGATTTAGCTCTTATTGGTTGCCTACACAATCATCACTCCAGTTCAGAAAGACATTTACAGGTGGAATTCCCTGTCAGAAGTGTGAGTCTCACCCATAAGTTGGAGAACCAATGGGAACCTTGTCTCATCTTTCCACAGATGACCCGATGTTGTTCTGAGGTAATCAGGCACTTATCTGGACAATGTTAGGCCTCCCATGAATTAAGACCCAAGTAAGGCACAAAGCCAGGAGGACTGCCTGCTAATAAGAGACTTCTGTGTTGCACAGGGGTCTACACAGTAATCCAGAGAGCCAGGCTAATGTTCTAAGGTCAGGGTTTCAAATTCCACCAGGGCAGATAGGAAAATTTAAATACATTTTTTTAAAAATCTGGGATAAATTGGCAACGATGTGACCTTTGTTGATTGTCATAAGGAAACCCAACTGGTTCACTACTGCCCTTTAGAGAGGGATTCTCTTACCCAGTCTGGCCATCTTGTGACTCCCGACCCACAGCAATGTGATTAACTCTTAACTACCCTTTGGGTCATTACGGATGGTCAATAAATGCTGTCCTGGCCTGTGACAATCACGTCCCATGAATGGATAAAGGAAAACATGTCAGAGCTTAGGAACCATGTGGCGAGTAACTTGCCTGCTGACAGTCCACCGTCTGTGTGGCACACGCATGTTCTTGGAACAGAGCTTTTGTTTAGAGACCTTGTATAATTTTGAGGGAAAAAGAAAAGGAAAAATAAATCAAAAATGTTGTACATCATGCATTTTGTTCCAATCTGTGCATAAGATATTTTATAGGAAAATAGTTTGTCAGGAATCTGTGTTTAAAAATCAGTTAGTGCTCTTATGAAAAATAAAAGTTTTTAATATAAAGAAAGAAGTGTGATGGAATACTACTCACTTGCCTGCATGATTGCAGCTCCAACAGCACTCAAAAAGCTCAACACCATCCAGAACAAAACAGCCCGCTTGATTGGCACTCCATCCAGAAATATCCACTTCCTTCATCACCAACGCTCATCAGTAGCCGTGTGTATCATCTACAAGGTGCACTGCAGAAATTCATCAAGGCTCCTCCAGCAGCATCTCCTGAATCCTGTACCACCTAGAAGGGCAAGAGCAGCAGATACATGGGGACATCATCACTTCCAGTATCCCCTCCAAGATCATGCCATGCCTAACCATGCTGACTTGGAACTATATTGCCGTTCCTTCAGTGTCGATGGGTCAAAGTTTTAGAACGTTGTCAAAAATGGTGCTGTACAATACACTTCAAGGACCACAGTGGTTCAAAAGGTAGCTCACCATCTTCTGAAGGCCATTATGGATGGGTGGTAAATGTTGGCCTAGCCAGATATACCAAAACTCCATGAACAAATAATTTAAAATTTGGCCTTTAAGTGTGCCGTTGACTTCTAAACAGAATGGCTACCATCCAGGAATTAATCAGGAGGGGAGTATGAAGGCAATGGGATTTCCACCCTGCGTCCTCTTACCTGATCACATGTTCTCCCCAACTCCAAATTCATATGCAGTGAATGATCAAATTGCACTCCACATGCAAAAAGGATGTTTATCTGTGAATAAATTATGTAATTGTATGTATTATTAATGGCCAGCAAATGTCTTGGCTTCTATTGACTGTGACTGGAAGAGGAAAGGAGAACCTGGTAGCTCAGCTGGGAGAGTACGGACTCAGGGAAACTGTAGGACAGTGAATTAAGCATCTTCTCAGCCCACTGCAGCAACTATGGCAGAGACCACCATTGGAGACAGAGTTTGACCACGCAGCACAGCGCAAGTCATCATCACACGAGGTGTAGCATTGCCAACTTGACTTGGTTGCCTGTAAGGTAGCGGCTTGAAATAATAAGAAAACCAGCTGATGTCCCAGGATCAGCAAGGTTAAGAAGAAGTAGATCGAGGAATTGGGCACCAGTGTTGTGTGTTTATGCTGGCTTGCATGGTTACCAAGTTTTCATAGTTGTTTCATTCTTGGTTTAAAAAAAAATAGAAAAATTATTTTACTACTGGCTTCTTGATCACCATTTGCTGCCAATTTCTCCAAATATAAATCAACTGAGTGCAGAAATTGTTGTCAGGTATTTTTGTTTCCATGTGAAATGGGTCACCTCTTCCCTTTTGTTGTTGTCTGGGAAACAGATGGTGGCTAACGGTAAATTGCTAGTAATGCCATTGGAAGAATGCCAAATAGTTGTAACGTATCGGCACAATTTTTGTTATTACTGCACTGTGGTTTCCCATTTGCAGAATGCATAACTGAGCTTCTAGAATGGTTTTGAGCTCAGAAGCTTGGGTCCTGTGCCAGGAATGTGGGATGAAACTCATCCTTGACCGCAGGGGATGAAAATACTTTAGTTTAACAGTTCATACAGAAACAGATTCACAAAAGTTATAGAACTTGGCATTTAGTATGTAAGTCATCAGATCCTTGTAAAGCTATACGAATGACATGATTGGGCATCAGTGGAATTCCCAATTGAATGTAATTTTTGACTGAACAACAATTGCTGCACGATTTTAACAAAATCTTAACATGTGCTGAATAGCAATTTATCTCAAGTTAGTATAATGCAATTGAGCATAAGACTTTTCACAAGAATTGCCTGAGAGAAACTTTTGAAAAGCTAAATGGAACAGATAAGTCTTTCTACTCATCATTTCAAGTGTGATTGCAAGTGAGTTTGGCATGGAGTTCACTTTAAGGAGTAGTAAGTATTTAGGGAAACAAGGATCCACCAGAAATACAAGAGATGAAATGTAAATGTGGAGAAGAGCTACTTGAGGCTGGCTAAATATCTATTGTGCATGTGCAATTCTGCAAAATATAGGTCCAATAAAAGGAGAATCTGCCCAACAGGCTTAACACAAACAATGTAGAAAGTCATCACTGCATAATTTCCAGTCAGATCCATAGTAAATTTAGTAAGAAGATTCAGCAGACATTCCTTCTGCTCATCTGTTAATTTTGCCCATTCTTGACTGCATTTGGTTTTGTACAGGTTTCAAGTAAACTGTAAATAGGTATCTATCTTTGGCACTCCTTCTCTCCTTGGTATCATCATCCAAAGACATTGTGGTAGTTTGCATATGTATGCAGACAACACCCAGCTCTACCTCACCAGCACTTGCCCCAACCATTCCATTGCCTCTGTGTTACCAAACTGCTTGAATGGTACCCAGTCCTGGATGAGCTTTAATTCTCCCTGAATATTGGGAATATTGCCTTTGCCGTTACACAAACTTTATTACATTCCTCTTCTATCCACTGTCTGAGGTTGAACTAGAGTGTGTGTTTATAACCTCAGTTATATTTATTCCTGAGCTGCAATTCTGATAGGAGTTCTTTGTGTTGGAGGAGATGTACTATTTCCACCAGCACTGAGTATGACGTTGAGGAGCCCGAGCAAAACTGGAATCAGTTGGGATTCAGGGAATCAGTCTATGTTGATTGTAATCATAACTGGCACAAAGAAAGAAAGTTGTAGTTGTTGGAGGTCAGTTGTCTCAGGTGCAGGACATCTCTACAGGAGTTCCTCACGGTAGTGTCCTAGGCACAACCGTGTTCAGCTACTTCATCAACCACTTTCCCTCCATCATAACTTCAGAAGTGGGGATGTTTGATGATTACACAACATTCACCACCATTCGTAATTCCTCAGATATGAAGTAGTCCATGTTCAAATACAACAAGAGCTGGACAATATCTAGGTGTTGACTGACAAGTGGCAAGTAACACTTGCACCGCACAGATGCCCTGCATTGGTGAGCTCCAACAAGAGAGGATCTAAGCGTTGTCCATTGCCGTTCAGACATCACCATTGCTGAATCCTCCGCTGTCAACATCTTAGAGATTGCCATTGACCAGAAATTGAACTGGACTAGTTGCATAAAAACTGTAGCTACAAGAGGAAGTCAGAGTCTAGAAATCCTGCAGTGAGTAAGTCATCTGAATCTCCAAAGCCTGTCCACCATCTACAAGGCACAAGTCAGGAGTGTTATGGAATACTGCCCACATGCCTGTATGGGCACAGCTCCAATAACACTCAAGAAACTCGACACCGTCCAGGACAAAGCTTGATTGATTGGCACCACGTCCACTCACTCGACCGCCGATACCCAGTATCAGCAGTGTGTGCGATCAAAAAGATGCAGAAATTCACTATGACTTCTTAAACAGCACCTTCAAAACCTACGGTGTACCTACAACAAGTGGACTGTGGTGGTTCAAGAAGGCAGCTCATGATCATCTTCTCCCAGGATTGGCAATAAATGCTGGCCCAAACAGTAATGCCCACATCCCATGAATGAATTCAACAAAAAAATTCAAAATACACAGTGGTGGCTGGTGAACTAGCCCCTGAAATTCTCTTATTGGTGGGTTCATTAGCCGGATGAGAGCGTGGGTGGGAAGAAGAGACAGTTGCAGAAAGGTTTGGGGAGGGAGAAGGAGACTTCAAGGGGATGCGGAAGGAGATTGTAAGAGAGGTGTATGGGGTGAAGGAGACTGCTGTAACAGGTGGGCCAGGGTGGGGGTAGAGGGTGTAGAGGGAGGCTACAAGGGTGACGAGAAATGGGTGGCCACAGAGTAGGGAGAACAGTTTTAAACATGTCAACAAAGGAATATCCAGCTAATTGGAATCCAAAAAAATTTCAAGGCACTGTGGTAATGAACTCATTGCAAATGAATATGGAGTTTCTCATTCAGGGCTGTGTAAGTTCCGGAAGTTACAACAGTTGGAAAAATGTAGCAGATCCTCCTGCAATGTGAACTGTCTGAGATTGAGATCTGAGATGAAGTGAAGAGGGTTGTAGCTGCCTGAGTTAAAACGTTCCTGCTTTGTGCATTTGATTTCAAGAAGGACTCAGATATAGCTCTTGTGGCTGAAGGGATCAAGGGATCAAGGGATCGGGGGATGACAGGATTACCCATGATGATATTGACTGGTGGAGCAGACTCAAGGCGCTGGATAGCCTACTTCTGCTCCTATCTTCTATGTTTCTATGCAAGTACAGTGGGAACAATGAGCTATCACCCCACCAGTTTGCAACTTATCTATTTATGGTGATGGCTTTTCGTGTGTCGAAGTGTGTGTGAGATCTTTTGAAAAAGACTTTTGATATCTTTATGCCTGTTATCTTGTACCAATTTAAGTACTGTGCTGTACAGGAAAGTAATGCTTTCCTGGTGTTTTGTTAAATCAAAATTTGATCATTTTTGAGGACATTGATGAATTATTCTAATTCTGTTTGTGAGTTCACATACCCCACAATGTAACAACATCAATTAATGGATAAGTTAGTGAGAATGAAAACGTAGACCCCAAAAATCAAACATAGCCCTTGAGCAAATCTCACAAGACCCCCTCATAAAAAAAAATGAACCCCGATTTCTAGCTCTGAAATATTTCCAGGCTTCACACCACCCCAGTATATTTACTGCTGAAACACTCATCCATGTCTTTGTTACTTTCAGAATAGATTACTCTAATGTCTGCTGACTAGATTTCCATCTTCCCTAATCTTAACCTCATCCCAAGTTCTTCTCTAAACAACTTAAATGCTGTTCCAATGGCATCTGTGTCCTAGTTTCTGGAATTCCTTCTCTAAACCTCTCTGCCTCTCTTTCCTCCTTTATCATGCTCCTTAAAATATATCCAACTGACCAGCCTTTTAGTTATCTGCTGTAATATTGCTTTATGTAGCTTAATATTACATTTTGTTTGGTATGCCATATAGGGCTGTTTTACAATATTAAGGGCATTACATAACTACAGGGCATTGTTTTTCCTAGTTGCACATACCACGTTCCTTTGCTTACTATGTTCAATCCCTCCTCACTTACCTACATTGGCTTCTAGTCCTTTAGTGTCATAATTTTAAAAGTCTAATCTTTCTGCAGATTCCACCTCACACCCACCCTCTATGTTTAGCCCCCTCTAGTCCTACAACATTTTTAAGAACATTGCATTTGTTGCAAATATCTTGTCCATGGTTCATATGATTATAATTTACAATGTATGTGATGTAAATAATGGTTTTTAGTTTTAGGAATTCTGGTTTAATAGTAGAAAATATGATGAATACAATATTGGAACACCTGTAAGTCTAGTGCTCGTAGAAGGTTTAGGGTCATGTTGTTCAAGAGGTTACCTATGATTTTTTTAGTAGAATCAGAATCAAAGAGATTGTTTGTTGATTTGGTGATTAGAGCTAAATTAGCTTAAAAGTAATTGGTGAACTCTGAAAGGCTTGGTTCAAAAGATGCTACAATGTAATTGAGATGGGTGGAGCTTTAAAAAGGTCTTTGGTTTTAATTTGTGACAATACTGTGGCATTAAGAGGTGTATTTTGTGCTGTATTTTTATGAAGAAAGGTTGAGGCTGAGGTACCAACCAGTCTGTTTCAAGCCAATAGAGTAAACACTTAGTGAGGTCTTGGGGTTTTTGTTTTAAAAGTTGGAACAATGGAAGCAGTCCGAATGGGTGGGATCAAGCTCTCATAGAACCAGGATTTTAGTTTTAGCTTTCAGTAGCTGTTAGGGTTGTAAAAGCTGCTACATCTCTCTGTGTGTTATAGCTAAAAGCTTGGGTTCTCTTCCTGCTGCTAGAATTGCATGTGAGACAATCTATGTTACTGAATTTGCCTTTGCCAAGGGTGTGCTAATGGGATGTTACTTTATTGGAACAGTTAATAAGTAGTTTATTGTCATATTAAGTATTTTTATAGAGTTACAGTTAAGCCAATTCCTTTCTTTTTTTCTTATTTTGTCTGCATTTTAACTACAGCGTGTGAATAAAGTGTGTTTTGCTTCAAGCCAGATAGTTTGACCAATTGAATTGCATCTGGAATGCAATGCCTGGCACTTGCCTTTAAAGTAAGAAAAAGATAGGGTCTATGCTATCTCTTTATATTTTGAGGCGGTTTGGTCTGGTCCATAAGTTTTATCTGTATGTTTGCTGTGGAAAGTTAGTTACAGTCGAAACTGAGAGCGTGCTCTTAGCAGACCCTGTCAGTTATAGCAGAAATCTTTCTTGGAATCCGTTGGTAGTTCAGTGCAGCTGAGAGTAGGAGTGAAGGAAGCCCACAATCTGTATTTGCTTGGTGCAGCCAAGAAAGACTGGAGCTCAGAGAAACCCTAGGGGTCTACTTAATATGGCCAGCTCTCTATGAAAGAGTTAGAATTGTATATCTGAGTAGATACTGGAATACTGTCTTATGAATCAGTTCAAATGCAATCTTCAGGAAAGAGATTGGACACAGTAGTCATTAAGATATTCTGTTATGGGGAGGCTGGCTTTTAAGGAGGTTTCAAGGCTCGATCTTTGAAAATGAATAATTAGAATCCCTTGCAAAGGAGATAAAATTTTAATGAGATTTAGTGATCCATAGTGTCACTAATATCTGAGGGATTGCTGAGAAACACATAGTATCTGCCTTACCTGCATCTGCTATTTGATGCGTTCCATGGGGTTTTCAAGAACAAAGAAGAACAAAGAACAAAGAAAATTACAGCACAGGAACAGGCCCTTTGGCCCTCCAAGCCTGTGCCGATCCAGATCCTCTATCTAAACCTGTTTCCTATTTTCCAAGGATCTGTATCCCTCTGCTCCCTGCCCATTCATGTATCTGTCTAGATACATCTTAAATGATGCTATCATGCCCGCCTCTACCACCTCCGCTGGCAATGCGTTCCGGGCACCCACCACCCTCTGCGTAAAGAACTTTCCACGCATATCTCCCTTTAACTTTTCCCCTCTCAACTTGAAATCGTGACCCCTAGTAATCGAGTCCCCCATTCTGGGACAAAGCTTCTTGCTATCCACCCTGTCTATACCTGTCATGATTTTGTAGACCTCAATCAGGTCCCCCCTCAACCTCCGTCTTTCTAATGTAAATAATCCTAATCTACTCAACCTCTCTTCATAGCTAGCACCCTCCATACCAGGCAACATCCTGGTGAACCTCCTCTGCACCCTCTCCAAAGCATCCACATGCTTTTGGTAATGTGGCGACCAGAACTGTACACAGTATTCCAAATGTGGTTGAACCAAAGTCCTATACAACTGTAACATGACCTGCCAACTCTTGTTCTCAATACCCCATCCGATGAATGAAAGCATGCCGTATGCCTTCTTGACCACTCTATCAACCTGCGTTGCCAGCTTCAGGGTACAATGGACCTGAACACCCAGATCTCTCTGTGCATCAGTTTTCTCCAGGGCTCTTCCATTTACAGTATAGTTCGCATTTTCCTCAGGGGTTTTCCATTTACCGTATAGTTCAACTATAGTTTATCTGTTACCTGCATTTACCTTGTTCATTTCTGGATGTTACAGTATAAGTTGCTTCTATATAAAGTAGATTTATATTACTAGTCCAACTTTATATAGTAAAGGACAACACAGTGTGGAGCTGGAGGAACATAGCAGGCCAGGCAACATCAGAGGAGCAGGAAAGTTTACGTTTCAGGTCGGGACTCTTTTTCAGAAAGTATTTTGTTTGTTTAAAACTGTGGAATCTTGTAACTTTATTTGCTTAGAAAGTACCTGTCTAAACAAAAAGTTATTGGCGCTTAGCAAAAATGAAATATAAATTTTGTAGTCCGAGATCAAAACAATTTCTCCAACTCTGACATCTAATGTATCTCCAATTTCCATATCACACCATTGGTGGCTGTATATGTCTAAGTTCTGGAATTCTTTGTAAACTTCTCTGTTTTCCATCTCTCTGCCTTACAGCTTTCAGACCCATTTTCAAAACTTTTTTTAACTAAGTTTGTAGGTATTGCCTTTTTTGACTACTAGGTCTGATGTCTTGTTTGATGTCACTTCTGTGAAGCATTTTGAAATGTTTTCCCATGTTAAAGGTGCTATACAATGGCAGGTTGGTATTGTGAGCATTTTCTCAGTACTCACATGTACAGAAGTATCACTTGTGTTGAGAAGGGAGTACCTATTTAATTGATAGCCTTAGTGAGAACCAGAATGTGCCGGGGCAGGAATAAACAGGATTTGAACTGTTTTATTGTTCAGACATGTATAACCAACCTAACAGTACAATATTTTGGACAACTATCATATTTTTCTGAATCCCAGATATGTCTCTTATGTCTGTAAACAATTCCAAAAATGGAAAAAGTTGCTTTTTGTTAATAATTTGTAATCCATTTGTAAATATATTTATGCCCTTGTTCCTCATTGGACCTGCTCCAAGTGTCTCAACATCTTTCCTTCATAGGCAGGGTGGCTTACTCTTAAACATGTATCAATGCCTGAACATTTGTGTGCTGGCAATCTCCCAGGCTGCTTTGGGCAGTAGTTTTGCCAACATTTCTCTGGTTCACAAGCTTGTAACACAGAACGAGCTGAGAAGCTGCAATTCTTCTATATTCTCTAAATGTGCATTCAGACCACCTTCCTACATGCACTATCTTAGCAACTACTGAACCATATTTTTAAACAAGTTAATCATTTTCTGAAAATGAAACCACAGCAATTTGTTATGAATAGTGGACTTAAAATAGTATGTAGAGAATTTTCGACCCCTTGACCTCTATGCTTGGTGAATTATTTCCATAGCACACGACATATTATATGGTACGACGTCAGTGTGCAAAAGCTCAGGTGCTACCATTCCAATTATTCCTTTATGTATTTTTCTGAAAACCTTGCGTACATATTGATAGCCACATTTGCACTTGACTCAGTGGTAATGAGAATTCTTAGTTTTTCACCTTGTTGTATTTTTGATCATTTCAACTTTGTTTGATATGTTCTCTACTTTTATTTATGACAACACAGTTGTAGTGAAACTTCAACAAACTAATTGTATTTCCAAATTTATTAAGCTTCAGAAAATACTTTATTCAACACAGTGGCACAGTGGTTAGCATTGGTGCCTCACAGCGCCAGGGACACAAGTTCGATTCCACCCTCGGGCGACTGTCAGTGTCGAGTTTGCACATTCTCCCCGTGTCTGCGTGGGTTTCCTCCGGGTGCTCCGGTTTCCTCCCACTGTCCAAAGACGTGCGGGAAATGGGTGGATTGACCATGAGAAATTGCCCATAGTGTTCAGGGATGTGCAGGCTAGATGGGTTAGCTGTGGGAAATGCAGGGATAAGGTAGGGGGATGGGTCTGGGTCTCAGTTGCTTGGTTGGTGTGGACCCATTTGGCCGAATGGGCTGTTTCCATACTGTAGGGGTTCTATGGTTAATTCTGGGTAAGTGAATGGCAGAAAGCAAGAATTAATGCTTAGATTGGTTCCTGGGTTCTTCCTTTTGGAATAGTTGCCTCCAGTGTTTTCCTCTCTCTTTAAGTGAAATCACAGATTTTCACAATCTTAATGCAAGTTGAACACCTTTTATAACATTTTCTTTTCCTTTGACTTTAAAACATATTATGCTACTTTAGAATTTGATGATAACCACGGGTTAGTTAGTAGCGTCACACCTTTGAATCTTTAGGTCCTACTGCAGAGATCTGAGCACAAGGGGAGATGGCAGTGTAGTAGTAATATCATTAGATGTCTGGAGACTTATGCCAATTCTGTGCAGATACTAGTCGAAATCCCACCATGGCTGCTGTTTCTTTTTGTTTTTTTCACTCAGAATTGTTATCACACACAATTGAATGACCTTCCCATCACTAAAATCACTGTGACTTTTTTTTGTTTTGTTTTATTAGCCTACTGAACACCACCAGTAAAACACCCATGTAGCCAATTAAATATTTACAAGCAAAACCCATTATGGGCAAAGCCAACCATCAAAGGTAATGAGTTGGGTGGGTGGGGGGTCGGGGTGGTGATTGAAATAGTAGTGCCGGGAGAGCTGGAAGGAACTAACTCCAAATAGAGTTGGATGGAGAAACAAGGCACTGTATCCCCCAAAACTTTCTACTTCTCCCTAAACACATCAAAAGCATTGGTGGACACTGTGTGCTCCTTCTTCAAGGACTCCCAGGCACAAACGTAACCACAGAAGAGGGGGAAGAGATCAAGAGATATGACCCCCTCCACAGCCTACTGCCTGGACCTGTTAATAGCCAGCCTGTCCAGGCCCAGGAGCAGACCCACGAGGAGGCCTTCCGACCTGGCCACACCCCTCCCTATCGGCTCTCCAAAGATCAGGACCCTGAAGTGTAACCAAAAACATAAAAGATTTTTCAGGGAACTAAAAACGGGTTGCAAATGCCCAGAGCCAGAATAAATATGGTCCATTGACTCCATGGTGCTACAAAATAAACAGTGGGGCTGGGAGTCCGTGAACTGTCGCAGGCTGTGGTTCCATGGGACCACTGCGTGCTACACCCTTCACCACAGGTTCCTGATGGAAAGTGAGCAGACTCCCACGTAGAAAGCCATCCACTGGGTATGTCTGCCACCCAGCGGCAAATAAAAACACCAAGGCATGTCGGGGCAGTGACATAACCATGGCTGTTCTTGGAATTTAAACTTAATTGATAAAATCTGGCTTATAAATAGGGAAGGAAACCTGCATTGCTTACTGATATAGCAGTTATTGGTAGGTAACAGTACCTTTTGGAGGTGCTGCCTTCCAGATGAGGTGTTAAATTGGAGCCTCATCTGTTCTAAGGAACAGGAAGGCTGACCTTCCTGCTCCTCTGATGCTGCTTGGCTTGCTGTGTTCATCCAGCTCTACACCTTGTTATCTTAGATTCTCCAGCATCGGCAGTTCCTACTATCTCTGCCTCATCTGTCCTGTTGAGTGGATGTAAAAGATTCCATGACACTGTTCTGAAAAAGAGTTCTCCTTGGTCCCCTGACCAATATTTATCCCTTACCTAACATCACAAAATGATTATCTCTTAATTCTCACATTACTTTTCCTTGGACCTTGGTTTGTGTAAAGTGGTTGCTACATTTCCTCATTACATTACCATACTAAGCACATTGCCAAAAGAACTACGTTGGCTGTAAAAGGTTTGGAATTTCTTGTGCACTTAATTGCAAGTCTTTTTTAATCTTTTAAAATGTCCAGTTCCAAAATACAGCTTTCTCCTCAACCACCTGTTGGGCAGGATTTTATGTCCCTATGTTTTTGGTATAAGATATGAAAGGTAACTAACACACCACTTTTCTGTCCAACCCCAACCCATTCCCCATAAATTCATGTCCAGATGGCTGCCAAAATTATCAACCCTCCTATTGTTCTTAAGAAGGTAACTATGGGAAATCAACCCTGTTAACAAGCTAATGGACTTGAATATTATGCTGTCCATGTCATAAAGCTAACATAACCAGACTGGTTAAATGGTGAGAAGGAAAGGGGAGGTTAGGTCCTGTGAGGGATGCCTTGTGCACATCGGGAGAGTTCCTCCAAGTTATTACCCCTTTCACCCCCATTTGCGGCATTATGCCTGGCCACCAAAGCCCAGCTCCCTCACACCTCATCATCACCCTCTTTAGGCTCTCTGATCCTTTCCTGTCTAAAACCGAAGGCTCGCCTTCAGTCAGACACCAAGGGCCTAGTTGCTGCCCGAGCAGTGTCCCCTACAGAGTTCGAGCACTGCGGAAATTGCTAAATCTATTGGCCAATCAGGATGGCTGGCAGCTCCCAAGGTAAGCAATGCCTCCCACTGAGGCGCAGAAGTCCCACTTTCACTTGCTTAAGGCAACCTGCAGCATGTTATCATGTGGACAGTCCTTTCGGTCGGCTCGCAGCCAGCATTTCATCTGGAGGGGGTGTGGGGGAGGATGTTGGAGAGGCAGGCACATTAAATTGTGAAATAAAATCAAAGTGCTGGAGAAACTCAGCAAAACTGGCGGCAAGTATGGAGAAAGAAACAGAGTTAACACTTCGAGTCCGGTATGACATTTCTTTGGATCATGACCTTGCCTGCCCCATGCTATTATTTCAAAGAGCAGGGCATCATCCTGACATCCTAGCCAATATTTATCCTTTAATCAACATTAGAAACAAAAACTTGTTATTTGGTCATTATCACCTTGCTGATTGTGGAGCTTGATGTGAGCAATTTGGCTACCAAGCTTCCTTCTTTTTATTCAGTTGTGGGATATGTTTGTCACTGGCTGGCCAGCATTTATTGCCCATCCCTTGTTGCCCTTGAGAAGGTGGTGGTGAGCTGCCTTCTTGAAACACTGCAGTCCACCCCACAATGCCATTAGGGAGGGAATTCCAAGATTTTGACTCAGTGACAGTGAAAGAATGGCAATATATTTCCAAGTCAGGATGGTGAGTGGCTTGGAGGGGAACTTGAAGGTGGTGGTGTTCCCATGTATCTGCTGCCCTTGTCCTTTAAGGTGGAAATGGTTGTGCGTTTCAGTCCTGAAGAAGGGTAATACCCAAAACATTGACTGTTCCTTTCCTCCAGATGCTGCCTGTGCAGCTGTGTTCTTCCAGCCTCCTGTTTGTCTACCGTAAGTTTGGAAGGTGGTGTCTGAGGGTCTTTGGTGAATTTATGCAGTGCATCTTGTTGATATTAGTACACACTGCTGCTACTGAGTCGGTGGTGGAGGGAATGGATGCTCAGGGATGTGGTGCCAATCAAGCAGGCTGCTTTGTCCTGGATGGTGTCAAGATCCTTGAGGTTGTTGGAGCTGCACCCATCCAGCCAAATGGGTGTATTCCATTCTGACACACCTGACTTGGGCCATGTAGATGGTGGACAGGCTTTGGAGAGTCAGGAGATGGGTTATTCAATGCAGTCTTCTGAGCCTCTGACCTGCTCTTTTGGGCACTGTATTTGTGTGGCGAGTCCAGTTGAGTTTCTAGTCAATGATGATGATCCCCAGGATACAGATAATGAGGAACTCAGTGATGGTAACAAGGGATAGTGGTTAGATTGTCTGTTATTGGTAATGGTCATAGCCTGGCATTTGTGTGGCACGAAGCCCAAGTCTGGATATTGTCCAGATCTTGTTACATTTGGACACGGACTGCTTCAGTACCTGAGGAGCCATGAATGGTGCTGAACATCATGCAGTCATTGGCAAACATCCCCAATTCTGACCTTATGATGAAGAGAAAGTCATTGATGAAGCAGCTGACGATGGTTGGGCCTGGGACACTAGCCTGAGGAACTCCTGCAGATATATCTGGAGCTGAGATGACTGACCTCCAAAGACCACCTTCCTATGTGCCAGATATGACTCTAACCACCCAGAGAGTTTGCCCCCGATACCTTATGATTCTGGAATTGCTACGACTCCTTGATGCCGCACTCGGTCGAATGTGGCCTTGATGTCAAGGGCTATCACTGTCACGTCACCCGTGGAATTCAGCTCTTTTGTCCATGTTGGACCAAAGCTGTAATGAGATCTGGAGCCGAGTGACCCTGGTGGAACCCAAACTGGGTGTCACTGAGCAGCTTATTGCTGAGCAGGTGCTGCTAGATAGCATTGTTGATGACACCTTTCATTACTTTACTGTTGATTGAGGGTAGACTGATGGGACGGTAATTGGCCGGGTTGGATTTGTATTGCTTTTTATGTACAGGACATAACTTGGGCAATTTTCCACATTGGCGGGTAGATACCAATGTTGTAACTGTACTGGAACAGCTTGGCTAGGGGAGCAGCAAGTTCAGGAGCACAAGCCTTCAGTACTATTCCAGATGAAAAAGATTGCGCGTGGAATTTTGGGGACCTCTTTGGTGCAGTGGTAGTGTCCCTCCGTCTGGGCCAGGAGGTTTGGAATAATAACAACTTTGAACAAGTTGTTAAAAAATGTCCAGGCATTTCTCGTGGTGTGTTTGGAGGCAGGAAGGACATTTAATTTGGCAGGATTGTGGCATTGGTATGCATGAGTGCCACCACTTTCTGCCCTCATTAGAATTTAACTTGCCCTCATTTAAACCCCCTGGGTGGACTTTCTGCCATGTCAGTTGAGGTTTTTAAGTGGGCAATTAAGAGCCTCATCCCACCACCGCTGCTGTTAACACAGTGACAGATTGAAATGCTCCTGAGTCTCTATTGGGGGTGGGGGAGGAGGTCTTTTCTCATGAAAAGGTGCTAAGTTTTTGATTGAGGGGAGCAACTTCGGGAAGGGAGAACCTTCTGAAAGCCACACCCCTCTCATTGGTGCTGACGCCTTCCCTCACATGACCCATCTCTCCATGAGTCCCCACCCTGTGACACCTGCTTATGCCTTGGGTCGCTTCTTACTCCTTGGCCTCAGTTGGTTGCCATTCTGACAGTGCCTGGCCTCCTCATTCATTCTGCTGTTCAAAGCTGCCAGCCTCTAATTGACCAACAGCTCTCAGTAGGCGTGTTTTCCACCAGTGGGCTCTTTGATTCCAAAGAAAACCCATTGTTGGCTACTGAGCGGCAGCCCTTCCCAAAGGAAACAAGATAGATCTCTCACTTGTTCTCCAGCCAGCAGGCAATATCCATGGACCACAGTGGTTCAAGAAGGCAGCTCACCAACACTTTCGCAAGGGCAACTAGGGATGGGTAATACATGCTGGCCCAGGCAGTGACATCCACATCTCACGAATGAACAAAAGAATGCCCTAAGTGTGAATGGCGTGTGTGCGACATGTTGTGGCCTGCCCATTGTAACTGCCTGGGTTACTATGGGTACATTCACTGCTGCCAGTCCTTATTGGTAATGGTTCAAAATATTGACACCAAATGTGGAAGGATGCCCATATGTTGTCTTAATAAACAGGGTAGATTATGTATATAAAAACCGAAAGAACTGTAGATGCTGTAAATCAGGAACAAAGCCAGAAGTTGCTGGAAAAGCTCAGCAGGTCTGGCTGCATCTGTAAAGAAAAAATCAGAGTTAATGTTTTGGATCCGGTTCTGAGGAAGGGTCACTGGGCCCGAAACATTAACTCTGATTTTTTCTTCACAGATGCTGCGAGACCTGCTGAGCTTTTCCAGCAACTTCTCTTTTTGTTCTAGGTTACGTATATATTTGATTTAATTTTTTATATTACAACAGAGATACATGACAGTCCTTTGTAAGACCTCAGGCTATACTTAAGAGTAAATACCCATTACTGCTACTGAAACACTCGGGTAATAACTTAGAGATAACTTGTTATCTCCTACCTATAACAGTCCTTTATATTCAGATGGGCAGGGCTTATCTCGTGATGTCAGACCATCTTTTCAGGTCTGACTAACTGACTTGTACGACGCCGAGAGGACACTGAGATTGTGCTCCTTTATGATGGCCCCCATGAATGAATAGCCCATTGTCTGCCAGGTTCACACATAAGGTAGAACCACTTGGATGGCAAAATACCCACTTGCAAGTAATGGCCTTTTGTGGGAAAATACAGGAAGAAATCAGGAATTCAGAGAGAAATGAACAAGGAGTTAACAATATGTCTGACTATATCTCTATTGTCAGTATTTTCAGTGTATTATTTCCAACACATTTTGATAACTATTACTTTTCTTACCAGATTGTTGTTCACTTCATCCTCCCATTTTGAGTTTACGTTTTAATTCCCTTCCTCTTTTTTCAGAGGTGGACATTTCCCAGAACCTTTAACATATCCTTCTCTAATGAGTTCAGTAATCATTAATCTCTGGCTAAAGATTCCTCCTATATCTAGTATATTATTCTCCCCCCAAATACTCATCTTTGCTGTTTCTTTTGTGAGACTTTAATTGCAGTTGATGTTTTCTTTGATGACTGATTGATTACTGGGTGATCTCAAATTACATAGAGATTTTGGGGCCCAAGGCAAGGGCAGGGTGTTTTTTTTGAAAGAGAGAAAGATTTTCATATTTTAACATAAACATGTAATGCAGCTGCTGGCTGAGGATAGTAAAGAATGAAATAAGATGACTTGCCTTTATATGGCATCTTTTATAAACTCACCATGTCCCAAAAAGCTTCAATGTTAATTAAACGTAAAAGTTTCAAAATACTGACATTGATGCTTCCCACTTTAAATCTTTTCATGAAAATAGTTGAATCTTATTTTCAATCCATGTATCAGATCTTTTAGTTTTACTAAACATAAATAGGACAGTCAGTTACTAATAACCGGGACATTGTTAATGCATACTAACCCCCATTCATTGCAGTGGAACTTGCCACTGGCCCCCTGGGACTTTCCTGTTTCCACGGTTTCGTTCCCTGCCTCCTCTTGATGAGATTGTTGAACGAAGCAGCTTTGTGACGCTTAAATCTGCAAGGCTTGAGGCTGTGTCTGCAAGCATCTACTTTGTCTGTGAGCCGGAAGAGCTGGTGACTCAACCTACCACAACAATAGTGATAGGGCCTCTGCTGTTCGTGAACTTTGATCTCTGATCGAATCACTCTCACCGAGTACTACATTATGACAAAATAACCTTTCCCAGATGAATTTTGATTCCTCCCCAAAATGCAGTTTGTCTTGTTATGTCATTTTGCATTAAACAACTCCTAAACTTTGAGACTGGGCACAACAGTAAATCCTTTAGTGAAGGTTTTGCTATGTCCTCTTTGCCTGTACCTGATTATAGATTCAGAAACTGAGAATCTACATATGCTTGACTGGATATTCCTGCATGCAAAGAAAATCAAAATGCATACATTACAAGTGATTTCTCTTAAGAACATGTTCCTAAGTGAATTAAACCGCCTGTAGTAATTTATATAAAATGTATTATCACTGTTGATCTATAAGGCTTGTTTGTTCAATAAGTTTGTGACATTTCTATAATTAACTACCACACTACTCTTTCTCCTCTGGAAATAGATAGATGGGGAGAAATTGTTCCCACATGTAAAAGGAACAAATGAGTCAGAGTCACAGTGTGGAAAGAGACCCTTTGGCCCAGCTCCTCCATGCCGACCAGGTTTCCTTACTTGCTATATGATATCATTCTTATTTCTTTTACAAATCGCTTTAAATCTATGGCAGAGACCCTCACTATTTTCATTTTATTTTTCTTACATTTTATGGAGGAACTGAGAATGAGGTTAGGATTACTTGAACTTGGAACAGTTGAGTGTTTTTAAAAAAGGGAGAACAGACACAGATGTTTGCTGCTGGTAACTGCCTGAAAGATAATGTAACTTAATTCCTAATTACTACTTTGTAATTTATCCCTGAACTGCATCTGTCAATCTGTTTGTGTGTGTGTGTATGTGAGAGAGAGAGTCAGAGGGGTTATGATCAAAGAAGGTTGGGTTTAAATCATACATAATAATTCAATTATTTTGTTGTTTAGCTTTGTTCTGCTAAATATTAATTTCAAAATTGTTAATTTTGCTTAAGTTATAAACTTGGTGTTCAAGATTTGTTATTTGTAGCATCTGGTTAGGAACAGTTGGGCAAATTTTGATGGTCATTGAATACTTCAATTTCACGGTGGTATTACGACCAGCGATTGCACGCTAGACAAATCAGCCTATCACAGTTCAGGGATAAATTACAAAGAGAAGTAAAAGAATTATAATTTGCCAGTTCAATTATATTGTTTCAGAGTATAGATATCAAGCCTTCAGGTAATCCTTGGAGAATGAGTTGTTCACAGTCACAACTATATATCTAATATTGAAGTTACTGGTGAATGTAAACAGTTTCAGTAGATTTCCAGAATTGTTTACTGATTTTCTACACACTGCAAATCTTCTGTTAGGATATTCGTCAATTCTTTAACTAGAGAGAGTAAAAATGAGCCACCAGTTCCGAAGTTTCCAAAATCACTCTGCACGTACCAAAAACAGTCGGTTTTTTTTTCTTTAATGAATATTCTTTGTAGTTGGCTGGTTAGCATCAGTCCTTCCTTGATTGACCAACTCAACATGCAACCAGCTGCCAGCCCTGGGCATGGCAACGTACAGTCTCAACTCATCGCTTTGTTCCTTAGATAGTAATTAATTCCTAAACCCGAACTAGGCCCATTTGTCTGCTTTTGTCCCATATTTCTCTAAACCTTTCCTATCCATCCTATCTGTCTAAATGTCTTTTAAATGTTGTAAATGTGCTCATTTCTACCACTTCCTCTAGCAGCTCAATCCATATGTACACCACTGTCTGTGTGAAAAAGTTACCCCTCAGGTCCATTTTAAATCTTTCCCCTCTCACCTTAAGCCAATGCCCTCTAGTTTTGGACTCCCCTACCCTAGGGAAAAGATCTTGGCAATTCACCTTATCAATGCCTGTCTTGATTGTTTAAACCTCTATAAAATCACCCCTCAGCCTCCTATGCTCCAGGCCTGGCCTATCCAGCTTCTCCTTTTAATTCAAACCCTCCAGTCTCAGTAACATCCTTGTAAATCTTTTTTGCACCCTTTCCAGTTTAATAACATCCTTTGTAAAGCAGAGCAACCAAAATTGTATGCAGTACACCAGATGTGACCTAACCAATGTCTTGTACAGCCGAAACATGACGTCCCCAACTCCTGCACTCAGTGGTCTGACCAATGAAGGCAAGCGTGCCAAACGTCTTCTTCACCACCCTGTCTATCTCTGATACTGCTTTCAAGGAACTATGTACCTGCACCCCTAGGTCTGTCTGTTCGAAAACACTCGTCAGGACCCTACCATTAACTGTATAAGTCCTGCCCTGGTTTATCTTACCAAAATGCAACACGTCGCATTTGTCTGAATTAAACTCCGTCTGCCATTACTCGGCCCACTGGCCCAGTTGACCCAGATCCCGTTGTACTCTTAGGTAACCTTCTTCACTGTGCACTGTGCCACCAATTTTAGCATCATCCAGAAACTTACTAACCATCCCTCCTACATTCTCATCCAAATCGTTTATATACATGACGAACAACAGTGGACCCAGCACCAATCCTTACGGCATCCCGCTGGTCACAGGCCTCCAGCCTGAACAATAACCCTCCACCAACACCCCCTGTCCCTTGGTGTCAAGCCAATTTGGCAACCAATTAGCAAGCTCTCTCTGGATTCATGTGATCCAACCTTACCAGTCTACCATGCGGAACCTTGTCAAAGGCCTTGCTAAAGTCCATTTGGACAACATTTGTCGCTCTGCCTTCATCTATCTCTTGGTCACCTCTTCAAAAAAACTTAATCATGTTTGTGACACACAATTCCCCACACACAAAGCCATGCTGACAATCTCCAATCAGTCCTTGCCTTTCCAAATGCATGTAGATCCTGTTTCTCGGAATCCTCTCGAACAGTTTACCCACCACTGATGTCAGCCTTTCTGCTGTGTAGTTCCCCAGTTTTCCTTGCAGCCTTTCTTAAATAATAGCACAACAATAGCCATACTCCAGTCTTCTAGCACCTCACCTGTGGCTGTTGATGAGACATATCTCTGCTAGGGGTCCTGTAATTTCTTCCCTAACTTCCCACAGTGACCTGGGATATTCTTAAAAGGTCCCAGAGATTTATCTACCTTCATGTGTTTTAAGACCACCAGCTCCTTTTGTAATGTGGACTTTTTTCAAGACATCGCTATGTATTTTCCCAACTTCCCTTGCTTCCATATCTTTCTCCACAGTATATATGCAGTGAGTTCAGCTGTGAATTGTTAATACAATTGGAAAAATTACATTTTTTGTACAGCAATGGACCTTCTAATTTTCTTGATTTTACTCCCTCTCTGTCTTTTCATGGATGACGTCTGCTGCAGACATGTTATCGGACATCTCTGGAGCAGATAGGGCTTGAGCCAAGGTCTCCTGCCCTAAAGGCAGGGACGCTACCACTGCCTTTAGGGCAGGAGACCTTGGCTCCACAAGAGTCCTTCAATTGGAAGTGTCTCAATGTTTTCCCAATCAACCTGCTCAAAGATGTTAATACATTCCTCTGGAGCAGTTGGGACTTGAACCTGGGTCTCCTGGCCCAATGGTAGGGATGCCACCGTGACACCACAAGAGCACCTAATGGGAATGTCTAGTTATTTTAATCAACTTACAGGGCAGGTGGAGATCTATCCAGAAGTGCTGTTACGCACAACTGAACATTTCTTTCCCACCACCAAATCATGCATGGTCTTCTTTTCTTCTATTAACCATCATCAAGAAATCACCCATGTTCTCTAAATGATTAATTTACGTGCAGAGCCTGTAAAGGGAAATGCAAACCCAAAAAAAAAATGAGGGAGAAGGAGAAGGGGCTGAGTCAAAAAGGAATTGGGAAAATGGAAATGTCTAGTTTTTAAAATTTAACCAATTTTGTTAATCAACCTGTTCAGAGATATAATTACACACCTCTGCAGCAGGTGGGACTTGAACCCAGCCCTCTCAGTCCACGGGGCAGTTAAGAGTCAACCGCATTGCTGTAGGTTGGAGTCACATATAGGCCAGACCGGGTAAGGATAACAGTTTCCTTCTCTAAACGACATTAGTGAACCAAGTGTTTTTTTTTCTGACAAACAACAATGGTTTCATGTTCATCATTAGACACTTTGTTCCAAATTTTTAAAGATTGCCATGGTGAGATTTGAACTCAGGAAACTAGAGCATTACCTGGCTCTCTGGATTAATAGTTTAGCAATAATACCATGCGGCCACTGCCTCCCCACTTAGTAGGATTTTACATGCTTCATTGACAGAACCACCAATAATTTATATTTAAATCGTGCCTTTCATTCAACAAGTCATCCAATCAGATACTGAGCAACATTATGCAACAAGTGTTAGAAGACCACTCTACAGTAACGTATTGATTAATCAAAAATAATGTTTTGGAAATGATCTGATCAGAGGCAGAGTCTGTGAACAGAGAAACAGAATTAATGACCTGGATTTCAATCAGTGTCAGAAACCTTATTTATATTGCTTTAAATACATTAACAGTGGGGCAGCACAGTGGCTCAGTGCTTAGCACTGTTGCTTCACAGCACCTCAGGGAGCTGGGTTCAATTCCAGTCTTGGGTGACTGTGTGGAGTTTGCACATTCTTCCTGTGGCTACATGGGTTTCAGCTGGGCGCTCTGGTTTCCTCTCACAGTCCAAAGATGTGCAGGCTAGGTGGATTAACCATGGTAAATGCAGGGTTACAGGAATAGGATAGATTTTTGTGTCTGGGTGGGATGACCTTCAGAGGGTGAATGCAGACTCGAAGGGGTGAATGGCCTCTTTCCGCACTTTAGGGAATCTATGATTCCATGATTCTATATAGACTAATCCAGAAATGCTCGCAGACGGCAGCAAAGTGGATCACTGTTTCTCTTAGCAAGAAGTGAGCTGTACTTTGTTTAAATGTTCTACAGCCACCGTGACAACTCTGAGAAAAGGCATTATAAGTGTGGGGGTAGGGTTGTACGGGGAAGAGGAGTTAGGATAGTAGGTTGACGAAGGATTAGGATTTTTACAATTTATTCTTGGATATTTTTGGATTCTTCTGGATATTTTTGGTATTGTTTTGGGAATTTATACATGGATACCATTGGCAAAATCAGCATTCTAACTGGCACTTGAACCGAGGGACTGCTGGATCACCACTGAGGACAGTTAAGATTCAACCACATGGCTGTAGATTTAAAGTCACATGTAGGATAGATGTTGAGTAATTATCACAAGGAGGTTATAATTTCTTAGTTATTCCCTTCATAGTCAGCCGCATAGGATTTCCACATGATCCTAACTTAAATGTACCCTGTTGAAATGTCCAGCTGGTTATTGGAATATGTGGGCTGTTACTTCCAGCTGATGACATTCATTAAAACAGGCCAAAGATAGAACAAAAACAAATTTGCTGGAAAAGCTCAGCAGA
Source organism: Rhincodon typus (assembly GCF_021869965.1). Taxonomy (NCBI): domain Eukaryota; kingdom Metazoa; phylum Chordata; class Chondrichthyes; order Orectolobiformes; family Rhincodontidae; genus Rhincodon; species Rhincodon typus. The sequence continues at coordinate 35,438,246 of NC_063336.1, forward strand.
TCTGGCAGCATCTGTGAAGGAAAAAACAGAGTTAACGTTTCGGGTCCGGTGACCCTTCCTCAGAACTGGCCAATTAATATAAGCAGCCCCTAGGAGCACTGTAATGCAAATCAAAATTTCAATAACTTATACATTTGAATTAAAATATTATTTTGTACCAAGTGCTCACCAATCATGAAAGAAATCCCCCTTTCTATGAATCGAAGGGCCTGCCTAATTATCTATAGCAGAGAATACATCATTAGGGAGTCTTAGCAAGAATCGTCTACATAACCATCTATAGTTTGTTCTATAAACAGTAAAAACCGAAAGTACTGCAGATGCTGTAAATCAGGATCAAAAACAAAATTGCTGGAAAAGCTCAGCAGGTCTGGCAGCATCTGTGAAGGAAAAAACAGAGTTAACATTTCAGGTCCAGTGACCGTTCCGCAGAGCTGATGGTGACTGGGAAAACGTCAGTTTATATGCAGAAAATAGGGAGGTGGATGGGGTAGGGAGTAAACGATAGGATAGAGTCCAAAAAGAGAGAAAGACAGTTGGACAAATAAAGGAGTTGCTAACGATCAGGCTGGGAGGGTGAATAGTTGTTAATGGG
>NC_063336.1:35448840-35520026 GCF_021869965.1 Rhincodon typus
GATGAAGGGTCTAGGCCCGAAACGTCAGCCTCTCTGCTCCTATGATGTTGCTTGGCCTGCTGTGTTCATCCAGCCCTGCACCTTGTTGTCTCTTAATCAATTCCGAGCTGGTTTTTTTTTTGTTCAGACGTTTCATCACAATGCTAGGTAACATCATCAGTGCGGTCTCCGATGAAGTGATGTTGTTCTACTCCACTTGGAATTTATATGATCCGATCTGTTAAGTTGGGTTGTGTCATTTCTGGTTCATTTTTGCATGGGTTTGTATGTTGGGTCTGATTTCACATGTGTGTTGATTGCATTACGGGTTAAAAACCAGGCCTCTAGGAATTCCTGTGCGTGTCTGTGACCATCCTAGGTCAAGCCAACCACAGACAAGCGAGCAAGCCAACAACCTCCCCCACAACCCAAGCTACAAATCTTCGCATGAGCCTTATTTAATTCCCCTCAGTGTCTGTGAAATATAGAATCCTCTTTGCCAGCATCACTATTAATCTTGCCTTTTTCCAAAAGTGATACAGCTCTGACTGAGAAGAAAACTGACGTGACCCATTGAGATTTGAGCTGATGATCCTAAATGCTACCTACTTCCAGGCATTTATTTCTCTTTGATACCACTTCTCGCACATTGTTGATTGAATGTTATATGGAACTTAATAGTAAATTATGAAGTGTGCACTAAAGTAGGAAAGCTGTAAAACTACATCTGGACCATTAGCAGGGTGAGGACAAAGTATTTGACATCATATTCAAGGGATGGTATTTTTTAACAATGCATTGCAATACTTCACTGGACTGGTGACCTGACTTATGCGCTCAAGTCATGTTTGAGATAGAAATTGTGAATATGTCTAGCTAACTCTCATTTTCCATCTGACTTTTGTCAGTTATCTTCAGATCTCCTCCCTGCCATAAACGACCCACCCCCCTCCCCAACCTCACCACCCTTATCTAATGCGGGTGCAAATAAGGAGACATCTGAAATCTGACTACTCTGCACAGGACAAGAATCAACAGTTAGATGTGGATGGTTTAATTCCATAGTGCAGCAAATAAATGCAGTGTCAGCACAGCATTTAAAGAGTTTTTGATTCATTATCTAGGATTCTCATTTGCTGAAGGGAGTTCTTCATGTGTGGAGAAACTGGCTTCTTCTATATAAATGCAATTTTTATGTTTAACTTACATTTGCCCATTTAATGATGTTGGAAAAAGGCCAAGGATGAGCCTTACCATCAAGAAGGACAATAGCACCAGATGCAGAAGTTCTTATCCAAACCGCACATCATCCTGACTTGGAAATAAATCACCCATTCTGTCACTGTGACTAGGTCAAAATCCTGGGATAGCAAACCCCCTGCCCCTACCCCCCACAGCACTGCAGAGGGTCCTATGTCCAAGACCTGTAGTGTCTCAAGTAAAGTTAGGAATGGGCAATACATACTGGCCTAGTCAATGATGCTTACACCCCATGAAAGATTAAATAAAAGATAGTCAGAGGACCTCTTGAAAGATGTTGGTCTGATTATACAGAAAATTTAGTGTTCAGGACTTATGATCAAAAAAAGGTTTCGATAGTTAAATAATGAGTGACACATAAAGTAAAATTTAACATCTTAATTCACAATGAATCAGTTGCCCATGCACTGAGTTGGTCTGTATGTTGCTTTCAGCTGTATTAGTAACCACTTTTGTCAGGCCGTCCCTTCAGGAGCTGGGAGGAGAGCAATTACGGACACAATGACAGATTTCATCATGCCTCGCAGCACACACTATTTTTGAGAGTCAGTCTGGTTACAATAGATCTTGTACATATTCTGTGAGCAATAAAGATCCTGGAGGAGGCTCTGGTACACCAGCTGGTGCCTCACATCTGTGAAGCAATGTCTGACCAGTTTAGAAGGAAACACAGTTTGTAAAGAGACATAAAGTTGAAGCTTTTCATCTTGCACTCAGTAGGATGAAATGCAAGATGAAAAACTTCAACTTCATGTCTTTTCAATACCATATTGTGTTGGATGTATGGTTGTATAGAATCCCCATGGTGTGGAAATAGGCTATTCGGCCCAACAAGTCACACCGACCCACTGAAGAGCATCCCTCTCAGACCCCTACCCTATCCTTGTATTCCCCATGGCTAAAGCATCTAACCAACATATTCCAGAACACTATGGGTAATTTAGCGTGGCCAATCCACCTAACTTGCACATCTTTGGATTGTGGAAGGAAACCTGAGCACCTAGCGGGAACCCACATGGTCCTGGGGAGAATGTGTAAACTCCACACAGACAATCGCCCAAGGGTGGAATCAAACCCGAATAACTGACACTGTGAGGCAGCAGTACTGACCACTGACCCACTGTGCCACCCTACATATCTTATTGAATATCAGTGGATAAAATGCGAGATTTCTAAGACTGTAAGATGATATTCTTAACTTCCAGCTTCCTAAACCTAATAGTGTTTTACTGTTCTTCTTAAAGAAGTACTAAAGCGGAGAATGATGTTCTGTCTTTGTTACTAAAATCTGCTAAATATCACTCAAGGTAGAGATTTGTTTTAACCCGACCACAGAATTGTTATGGTGCAGAAGAGGGTAATTTGGCCCATTGAGTCTGCATTAGCTTTCTGAGCATTTTAATTTTGTGCCATTTTCCTGCCTTTGCCCATAACCCTGTACATTGTTCCTGTTTAAATAATCATCCAATGATGTTTTGAATACCTCAGTTGAAACTACCTCCACCACACTTTCAGGCAGTGCATTCCAGATCCAAACCTGTATCAGTAACCTCACTGTATCAGTACGTTTTTTCCTAACCTTGCATTTGCTTCTTTTGCAAACATTTAAAAACTATTCACTCTTGTTCTTGATCCATTTACAAATGGAACAGTCTCTCCCCATTCCCTATTCCTCTGTCCAGATTCCTCATCATTTTGAAAACTTCTACCACATTACTTATCCTTCTCCTCTACAAGGAAAACAGTTCAAACATTTCCAATCTTCACTCACAACTGAAGTGTCTCATCCTTGGAACCATTATCTTAAACATCTTCTGCACCCTTCCACTGCATTCACATCATCCCTATAGTCTGGCTGTGAGAGCTGTACACACTTTTCCAGCAGAAGTCTAACCAGTATTTTAGTAACTGAATTATTACTTCTTGGCTCTTACATTCTATGGCCCTATTCATGAAGCCTAGAATACTGTGTGGTTTATGAATGCTCTCTCTTACTGTCCTGCTACCTTTAATAACTTATGTACAAATATAAGAGTTAACAAGGTGTAGAGCTGGATGAACATAGCAGGCCAAGCAGCATCAGAGGAGCAGGAAGGCTGACGTTTCGGGCCTAGACCCTTCTTCAGAAAATGGCCAAATTATGTACAAATATATCCAGGTCTTTATACTCCTGCACACCCTTTAGAATAGTACCCTTTACTGTGCCAAAGCACCTCACCTCTCATCTGTCTGCATCGAACTTCATCTGCCACCGATCCACCCACTGCACCAAAGTGTCAATGTCCTTTCTAAGTTCTACACTGTCCTCCTCAAAGTTTACCATTCTCCCAAATTTAGTGTCACCAACAAACTTTGAAATTGTTCCTTGCACACCAAGGTCTAGACCATTGATACATATCAGGAAGAGTAAGACTCCCAGACTGCAATAATTCCCTGGGGAATTCCACTAAAAACACCCATTGACTATAGTCACTGTTCCATATCTCTCATATCAATTTTGAATCCATATTGTTCCTTTTCCTTTAATTCCATGACCCACAACTTTCCTCACATGTCTGTTGTGTGGCGTTGTATTTTGGAACAGCCTTCTCCTCATCATTGTTATCTCCAAATCTGAAGTGACCCTTCTGAATCAATCCACATTTTTCCGTGTGACGATTAATTTAATTCTGATAGTTGTTTGTCAAAATTTCCTCACCACTGAAGTTGAAAAGATTGGTCTGTATTAACTAGGTTGTCTTTACAAATTTTTTTGACAGGGGCATGATGTTTGCAATTCTCTGGTCTTCAGTACCACCCAGAGACAAATGAAACATAATTGCCAATGCTGCTGCAATTTCCGTCCTCACTTCCTCCAATATCCTCGAATGCATTTTATCCAGTCCTGATGCATTACCAAGTTTAAGTATGCACAGCTTATCCAATACCTCTTCCTTGTCAGTTTAAAACCTTTTTAATAATTGAGATTCCTCTTCTCTTACTGTGGCCTGGGCAGCATCTGCCTTATAAGTGGAGACCTTCCTTAAGCCAGATCTCTGTTATCACCACAGCATTGTAATCATACAAAGCAATCTGTGCCTACAAGTCCCCTGTATTGTTAACAATACTCCATGCAATCACATACTTGAGAGCCAGTGGACTTGATGTATTTGGATTTCCAAAAGACCTTTGATAAGTTGCCACACAGGAGGCTACAAAATAAGATAAGAGCCCATTCTGTTAGGAGCAAGGTACTGGCATGGATAGACGATTGGCTGACTGGCAGAAGGCAGAGATAAAGGGGTCTTTGGCAAGATGGCAGCCAATGACTACTGGAGATCCGCAGGGGTCAGTATTGCAACCACAACTGTTCATGTTATACATTAACAATCTTGACGAAGGAACTGAGGACATTGTTGCTGAGTTTGCAGATGACACAAAGATAGATGGAGGGGTAGGTAGTTTGGAGCAGGCAGGGAGACTGCAGAAGAACTTGGACAGGCTAGGAGAATGGACAAACAAATGACAAATGGAATACAATTTGGGAAGGTGTAAGGTTATGTGCTTTGGTTGGAAGAATAAAGGCACAGAGTATATTCTAAATGTGGCAAGGCTTTGGAAATTGGAAGCTCAAAGGGACTTGGGAGTCTTAGTTCAGGATTATTTTGAGGTTAACATGTAGGTTCAGTTGGCAATTAGGAAGGCAAATGCCATGTTAGCATTAAAGGCTGGAATACCAAAGCAGGAATGTATAAGGCACTGGTCAGACCACATTTGGAATATTGAGAGTAGTTTTGGGCACTGTATTTAAGGAAGGATGTTCCATTGTGAGGGTCCAGAGGAGGTATCAAGAATGATCCTGGGAATGAAGGGCTTGTCATATGAGGAATCGTTGAGGACTCAGAGTCTGTACTCGATGGAGTTTAGAAGGATGAAGGGGGATCTCTTTGAACCTTACAGAATACTGAGAGACCTGGATAGAGTGGACGTGTAGAAGATAGTAGCAGTATCAATAGTCACTAGTTGGCAAGACTAAGACATGAGGGTACAGCCTCAGAATGAAGGGTGACCCTTTAGAACTGACAGGAAAAGGAATTTCTTTAGATGGTGGGTACTCACTAACACAGAGACTGTGGGTGTCAAGTCATTGAGCGTATTTAAGACAAAGATAGATAGATTAGTAAGAGGGTCAAAGGTTATGAGGAGAAGGCAAGAGAAGGGGGTTGAGAAACATATCAGCCATGATCAAATGGCAGAGCAGACTTGATGGGCCTAATGGTCTAATTCTGCTCCTATGTCTTGTAGTCTTATAGGCAATGTAGTTCTGATTTAGACTTCATACATTCTGCTTTTCTCCGACTCCACCTGTGAACTTAGCATTCTCTATTTTAGTGCTATCGGCTGCTAACATTTTTTTTACACCTTGGTGTTACTTTCTCATTTTCTCTCCAAGTTTCCATACCCAGGTTGAAATCATTTAAGCTTTCCCCAATAACATTAGCAAAACACCTCACAAAGAAATCAGTCTCAGCTCTATTCAGATGTAACCCATCCAGTTTATACAGGTGGCACACCCCGCATCCCCTTCACCATGTTTACAGTCACACATTGATCTGTATTATCTTTCTTTCTCTGTACTCGCTTACATGTGGCATTTTGTTGTTCAGTGAATATATGCAGCAAATCACACTTCTAATGAGGATTTGAGCATTGAAAATAGTCAGCTTTTGCTATCTCCGTATCCCAACACAGATCAAACTTTGAAAGTGAGAATTAACCATGTCGAGATAAGGTCAGACTTCTAAGTGTTAATTCAATACATGAAATGACCATCTTGCTGATTATGACGAGATCATTTATGCAGTACATAATTAATTAGCAAGTGATGTAATCATTAGAGTTGATAAAAACAAAACATTGGTGTTCTTTGAAATACAATGGACATAATTGATTGGAGAATTAATGTGCCTGAATGATGAGTTTCCTTGGGTCTAGTGATCTTTTCTCACCTCTGCCTAGATTGTTCAGTATTTAATTTGTAGTCTAAACTTAAAAATGTGTTATAGTGCTGTATCTCATGAACACAAAGGAATTGAACTTTGAGACAATTGGCTCAATCTGATAAATTTCTATTGCAACATATGTAATCTAAGTAAATCCACTTTCTTGAAATAATTTGTATTTGCCCATTAACCCCTTAGTGACTTTGGCAGTGGAAATTAAAGTTATCAATCAGGTGGCCTTTGTCCAAAGACAGGGTTTCTGATATTTTAAACTCTATCCACACTCTATATCTTTTCCAAACATTATTTTGTTGTAATTCTAAACGTGACATAATAGAATGATTTTATATGTTTAAAATTGTCGTCTAAATCTTCTTTTATCCGTTTGGCTTACTCAAATGTCAGTAGTATCCATGTGATGCAGTAACGGACCTATTGTCCAAATTCATTGGATTATTTTCATCTGTGTGAAAAAAATTGTTTTGAATGTTGTACTTATTTGAAAGTCTGAATTCGAATCTCATTAATGATAATAAGTATTCATTCAATAGAGTGAATCGCACACTGTTACTTAATCAATCCTAATTTAGAAGTGATGTAAACAAATCATCAACGCTCAGAATGTATAGTATTACAGGTCAGTTTTCACTTCTCTGTATACAATACATATATAACACAGGACAACATTTTGAAGATAAATAGGGGAGTAGTTTCTGCTTTCCTGGCCACGGTTTATCCCTCTATCAACATTATGAACATTAATTATCTGGTTATTGTCACATTATTATTTGTGGGAGCTGGCTGCACACAAAATGGCTGTCATGTTTCCTACATTACGAAAGGGACTACATTTTGCAAGTTGGTTGAGTTCATCAAAGATGCTACACAAATGCAAATCTTCTTCCTAATTTAAAAAAAGTCAAATAGAGAGTGAAATCAGTGATCCATCCATTCCTATTGATATGGATGGGTGAATTAGATAAAAATAAACCTGTTCCTATCCCTTTGCAAACCCTGATGCCTCTCGCTATTCATTTCTCCACCAAGCTATGTGTCTTCAAATCTGAGTCCATGTGGTGAAAATATAGTTAGATCACTTTATGTTTTACCATCTCATATTTTCCTTAGGCATTGCCAAACTCCTCTCCATTAGAACCTGCCTCCTTTGAGTTCTCTTCCATTTACCTTTAACAAAAAGCTGAAGGAAACCTATATATTTCCTTGTATCCACAACTCCGGATATCTACTGAGCTGCCTCAGTTTCTTCCTTTAGCTCCCCTTTCCATATCATTTTGAAGTTCTCTTTCCCATACAACCTGGACCACCTTCATCTTTTAATCAGTCTGGACTATATTTTACTGTCACTGAAGCCATTGCAAATTCAATGTTGACATTTTCTTATCAAGAACTATGGAACTTAGCAAGTTACGGTTCTCTTAAACTCATGGAGGTACTTTGAGAATTGGCTTACCCTGCATACAACTTTTGCTTTTAATATTTTTAAGTGGCAATGGTAACATTACTTGAAAGTAGTTTTGTGTATGAAATTTTGGCCCATGACTTATGAACAGCATATTCCGTCTCAAAATTGCTGAATAAGTTGAATTTCAAATCAGCTGTCTAGTTTAGGCTGTTTTGTGAGAGATTTTCCCCATAAATGAATTGAAATTAGAAAGAGAAATGATATTAAAGCAGATCATGAAAAGAATAGTGGATAGTTGGGGAGGTACAGCAAATAATTTGCAATTGCATATTGGTTTTCAGCCAAAAAGTCAAGCACCTACAAGTCTGTTATCAATGGCAGGCCCAGCACATATTTGTCATTCTTGACTTTCCTTAATTTTTCAGTTGTTGGTTTTCACTTCAGTGAAAAAGAGCCATGGGATGTTATGCACTTGTGGAAGTGAAAAGTGTGTTAAAAGAAAATAAAATTGTGCAGGGTATCAACATTATATAGTACTATGTCTGATCCTATTAAAATGGAGAAGTACTCAGAAATCTTCAAATTTCTGCAGTTAATGATCACATTTTGAGAAGATTCTTTTGAATAAACCATACTGTGCATTTGTTCAACACATAATTAAAAACTGTCCTGATGTAAAGAAACGGCTGCAGGCAGCAGATACTTGTGGTCCCTGGCAACTGTGCCTCAAGCCAGGCCAGCAATAACACTGACATCTACCTGGCAATGTGGAAAATTGTTCTGGTATACCCTGTCTGCAAAAAATTAGAAAAGTCTAAATTGGCTAATAACCACTCCAGGATCCTACTCTTGATCATTAGCAAAATGATGGAAAGTATCCTTGATCATACTGTCAAGAGGCACTTGTACACCAAAAAACTAATCATGGATTCTGCTTGGGTTTGCCAGGACCACTTGACTCCTGACCTCATCACAGCCATGATACAAAGATAAACAAAGACCGAATTCCAGAGGTGAGGATTGTGTGATTGTTTTTGACATTAAGGCAGCATTTCACTAGGTCTGACAAAATTGAAGTTAATGAGAATTAGAAGAAAATTCTCCAGTGGCTGGAGTCATACTAGGCAGGGACAAAGTTTTTTGGAGGCCAGTCAGCTCAGCTTCAGGACATAGAGTAACATTTCGCAGGCTTTGGCGTCCTAGGCACACCACCTGCCTCACCTCCATCCAGGGCCCTAAACAGTCCTTCCAGGTGAGACAGCGCTACACCTTCATCTCCTCCAAACTAGTCTATTGCATCCGGTGCTCCCAATGTGCTCTTCTCTATGTTGGTGAGACCGAATGTAGACTAGGTGGCCTTTTCGCCGAGCATTTTCGCCTGGCCTATAATGGCCAACCTAACCTCCTGGTCACCGCCCATTTCAACTGCCCCCCTCCCCACTCCCCCTCTGACATGTCTGTCCTCAGTGTCACAGCAACTCAGAACACAAATTTGAAGAACAGCACCTTATCTTCCTCCTGGGCACCCTACAGCCTGGAGGACTCAACATTGAGCTGTCTAATTTCAAATAAACTTCCCACCCACTCCCCCGGCTCCCTTTCCAGCCCCACCTCCTCCCTTTCATTCTGCCTTGTGACCCTCTCTTCCCACCAACTGGATTCATCCCTCTCGTCGACCAACCACGTCGCACCTACTGCCACTGTCCACCTATCACCACCATTCCGCTACACCCCCTCTCTTTACCTGCAGCTCACCCTACCCCCACCTCTGGTCCTGAAGAAGGGTAATACTAAAATGTTGACTTCTCCTTTCCTCCAGATGTTACCTGGCTTGCTGTGTTCTTCCAGCCTCCTGTTTGTCTACCCAACCATCTTCATCTGTTCATCAATACCTTTTGCTGTAAAGTCAAAGTTGGGCTAATGGAAGCATTTGCACAATGTTCAGCTCTATATTCCTCAGATAATGAAGCTGTCTGTGCCAGTGAGACTTGGACAACTTTCATGCTTGGGCTGGTAAGGGGCAATTGATTTTGATGTCACACATGGACCAGGCAATGGCCATCTTGAATAAGTGAGAATCCAAACATTTCCCCCTGACATTCAACAAGATTTCCATCACTGAATCCTCCACCGTCAATATCCTGAGGTTACTATTACCAGAGTTAATACACGTCAGAGTACACAGGTAGTGACTCACCAATGTCTTTCCACTATTACCAGGCATCAGTTAGGAATGTGTTGGAACACTACAAGTGAGAGAGATGTCAAGCAAAAGTTAAGTAAAAAGAGTTAGCATACCACTTTTATATCTTTTAGGCTTATTTTAAAAGCTATTTTGTCATGAACATAGAAGTTTAGCAATATAAAGTATTTCATTTTACAGAATTTTTCATTTTTTTCTGAGGAGAAGGTGTATAGAACCTAATTACAGCCTTTACATTGATTGTAATAGGCAAAAATAATTTGTTTAATGTTGTTTCACTGAAAGTTGTACTTCTCAGGAATGCCAGTGTTAGGTAAGGACTTAGTGTAGAATATAATCAAATACCATTCCCACCCCAGTTATAATCTCTTCCATCGAGCAGAAGATACAAAAGCTTCTTCCTGTTGTTATCAGACTCCTAAATGGACCTCTCAAATTTTAAATTTAAATGTTAATCTCGCTTATTGTACATCTTCTCTGCAGCTGTAACATTGTATTCTTTGCACAGTTCTATTACCCTAATGCACTTTGTATGGTATGATCTGCATGTACGGCGTGCAAAACAAAACTTTCCACTGTACCTAGATACATGCGACGGTAGCAAATCAAATCAATCAAAAAATGAGCTATCATATTGACATGAGTCTCCTGGTGATTTTGGACCATGATTTTCTTAATCATTTGAAGAACTGCAGTAGCATTTCTTTACACTTTCTGTTGCATTTTAAGTTTTGCTTACAGGTAATCTCTCTGTTCTAATGAAGAGTCCACACCCAAACATTAACATGTCTCTAAGTGTACAGATGCTGAGTGTTTCCAGAAATATTTTTGCACTATATTAGATTTCCATCAACTGCTGTATTGCATTAGTTCTTCATTTTATTATTCTGTTTGAAAATATCAGGATCCCAATGTTCACTTACCAAAGGTTACAAGATAAGGCAGAAAAGTAGAGTTTAGGATTACCAGAACAGTTGTGATCTCATTTAATGGCAGATTGGACTTGCAGGGATGAATGGCCTCCTTCTGCTCCTATATTTTCTGGTCACATGATCTAAAACTTATTTGTATTCGACATTAGTTCCTGTTGGCATTTATTGACTTGTACCACCTAATGTTTAAAATTGTCAACATTGTTTTTAAAGCTCTCATGGCCTTTGCCATTTTTCTGTTATCAATCCTCTGCTACTGTGTCCATGACCATATCCCCCAACTCCCTACTTTTAACTTGGTTTCTTACACATCCTTCTGCAACTCCATCACAAGTGTGTCAGTGATGCATGTTACTGTACCATAATGTTTTAAAAATCCAGTAATGCTTAAGGAGTCCCTTGATAAGTCACTATTCCAAGCATTTTTGAGGATGTAGAAACTGTTCTGAAGAATTGTAAACCTTCCTGGAATAAGTGATTTATGCCGCAGTTACTAACATCTTGCTGATGGGACTAAGACATTGTAGTTGCTCCCTGTAATTGGATCAGTATGAGATTAAAATATACTTTATAGATTGAAAAAAGTGAAGGGAAAATAAGATTATCACTATATATTGGTTTAACTACCCCAAAAAACTTTACAATCTATATTAATGACTTGGGTGAGGAAAGTAAAGGTACTATAGCCAAGTTTGCAGATGACACAAAAATAGACAGAAGGCAAATGGCAGGGTGGCACACGCAATCTGCAGAGGACTATAGATAGGTTAAGTAAAGGGGCAAAAACTTGAATGTAATGTGGGAAAATGAGAGGTTATGTTCTTTGGTAGAAAGAACAGAGGAGCTGAATATTATTTAAATGGAGAAAGAATGCAGAAAGCTACAGAACAGATGGATTTGGGATTCCTTATCTATGATTCACAAAAGGTTAGCATCCAGTGGGTAATGGGAAGGCAAATGGAATGTTGGCCTTATTTCACAGGGAATGGAGTGTAAAAATAATGAAGTCATGCTAAAACTACACAATGTAGTAGTGAGATCATAGCTGGAATACTATGAACAGTTTTGAACCCTTTATCTAAGGAAAGATGTACTAACATTGGAAGCAGTCCAGAGAAGGTTCACTGGGCTGACACCAGGTTTGGAGGGACTATCTAATGAGGAGAGGTTTTGTAGATTGGGCTGTACTCATTGGAATTTAGAAGAATGAAAGATGACCATATTGAAACATACATGATTCTTGAGGAACTTGACAAGTTGGATATGGAATGGTTGTTTTTCCTTGTAGAAGAGTCTAGGACAAGAGGGCAAAACTTCAGAATAAGAGGCTTGACCATTTAAGACAGAGATGAAGCGGAATTTCTTCTCTCAGAAGGTAATCGATCTGTGGATTTTTTTTTTATTGCAGAGGGCTGTTGAGGCTGGGTCATCAAGTATATTCAAGGCTGAAATAGACAGCAAGGGAACCAAGGGTTATAGAGGAAAAGCAGGAAAATGGATTTGAGGTTTATCGGATCAGCCATGATTTCATTGGTGGAGCAGACTCGATGGGCTGAATGGGCTCTGCTCCTATGTCTTATGGTTACTCACGGTATCCAAGATGGATCCTTAAATAGAGTCATAGAGTCATACAGCACGGAAACAGACCCTTCGGCCCAACCAGTCCATGCCGAACATAATTCCAAATTTAGCCAGTCCCACCTGCCTGCTCCTGGCCCATATCCCTCCAAACCTTTCCTATTTATATACCTATCCAAATGTCTTTTGAACATTGTAATTGTACCAGCATCCACTTCTTCCTCAGCAAGTTCATTCCACACACAAACCACCCTCTGTGTAAATAAAATTGCCCCTCATGTCTTGTTTAAATCTCTCTCCTCTTACTATAAAATTGTGTCCCCTAGTCTTGAAATCCCCCATCCTAGGGAAAAGACAACTACCATTAACCCTATCTATACCATTCTTTATTTTATAAATGTCTATAAGGTCGTCACTCAACCTCCTGTGCTCCATTTTAAAAACGTCCCAGCTTTTCTCTATAACTCAAACCTTTCACACCCGGCAACATCCTGGTAAATCTCTTCTGAACCCTCTCCAGCTTAATAATATTCTTCCTATAACTGGGTGACCAGAACTGCACACAGTATCCAGAAGAGGCCTCACCAATGTCCTGTACAACCTCAACATGAATTGCCAACTTCTTTCCTCAAAGGACTGAGCATTGAAGGCAAGCGTGCCAAACGCCTTTTTAACCACCCTGTCTATATATGACGCAAACTTCAAAGAATTATGTACCTGAACCCCTAGGTCCCTCTGTTCTCCAACAGTACCCAAGGCCTTACCTTTATTGGCTAAGCCCTACCCTTGTTTGTTGTACCAAAATGCAATACTTCGTATTGATCCAGATTGAACTCCACCTGCCATTTTTAGCCCATTGACCCATTTGATCAAGATCCCTTTGTAACCTCCTTCACTGTTTATTATGCCACCAATTTTGGTGTCATCCACAAAGTTACTAACCATACCTTCTATATTTTCATCCAAGTCATTTATATAAATGACAAACAAAAGAGGACCCAGAACCGATCGTGTGGAACATCGCTAGTCACAGGCCTCCAGTCCGAAAAGCAACCCTCCACCACCACTCATTTGACTCAGTTTATCTAGGTAAATGATGCAGAGCAACAAATAGAAGCAAATGATTCAGCACATGCAGCAGTGGTTTAGCAATTAGTTATGGAAAAGTTGCAATTTTCTGTGATTGTGATTGATCCAAACTAATCTCCCTGTATTGTTTAGAAGACTTGTATTGATTGGGTTACAACTTTTGAGTATAATGAATGTTCTGAGGCTGAAGCACCATTGTCTGTACTGTAAAGAGTAGCTTTGCAGACTGAAACGGCAGACTGGGAGACATACAACCTCAGTTCATCAAATATAGCTAGAGGAGAAGGAAGAGGCACTGACCACATTCTTTTAAACATCTTTGCATTTGAAAGTTGTATCAGAGGAATGAGGAGCTGCTAATGTAAAATGCCTTTCAAAACTGGAGAGAATAATAAGGCATTTCCAGATAGATCAGGCAATATAATATTGCCTTGAGCAATGTTCTGGACGCCAATGTTTGTATTTATATAGCACCTTTCTGATCACAGAACATCCCAACAAAATTCACAGCCAGTGAAGTACTTGTGACATGAAAGAACACAGAGGAAAAAATGTAATCGAGGAATTGTAACTGCCAACTGACGCACAGCATGTTTCCCCCATACAGCAACGTAGTGAAGACCAGACAATCCAATTTTTTATGATGGTGATTGGAGAATACATATTAGTTACAGCTAGGATAAAATAAGTAATTAATTGCACCATGTTTGTCCTTACTAAGGGAAGCCAACTTATTTATATAAGGCAAGCTTCACTTGGTAAATGTAAAGGTCTCCTTCAAGGAAGTAAGAGTCTATATTGTTTATTCAGATTTGCAAGAAGTATTTGATGAACTCCACTATTTCCCATTTGTTATTCGTCTGCCTCCACTCCAACATGAGTGCCATAGGAGTTTGAAGATCTATAATTACTTATTAAAGGTGAGATATTCTGGCTTCACAAATTTAAGGTAGGATGGCCAGAACACTCTTGTGCTTCATTGCTGTCAGTGTTATCGAATTTCACCCCAATATCTTTGTAACTGCTGAAAACAACAGCCATGCAGTCCTCTTCAATGTCAAAGTGACTGTGTTTCTTGTTCTACAGACAACATTATTCAACCTCTCCCGAAAGCTGCTTTTGCGGAGCATTGGTGCCTATTTGGTTTAACACCAGACTTGCCATGTAGTTTGCCTATTGTTATGAATCTGGCTGGCTAACTTCCAAGTCACCCCTCAGCAACTCACACTGGAAGCTACAGAGGTCACTCGGAACTCTTTACCTTCCAGTGAAAACTGACATTATTCATTCAGATATACACTGTACAATTTTAGTCTAGCGATTCCTTATTTTACTGCTGAACATTTTTCAGACCTCATTGTTGAAAGATGATTTTTAATCCTTCATTGTTGCAATTTATTATTTTTAAACAAGATTTCTATATACAAACATTATAGTTGGTGTTTAATGGCGCTATGGCAAGTTCCTTATCATTGGTGAAATTGGTTGCTTCTTTATGTGGTATGAGTGACTGCCCTGCAAAAAATACTTGATGGCTGTAAAGATTGTTAAGATTTCCTGAGTTTGCTAAGGCAGTGTAAAAATGCAGATTTATTTCTCTGCAGTCAGGAGGAGATGGAATACGGTGGTAATGTCACTGAACTAGTAGTCCAGCACCTCAAGCTAATGTTATAACCACAAGGGTTTGAATTCCACCATGAAAGATTTTCCCTAAAATGTGGGGATTAAAAACTAGCCTAATGATGACCATGATTAATCATTGTCAATTGTTATAAAAATCCATCTGGTTCACTCATGTCTTTAGAGGGAAGGAGACCTGCAAGCCTTACCTGGTCTGAGGTTTGACTCCAGAACTCCAGAATAAGGGGAGGCTGTGGCTTAGTGGTACTATTGATAGACTATTAATGTAGAAACTCAGGCAATGTTCTGAGGACCTGGGTTCAAATGCACACCCTCCTTCCAACCGCTCCCGCCACCACCACCCCCCAACCCCCGCACCCCCACCCCCCATCTCCCACCCCTCCTCCAAATGGTAAATGGTGGAATTTGAATTTAATGTTAAAATTGTGAAATTGGGAGTCTAATGATGACCACAAAACCAGTGTCAATTGTTGGAAAACAGACAAGGTACAGTCTAGAGATAGTAGGAACTGCAGATACTGGAGAATCTGAGATAACAAGGTGTAGAGCTGGATGAACACAGCAGGCCAAGCAGCATCAGAGGAGCAGGAAAGCTGACGTTTCGGGCCTAGACCCCAGTCTACTTCTTTTTCAAAGTTTCTGTGCCTGCCACATCCTTGAAATAAAATAAAATACCCTTGGCCCCTCTGTCTTTGCAAGTTACTTCTCATATCCAACTTCCCTTTCTACTCTAAATTCCTGAATGCTTATATCTCCCAAATCTATGCCATCTTTTCAACAACTCCCTGCTTAAAACTCTAATTAGGTTTCCACCTCTGTCACTGTGGCAATAACTAAAGTCAAAAATTACGCTGTTTTTGACAATGACTATGATGCGTTCCTCTCCTAATCATCTTTTGATGTAGTTAATCATACTTTACTTCTCAGTCCTTCTTCACCGGGATTTCCATCAGTGGTTCCACTCATATTTATCCAATCATAGCAGGCAGTTCCATTCGATGGCTTCTCTTTCTGACACCATACTGTCAATTTTGCAGTTGTAAAGACACTAACCTTGATCAACCTTCTCTTCATCATCTACTTGTTGTCCGGAAGCCATGTCTTACATATGTGCACTAATCACCCCAAACTCTACCCCTCCACCACCTATCTCAATCTCTCCACTATCAGATTGCTTGTCCAGTATCTAATTTTAGATGAAACACTGTTTCTTCCAACTAAGTTTTGGAAGAATTGGAGCCATCATCTGGTTAGTCTGCCAGGAACCCTTGCCATCATCCATCTCCATAGCACTGCTTCACGTGACTAGACTGTTAGCAGCTTGGCATCCTATTTATCATTGAGATAAGGTTCTAACCATATATTCACATCATCACAGAGGCCTCTGTACCTTAACCCATGTACTGCTGAAACCTTCACTCATAACTGTCACCTCCAGTCTTGGATATTCCGATGTTGGCACTAATTATTCCAGTGGTATCCCAGAGTAATTCTGTCTCAGGCTTGGAATATAATTCAGAATTTATCACTCCTGGAATATGTACTGTTTCCCGAGGTGGCCAAGGATAATCAAACCTGCTGAAGAGGCTGAATGACAGTCCGTTTAGCTTTCAAGATTGTCAATGAAAGATCTACCTCTTAATCATCAAACGTTGACACTATGATTTCACCACAAAGTTGTCTGATACCAATTAGTGACAACACTGCTGATGATTAAGATCATAACTATATCCTGTAATTCAAAATGAGTAATGGTTGTGGTTTTAATGCTTTCATTGACTAACCACAGTCTGTCAATAGCTGAAATCATTTTTCACCCTGAAATACATGATGCCCAGTTTGGTTGCTTTAGATTTCTTTGAAACAGGATTGACTACCTTTACAAGCTCTACTTCAATCAGATGGCGTACAAGATATTTGACCGTGGAAATTAATTAAATGGTTATGTTACTCAACATTTGAAAACCCGACCAAAATCTCCTTGGTCAATGAGCAATGTGTAGCACTGTATTTTGTAATAAAATAGTGGTTCAACATAATGTAAGTAACCTAATTAGGTCAACATATAGGAAGGGTCTCTCTCTATGTTATTTCTTTCTATTGTTTTGGAGATACTTTGATGATGTACACCTTTCTCTATACAGCCTCTGCTGATTTTATGCCTGACCCAAGCCTTTGTGGTGCACTTCAATTTTATTTGATAGGTCAACTATTTTGACTATTGAAGGGCGACCATCAAGGTGCGAATCTTAATCAGCTTTTCCACTTCTTTCATTTTTGGACTAATTGAAGTATCTTTGTACATCACCCCTGACATCAGAAAGCACAGCACATATCAGGATTTGAATTTGCTATACTGCATTGTTGGTTCAATTTTTAATATTTTAAAACAAAATCTAGTAATTTTGTAACACATTGCCTCTTTCATTACAATGTATGTTCAAATATCTGACAGTGTATTGTTACGATCCGAGCTGATGATAACACTGGAAACATCAGATCTCAGAAAGAAAGCTAGCTTGATAGACCGTAATTTTTATTTTTGCAGTTTGATTAATGTGGTGTCCAGGTCACTAAGCATATTCACATCAATTTGCCAATGTTCTTTTAACAAAAGACAAAAAGTTTAGAGCACAAAAGAGAATATAACAAAGGCTGTACGGAAGTGATGGCACAGTGTAATAGTAACCAGGCTCTAATGTTCTTGGGAACATAGGTTTGAATCCCACCAAGGCAAATTGTGAAACTTAAATTCAACAAAAATATGGAATAAAAAGCAATATAATGACAACCATTTAACCACAACCTGTTATTGTTTAAAATAAAATGATCTTGTTCACAAATGTCCTTTTGCGAAAGGAAATTTGCCATCTTTACTTGGTCTGGCCCACATGTGACCCCAGACTCATAGCATGTGGTTGACTTTTATCTGCTCTCCGGGCAACTGGAGTGAGCAATAAACATTGCCCTAGACTGTGATGCCCACATCCCATGTACAAATTTATAAAGTGACAGTTTAGGAATGTCTTCACTCTGCAGCAAAAATAAAAATTCTTTTCTAGCAGTATCCTTTTCAGTTAGTCAATCCCAGTGAAGTATTACTCCTATCTTAACTCTTTAGTTTCTTTTTGAAATGACTGATGTAGCTTAAGGCTTCTTTTCAATTCTTACAGTCTGGATACTACTTCCCAGTTCTGACAGCCTGAACATTTCTACCAACCCTCTCAGTCCAGAGTTTTGTTAAAATTACCAGAAAAAAACACTGCCCTTCTGCCAGCATGACTTCTGTTTTGAACTAAATGCATAATGGCACGTCACCATCTGTTTTGGTTTCAGAAAGCTCAGCTTTGTAAAAATTTTGCAATGAATTCCCATGTCACTGATCAAGTCATTTAACTTAAATCAAATGCTTCCTTGGAAAATCTATCTTTAGTCCACTGTCCAAAATGACTTTCTGAACATTATTTTAAATAAGTCACCTTCACAGAACTGAAAATTAGCATCTACTTTTCCTCCACTTTTAAATACAAGTTCCCAAATAACAACAGTACACTAGAAGACATAACAACGTGTAGAGCTGGATGAACACAGCAGGCCAAGCGGCATCAGAGGAGCAGGAAGGCTGACATTTCGGGCCTAGACCCTTCTTCAGAAAATGAACATTTTCTGAAGAAAGATCTAGGCCCGAAACATCAGCCTTCCTGCTCTTCTGATGCTGCTTGGCCTGCTGTGTTCATTCAGCTCTACACCTTGTTATCTCAGATTCTCAAGCATCTGCAGTTCCTACTATCTCAGTACACTAAAAGCCTACATTACAGTTATATTGGCTACAACTAAATATTTCATTGGTACATCAATGGTATTATTGGTTCATTTGGCATAATCACAATGCTTTCAATGATTCTTGCTTTGATTCTCTTTTTAAAATTATGTAGATTGGATGAACAATGAAGTATATAGTGCAAAATATCATCAAAATTGTAAAGAGTAAAGAAAGTGGTAAGCTAAATCAAGAAATAGAGAGTAAACATGAGTTGGGTGAGGGGAAGTGAGGCAAAGATGAGGGCTGGAGGAATATTTTATATTTCGCTCTTTTATTTTAATTTTTGACCCAATTGTTAGAGCTTGGTGGGCTTTCTGCCCAATTCTGTTTGAGAACGGACAGCCTCCTCAGCATTTGCTGGGACACCCATCCTAAATCCTAATCCAGCCTGCCCCCAGACCGAAAATGAGGAATGCGGGCCACCATTTTTAAGGTTAGCTTTGAGGAGCAGGGAATTCTCCCAGTTCTGCGCATTCAACATGAGAAGAAAACTTGGGCAAACGTACATAAAATGTGCATGTAAAGAATGACTAATGAGTTGGATGGTCTTCTGCTCAGTATAGTGGCAGTATGATCCCTGCAATCATTTAGTGGAAACTTGCATTTTACAATTGACAATGGTGAACAGAACTATGTTTTTTTAGATGGATCAGCTGAATAATGACCTCAGTTGTATTTATGCTAATATGTATTAAAGTTTGGACCTAGGATGGGTCCCTAATTAGTAAAAATGCTGAGGCTTCTGTATTTTAAACGGTAATTATTGTGTTATTAACTGTGACCTATTTACACAAGGTACTTGAAATGTGTCTGTTTCCATCGAAGGCTGGACAAGACGTCCTTACCATGTGACCTGTTACCTCATCCCAGTGGGTCACTCACATTCTAACCCTCCAAACTTCCTTACTCTATAACATATTGCCATCGCTTGTTTCTTATTGCAATACCAGCTGAAATCTAGCCATTACCCCACTGGATTTATTTTTGAGTATTCAATAATCTTTTTTTTAAGAGAAGAATTCAACTGCTAAAACTCTCCTGGAAATAAATGAAATGTTCTGGACAATGTATTTGTGACAGAGCTGAGAAAAAGCCATCATAATGTGATATTATAAACTGTCCCCTCTAAGACAACTCAATAATTAGTTAATGTTCTTTTATGCAGGTTGAGAGATAACAATGACAACATGGAAGAAATGATGTAACCCATGGGGCAAGTTAAATTCCAGGTTACTGAAGACATCATGTACCCATATGTTATGAAACCACCTGCAAGAGAGCATAATCAATTCAAAGGTGCCGAGTTATCTTAAAGGGAAAGACCCTGGAGTCCAGTATTCAGGCATTACAGTCCTACGTTTCATTTTACTGAAAGAACCTGTCCATTGGTTGCCCTGAGCACCCCCTTTTCTAATTCATGAGCCAGAGGGATGCAGTCGCTCAGCTTTCAGAAAGGCTTCTCATAGCTGCACACAAAGGCCAGACAGAGAATGTGGTGCAGCTCATCAACAAGGGGGCCAAAATAGCTGTCACTAAGGTAACCACATCAAAATGTTTTGTGTTGTGTGTGTTTCTTTGATTTAATGCTACAAACGTAATTACCTATTTCCACATACCATGAATTGGTCTCTAAACTGACCTCTGGTACATTGTTACTGTCAAATTTGATCAGACTCCCATCTCATGAGTATCTTGCATTTCAGTCTTGTACTGCGGTATAGTCTGAACGTCATAAGCAGTGTTACATCTGTGCAATGTTTATGGACAACTTTACCTGTATATAGAATTAAATCACCACCAAAACTCACTTATTGTCAGCTATGGAACATGTCAAATTGAATTTCAAGTCCTAATCAGAAGAAAAGATTTTAAAGTCTGTCATCGTATTATGTATTTGCATGTATTTAATGTCGTTTCTAAAAATCACCATGTGGCAAGTATTAACTACACTTTTATGAAAAGAAAGGACACACGCTTGCATTTATGTAGCTCAATTTATGCCAAAGTGACTCTCAACCAAAAAATTGCTGATAATGTATGTTCACTGCTGTTATGGCAGGTAAGCTGACCCGCCAATTTGCACACCGCAGTTCCCCATAACAGTGATTGTCAGAACATCAGTTTATTGAGCATTTTGTGGATTGAAGGAAAAATGATGGACGAGACTACAAGCAGAAGTCTATTTTTAAATATTGTCATGGGATCCTTTAGATTCCTTTAAATAGGCAAATAAGGCTTCAGTTTAATGTTCTATTTTGAAAGATTTGACAAGTTCGCACTGTTTCATAGAACCATGTGGTCCTGTGTATCAGCTATCAGAATGATGTAAAATGTACTTTTCTAAAACAGTGCCTCACGTTGTGCCACATCACATCTCACCATAAGACCATAAGAAACAGGAACAGGAGTGGGCTGCTTAGCCTCTCGAGTCTGCTCTGCCATACATTAGGATCATGGCTGATTTGACAACATGCCTCACACTCACTTTCCTGCCTTTTCCCCACAACTCTCAATACTCCTGCTGATCGGGAATTTATCTATCTCAGCCTTAAATACACACAATGATTCTGCCCCCACTGTTCTCTGTGGTAAGGAGTTCCAAAGTGACTCAGCCCTCTGACAGAAGAAATTCTTCCTTGTCTCAATCTTGAATTGGCACCTCTTTATTCTGAGACTATGCCCTCTGGTCCTAGACTCTCCCATGAAGGGAAACATCTTCTCAACAGTTGTCCTGTCAAGTCCCTCAGGAATCCTATATGTTTCAATGAGATCACCTCTCATTCTTCTAAACTCTAGGGAGTAGAGTCCCAACAAGTTTAGTCTTCACTCATAAGACAATCCCTTCATACTGGGAATCATCTTAGTGAACCTTCTCTAAACTGTGTCCAATGAGATGATGTTTTTTTTTCTTAAATAAGTGGACCAAAACTGCTCACAATACTCCAGATGCGATCTCACCAGCACCTTATGCATTTGCAGTAAGACTTCTTTACTCTTATAATCCCCTTGAAATAAGGGACAACATTCCATCAGCCTTCCTGGTTACCCCCTGTATTTGTGTGATAGCTTTCTGTATTTGGTGCACAGGTAGCCCCAAGTCTTTGTTTTGCAGCTTTCTGCAGATCGGCAGTTCTTCATTTGTCAATCCATATGATGAATCAAATCCATTATAGTCTATTCCAACCTGTAATGCAACTTGTACTCCTATATAGTTGGAACAGGGATCTTAGTTGACAGCTTTCATGTTCCTCAAACTGGAACACTGAAGCTAGTAGGTCACTTCTAATGTCCCATTACTCCTCAGTCGAACTCACACTATCGCCCATCTAGTCTGGTGGACTCAGTAATATATCATTAACGTGTTGTGCAGAATTAACCATTTTATTTAATATCACGTGGGAAGCAGTTAAGGACTGTCAGCTGCATATGATTTGGAATTTCATTCTGGCATAGGGAGTGAGGGGCCTACAAAAATAGCCCTTCAAACTAAAAGAGACAACACAGCGTGGAGCTGGAGGAACACAGCAGGCCAGGCAGCATCAGAGGAGCAGGAAAATTGGCATTTCAGGTTGGGAGTTAAAATTTAAAATTTAGCTCCCTCCCACTCCCTGGGTGACATGGCCATCCTGGTCCTCCTCCAGTGTCACAATGACACCACCTGCAAACTGGAGGAGCAGCACCTTATATTCCTCCTCAGGAGCCTACAGCCCAATAGCCTAACCATGGAATTCACCAGTTTTAAAATCTCCCCACCCCCTGGCCTCATCCCATGTCCAACCTTCCCTCTCATTCCCGCCTCCTTGACCTGACACAACCTGTCCACTTCTCTCCCACCTGTCCGTCCCTCCCTCCTCACTGACCAATCCCCACCACTCCCTACCTGCACTCACCTATCACCATCCCACCTATCTTCTCCAGCTCCACCCCTCCTCTCTCTATTTATTTCTGAGCTCCCTTCCCCGTCTTCCTTTCTGAAGAAGGGTCCCAACCCAAAACGTCAACTTTCCTGCTCCTCTGATGCTGCCTGGCCTGCTGTGTTCCTCTAGTCCCACACTGTGTTGTCTCTGACTCCAGCATCTGCAGTTTTTGCTATCCCTGCTACTTCAAACTAAAAGATGCTATTGATGACATAGAAATAACTTATTGAATTGCAAGTATACAATAAAACTTGAATGCTTTCACAAAGTCACCTTGGTATTGAGGATGATTCAGGTGCTGCAGAGATTATAAAAACAAAGGGCTGTGCACAAATTGGCAGTTAGTTTCAATAATGACAATTGGAGTAAAAGTACTCTTTGCTTCAGTTGTGATCTTCAGGGAAAGAGATTGGCCATCCTTACCTGGTCCGGCCTACATGTGACTCCAGACCCACAGCAATGTGGCTGACTCTTAACTGCCCTCTAAAATGGCCTAGTAAACCACACAGTCCAAGGGCAATTAGGAATGGATAATAAATGTTGGTCTTCTCAACGTTGCCCACTTCCCCTGAAAGACTTTTGGAGAAAAAAAATCAGCGCTTTCCTACACTTCAGAAGTACTTAATTAACTCTAAAGGTCGTTAAAAAACACTATAAAATGCAAATTCTTTGTTGGTTTGAGGGTTGGGCAAAAAATATCTTCTGAAGTGTTAATTGCCTGTCACATTTTTACAAACATCTTTACCATAGTTAAAAGTTGGGTACTCATTAAATATTGATGAATGTCTCTTTTGTTCAAAGCAACTATGTGAGATGTTGTGTAATTATTATTATATATTTATTCTCTGGCTTTTGTTTCTATAGGGCTTCAGATGCCACCTTGACACAGTAAAGCATCAGATATTAGCTGGGGCAGTGCCTTTGCTTTAACTGCTATTTCTGAGATCTTTGATAGAGAGACAGTGTCAGTGATGGGCTGGTGTCCTCTTCGATAGTTCAGTGTCCACAGATTTCCAATTACACAATCTTACAGTCTCCAAGGCAGTGTTTCACTCTTACAGCCAGCTGCCTACGAACTGTGTTTTCAGATGTTGGCTGAACTGGGGCTAATTAGATTAGGTGACTGCAAGTAAACTCCTGCCTGAAGTCTGCAGCAGGAGAGAAAGTTCACAGCGTCTTTTTATTTCATGTAGCAAGGAAAGTTGAAAAAAAGTATTTTTTTTCTTTCTTTTTATCTGTCGTATGTATATATAACCACTATTTGATTCAGACCTGAATCTCAGTCTGGTGAAAGTCTACATTCAAGTACACTTTCTAAAAATAAATAAAGTGATGGTGCAATTACATAACCAGTAACTAGTGTTTAGCATGAGGATTTCCTACTCTGATTTATGAATACCACTGTGGCTTATAAGGAACGAGGCTGAACTGAAGGAAAAGTGGCAAGTAATAATAGTTCAACCCTGAAAATGCCTGGCAGAAAAACCCAATGACTTAACACTGCTTTATGAGGTACCTTCACAAGTTGCTTTCCAGAGCCTTTACAGACTGTACTTGCTTGTGAAAATACAAAAATTCAAGCTGGAAGACAATTTTTGCAATATTTAGAAAGGGACATGGAGTTCAGTCTATGCAGATGTAGCAGATTGCCCCGGCTGATGAAAGTTACAACAATAACCTAAATGGGTATAGCTCCTTTAACAAAATAAAGCATCCTAAGGTGCTTCACTGGACTATTGTAAAACAAAATTGAACGCTAAATTACATAACGTGATATTAGGTCAGATGACCAAAGGTTTGGTCAAAGAGTTAGGTTTTCAGGTACATCTTAAGGTAGGAAAGTGAAGTTAAGTGGTAGAGTGTTAGGGGAGTAAATCCCAATTTTTGGGACATAGGCAACTGAAAGCATAATCTCCAGTGATGGAACAAATAAAACAGGGGGTGCTTTTGAGGCCAGAGTCAGATTAATGCAGATGTCTCAGAGTATTGTAGGACTGGGGAGATGGGAGGATTGAGGTAGTAGAAGAGTTTTGAAACAATGTCCAAACGTTGCTGCTGCAAGATACAGATATCCCACTGTCTGATTGATGCATTCCTGCAGTTGCCCTTCACAGATGAAGAACCCTCATCACTTGAGCTTGGAGAGGCCATGGACTGCTTTGCAAACAGAATGGCACCTGGCACAGATGGGATCCCAACCAAACTGCTGAAGCATGCAAAATCCCATCTATTGCCACACCTTTATGATACTCGCTTTCTCTGCTGGAAAGTAGGCTCTTGTCCACGGGAGAAGCATTATGTAAAAATCGTCTCAAGCCAAAGCAACAAAGAAACTGCCACAACCACAGAGGCATCTAACTTTTCGGTGTCACAAGGAAAGCTGTTGCTAAGGCCTTACTTAAAAAAACTCCATATACTTTCAGACCAAGGTTTTGTTCTCGCAGATCTGCCGAGAACATGACATTCTTCATATGCCAGCTACGAGTGGTGTAGGCAAACAGAACATACTCCTTTTTCTTGCTTATGTAGATCTCACTAAGGCATTCAACATCAACAGCACAGCGGGAATCTTCAAGATTCTGGGGAAAATTAGCTTCCATCAAAACTCCAAAGAAGCAGACTATGCCTTCCTGAGCTGGGGAAACAATAACCTCAAGATGTTATTGCTAGACTATCAATCCAGAAACTCCAGTAACATTCTAGGGACGCAGGTTCAAGTCCTGCCACAGCAGAAGGTTGAATGTAAATTCAACAAAAATCTGGAATGAAGAGCCTAACGAGGACGATGAAACCATTGTCAATTCTTTTGGAAAATCCATCTGGTTCACTAATGTCCTTTAGGGAAGGAAACTGCCATCGTCACATGTGACTGCAGACCCACAGCAATGTGGTTGACTCTTAACTGTCTCTGGGTAACTAGGGGTGGGCAATAAATGTTGTCCTAGCCAGCAGTACCCCTGTCCTGTGCATTAATTAAAAAGAAGCTCAAGTGATAAGGGTTCTTCATCTATGATAGGAAATTGCAGGAGCACATCAAGTAGAGACCGGGAGAGCTGCATCTTAGAGGAGTAACGTTCAGCCACCCAGGCACTTAATGTCTTGATTTTAAATTCTCACAGTTATTTTGAAACTCCTCTATTTTCTTACCATCTGTGCGTTAAAGTTCCTCAGTCTCACCCACTCCTTCAACACCGACTGCACTGCAGAGTTTGATGGTTCCACTTCCCACAGTTTGAATGAATAATGGAGTGAGACAAGGCCCTCACCCTGTTTAATATCATCTTCTCCATTGATCTGACCTTTGCCTTCACTGCAGATATGGAAGGGGTCCACTTGCAAAGTGGAAACTAAGTCAAAAACACATTGTGCTCTGATCAGAGAATCCCTTTATGTTGATGATGCTGTGTTCATCATCAACTTGAAAATTCAGCTACAGAGTTATAAACTGTATCTCCCATGCCTGTAACTTGTTCTCCCTGACTATAAGCATCAAGAAAACTCTGGTCACAGGAGACAGCCAGGACATCTTTTGATCCCACAATCTTGCTGCTGGATGCGGTTAGCAAATTCAGCGACTCCAGGTTCATGATGACAGACGATCTATCCCTTGATGCAGAATTTGATACACACACAGAGAAAGTAGATAATACCATTGGCCGGCTCATAAAATGTGCACTAGACCAGTCTGATGGTTTATATGAATTATTGGCCTCCTTGGGTATCTTCTGCTCCACCGACAGACATATCCACTAGAGTGGCACAGGGTAAGCAGTTGTGAGAGAATTGCCCCCAACATTGATTCTGGACCGCGTGAAATTTTGGCATCAGGTCAGAGTAGGATAATGAGATATCCTGCTGATTACAACCTGCCATCTACTCACTTTAGCTGATGAATCAGTGTTCTTTCAAGTTGAGAGTAACAGAGTCACAGAATATACTCTGGGTGTGGGTTTCAGTTTTAATCACCAAGAGTCTCTCGGACGCT
The DNA here is from genome assembly GCF_021869965.1 of Rhincodon typus. Lineage (NCBI taxonomy): Eukaryota > Metazoa > Chordata > Chondrichthyes > Orectolobiformes > Rhincodontidae > Rhincodon > Rhincodon typus. Next base: position 35,475,653 of record NC_063336.1, read on the forward strand.
GATTGAGCTTGCCAAGTTCTAAAGTACATAGCTGCTAGACTGTTCCTGCAACAGATGGTGAGGGAACTGACAAGAATGAAACATATACTTGTCCTCATTCACACCAGTCTACTTGTGGCAAACACACTAGCCATGACAGAATAATCACAGCACAGCCCTTGTGAAGGCAAATTCTGTCTTCAAATTGAGGATACCTTCCATTGTATTGTGTGGCATGACAACCGTGCTAAATTGGATAGATTTAGAACAGATCTAACAACTCAAATCAGGTCACCCTTGAAGTGCTGTGTAGTATCAGCAGCAGATTTGTATTCAACCACAATCTGTAACTTTGTGGCCCTGGATATTCCTCATTCTGCTATAACCACCAAGCTGGGGATCAATCTTTGTTCAATGAAGAGTGCTGGAGGATATGCGACAGGCAGCTTCAGGCATACTTAAAAATGAAGTGTCAATCTGGCAAAGCTAGAGTCAAAGCAGCATGTAATAAGCAATCCACAACCAATAGATCATATCTAAGCTCTGGAGTCCGACCACATCTCATCTGGATGGTAGTGCACAATTAAAACAACTAATAGGAGTAGGAGGAGGCTCCACAAATGCCTCATTCTCATTGATGAGGAAAGTTAGTACATCAGTACAAAGGACAGTGCTAATGCACTTATAATCATCTTCAGCTATAAAGTACCAAATTAATCTACCTTGGCCTCCTCCATGGGTTCCAGTATCACAGGGGCCAATCTTAAGCCAGCTTGATTCACTCTTCACATGATATCAAGAAACACCTGAAGACTCTGGACACTTCCTGACAACATTTTCTTGATAGTATTGAAGACTAATGCTTCAAAGCCAGCCACACTCCTAGCAAGGCTGTTCCTCTACAGGTACAATGCTGGCATCTACCTGTCAATGTGAAAAATCATCCAGGTATATGCTGTATGCGAAAAGCAGGAACAGTCCTACCCAGAAAATTATTGTCTCATTAGCCTGGATCGTCTGCAAAGTAATGTAAGAGGCCATTGATATTGCTGCCAAGGTTCAATTGAGAAATAACCTATGCACTGAAGCTTGATTTGGGTTCCACAAGGGCCACTTAACTCTTGACATTGTTATACCCTTGATCTAAACACGAACAAAAGAGCTGAATTCCGGAGGTGAGAGTGATGCTTTGACATCAAGGCAGTATTTGACTAAGTGTGACATCAAGGAGCCATAACTAAACTACAGTCAATGGGAATCCAGGGAAAACAATCAGCTGGTTGGAGTTAAACCTAGCCCAAAGAAAGAAGCTTCTTGTTCCAGGCCAATCATCTCAGTCCTCAGATTCAAGGTAGTGTTGTCTGGCCAAAGGTTATCGCCAAACCAACTTCCCAGCCAACAGATTAAACAACAGTGTTGTTGCAGTTGTACAGGGCCTTGGTGAGGCCACACCTGGAATATTGTGTGCCTATTTGGTCTCCTTTTCTGAGAAAGAATGCTCTTGCTCTCGAGGGAGTGCAGCAAAGGTTTACCAGGCTGATTCTGGGGATAGCGGGTCTGATGTATGAGGAGAGATGGACTAGATTGGGATTGTTTTCGCTGGAGTTCAGATGAATGAGGGGGGACCTCATAGAGGCTTATAAAATTCTAACAGGACTAGACAGGGTAGATGCAGGGAGGATGTTCCTGATGGTGGGTGTATCCAGAACCAGGGGTCACAGTATGAGGATTCGGGGTAGACAATTTAGGATGGAGATAAGGAGACATTTCTTCACCTAGAGAGTGATGAGCCTGTGGAATTTATTACCACAGGAAGTAGTTGATGCCAAAACGTTGGATGTGTTCAAGAGGTGACTAGATATAGCACTTGGGGCGAATGGGATCAAAGATTATGGGGAGAAAGCAGGATTAGGCTAATGAGTTGGATGATCAGCAATAATCACGAAGAATGGCGGAGCAGGCTTGAAGGGCTGAATGGCTACCTCCTGCTCCTGTCTTCTACGTTGCTATGTTTCTGTTATCCTCCTTGGTTGGAGTCATACCTTGCACAAAAAAAATGGTTGTGGCTGTTGTAGTTCAGTCATCCTAGCTGCAGGATATCTCCACAGGAGTTCCACAGAGTAGTGTCCTTAGGCTCAATCATCTTCAGCTGCTTCATCAATGACTTTCTCTCCATCATAAGGTCAGAAGTGGGGATATTTGTTGATGATTGCACAATGCTGAGCACCATTCATGGCACCTCATACTGAAGCAGTCTGGTTTCATGTGCATCAAGACCTGGACAACATTCAGGCTTGGGCTGATAAGTGGCAATGCTCCTCACTTGCCTGGAAGAGTGCAACTCCAATAACATTCAAGATGCTTGACACCATCTGGGACAAAGGCAGCCCATTTGACTGGCACCACATCCACAAACATTTGTTCCCTCAAGCATCAACATGTACCATCAACAAAGATACTGCGAATTTCACCAAGATTCCTTTGAGTGCAACTTTAAAACTCTCAACCACTACCATCTAAAATGGCAAGAGCAGCAGATACGTAGGAACACCACCACTTGCAAGTTTTCTCCAAGTCATTCATCACCCTGACTTAAAAATATATTGCTTTTCTTTACTGTTGCTGGGTCATAATCCTGAAACAAATTCCCAACAGCATTGTGGATGTACCTACACAAAATGGACTGCAGCAGGTCAAGAAGGCAGCTCACTATCACCACTCCAGTGGCAACTTGGGATGGTCAATATATGCTGGCCCAGCTAGGGAAAGCCACATTCCTGAATGATTTTTTAAAAATATTGCTCTTATTCCCCATCAGTGCCAGGCAATTACAATATTCAGCTAAAAATATCAAACCATCTTTACTTGACGATTGAGATAACAAGGTGTAAAGCTGGATGAACACAGCGGGCCAAGCAGCATCAGAGGAGCAGGAAAGCTGATGTTTCGGGTCTAGACCCTTCTTCAGAAATGACATTACCATCATTTAATCCCTACAATCAATTTCTTAGGGAGCATCATTAACCGGAAAGTGAACCATACACGATATTTAATGCACAAGTCAGAGTGCGATAGAAAACGCTTCACTTACCTGGATAAGTGTAGCTTCAGCATTGCTTAAGATTGAAAATATCCAGGGAAAAGCAGCCCCCTTGAGTGACGTTCCAAAAATCACTTTAACAATTCACTTCATCCACTAGCAACACATTGTGGCTGCAGTGTATACCATCCACAAAATCCATTGCAATAACTCGCCAAGGTTCCTTGGACAGCACCTTCCAAACCTATGACCTCAACCACCTATAAGGACAAGGGGAGCAGAATCAAGGGAACACCACCAGCTGTAAGCTCCCCTCCAAGCCACACACCATTTTGATTGAGAAATATTGAAAAATTTCACCCTCAGGCGACTGTATGCAGTTTGCACATTCTTCCCGTGTCTGCGTGGGTTTCTGCTGGATGTTCCTGTTTCCTCCCACAGTCCAAAGATGTGCAGGTGAGGTGGATTAGCCATGCTAAATTGTCCTTAGTGTCCTGGGGTGTGTATGTTAGGTGGATTAGAACATAGAACATAGAACAGTACAGCACAGTACAGGGCCTTCGGCCCACAATGTTGTGCCAAACTTTTACCCTAATCCTAAGGTCTATCTAACCTCCACCCCTACCTTATACTATCATCCATATGCCTATCTAATAGCTGCTTAAATGCCCCTAATGAGGCCGACTCCACTACCCTGTCTGGCAATGCATTCCACGCCCCGACCGCTCTCTGAGTAAAGAACCTACCTCTGATGCCTCTCCTATATCTACCTCCACTCACTTTAAAACTATGCCCCCTCGTAATGGCTACCTCCACCCTAGGAAAAAGTCTCTGGCTATCCATTCTATCTATACCTCTGATCATTTTGTACACCTCTATCAAGTCACCTCTCATCCTTCGTCATTCTAAAGAGAAAAGCCCTAGCTCTCTCAACCTTTCCTCGTAAGACCTTCCTTCCATTCCAGGCAACATCCTGGTAAATCTCCTCTGCACCTTTTCCAATGCCTCCACATCTTTCATGTAATGAGGCGACCAGAATTGGACACAATAATCCAGATGTGGCCGAACCAGGCTTTTGTATAGCTGGAGCATAACTTCACGGCTCTTGAAGTCAATCTGTCTATTAATGGAAGTTAACACACCATACGCCTTCTTAACAACTCCATCCACCTGGATGGCAGCTTTCAGGGAACTGTGAACATGAACCCCAAGATCCCTCTGCTCCTCCACACTGCCACGAATCTTTCTGTTAACCCTGTATTCTACTTTCCAGTTTGTCCTTCCAAAATGAATCACCTCACATTTTTCAGGGTTAAACTCCATCTGCCACTTCTCAGCCCAGCTCTGCATCCTATCAATGTCCCTTTGTAACCTTGAACAGCCCTCCACACTGTCCACAACGCGACCCACCTTCGTATTGTCCGCGAACTTGCTAATCCCCCCTTCCACTCCTTCATCCAAATCATTTACAAAAATCACAAATAGAAGAGGACCCAGGACAGATCCTTGTGGTACACTACTCGTAACTGAGCACCATGCTGAATATTTTCCGTCCACTACCACCCTTTGTCTTCTAAGCCAATCCTGAATCCAATCTGCCACATTTCCCCCTATCTCGTGCCTCCTTACCTTCTGCATGAGCCTACCATGGGGAACCTTATCAAACGCCTTACTTAAATCCATGTATACCACATCCACTGCTCTATCTTCATCCACGTGTTTGGTCACCTCTTCAAAGAATTCAATCAGGTTTGTGAGGCATGACCTACCCCTCACAAATCCATGCTGACTATCAGGAATCAAACTGTGCCTTTCCAAGTGATCATAAATCCTATCTCTCAGAACCCTTTCCAATAATTTGCCCACCACTGACATAAGACTAACTGGCCTGTAATTTCCGGGGTTATGCCTATTCCCTTTTTTGAACAAGGGAATGACGTTTGCCTCTCTCCAGTCTTCCGGCACTATACCCGTGGACAGTGAGGACGAAAAGATCATCGCCAAAGGCCCTACGATCTCTTCCCTCGCTTCCCATAGAATCCTTGGATGAATCCCATCAGGCCCGGGGGACTTATCTATCTTCAACTTCCTCAAAATTCCTAGCACATCTTCCTTACTAACATAAACCTCCTCTAGCCTACCAGCCTGTTTCACACTGTCCTCCTCTACAACTGGGTCCCCCTCAGTTGTGAATACCGAAGAAAAGTATTCATTAAGGACCTCTCCTATCTCTTTAGGCTCCGTGTACAAATTCCCTTTACAATCCTTGATCGGCCCTACCCTTTCTCTGGTCATTCTCTTATTCCTCATGTATGTGTAAAAAGCCTTGGAGTTTTCCTTGATCCTATCTGCCAAGGTTTTCTCATGCCCCCTTCCAGCTCTCCTAAGCCCATTCTTCAGCTCCTTCCTGGATAACTTGTATCCCTCTGGAGCCTTTTCCGTTCCTTGTTTCCTAAACCTTACATAAGCATCCTTCTTCCTCTTAACCAGACGTTCAACCTCTCTTGAGAACCAAGGCTCCCTCACTCAACCGCATCTTCCCTTCCTGCTAGGGACAAACATATCGAGCACACGCAGTATGCATTCCTTAAACCATCTCCACATTTCAATAGTGCTCTTCCCTGACAGTATCTGTTCCCAATTTATGTTACCCAGTTCTTGCCTAATAGGATTGTAATTATCCTTCCCCCAATTATAAACCTTAGACATGGGAAATGCAGGGTTACAGGGCAAGAGTAGGGGAATCGATTTCGGTGGGATGCTGTTCAAAGGGGTGGTGTTGACTTGTTGGGCCAAATGGCCTATTTCCACACTGTATGGAGTCTACGATTCTATGATGTCAGCATTGTTGCATTGTTGCTGGTTCAAAATCCTGGAATTTATTGGTAAACAGCATTGAGATCGCCCCTCCCACACATGGACAGTAGCTGTCCAAAAGGCAGCTCATCACCACTTCAAGAACAAATAGGCATTGGCCAGCAATGCCCAAATTCTGTGAAAGAAAAAAAAATTTAATTGACTTAATTTTACCTGAAATTGGATAAGTGTCAATTTGGCGCGTTTCATGGAGGGTTTCCTTGTATGAGCCCTAGTGAGTTTTCTCATCCCTATTCTCTGCACCGTACATTTATGGCACCCTACTCATTCTATTTTCCCTCTTATCCTTGGCTAATGTAATCGCCACAGTTGTGATCTCTCAGGATTCATGTACCAGTGACATCTGCATAGTCTCCACTGTGAAGTGAGCAGCCCTGCAAGACATCTCCTCCACCAACCACGAAGAAGAAGCTACAGATCCCGCAGAGGATGGACCAGCAAAGCTGCTTCCTGCACTTCCCGCCAGCTCAGATCCTGATGCCGGAATAGATATTTTAGCTTGGTTAGAGTTCGAGCACATGCTGATGAGCACATCTGTGCCACTTTTCTGCAGCTGGATGAAGAACAAAAAGGAAGTAAGCTGCGGGCACGTGCAGGACTTCTAGAGGCCTAGCATCTGCTCACCCTTGGGCAGGAGAGGACCCCATGGTGTCAGCCATTGAGAATTTCAGTGAAAAACATAAACAGACACAGGAACAGCAGGCAGCTTTGTGGGAGGTGCTGGACAAACTGACTCAAAACATGGAGGTCTCCACCAGCACTGATTGTACCAGAGTTGCCATTTGCCATGGAGAACCAGGTCCATTCGGCTGGATATATGCACAAATCCGCACTTCACCATTCTGACCATTGGTGCTCAACAGCAAGATGACAGGGATTGAGGGTCCTTTACCTTAATCCAGATGCCCCTTCCTCACTAAGAGACAGGGCAGTACCAGTAGGCACCCAGCTGGAAGACTGACCATGTACATACTGCCCATTCGTCTCCTCTCAGGACACTTTGGAGGTGACCATGCCTTCCACCTCCACGCTGCCTGTGACCGTCAGATCTGTGGGAGTTCAGACCATGGAGGATGAACCTGCATCTGGGAAGGACGCTCTCAGCCTTTCAGGGACCTCTAGCCACAAACTCTACTTGGATCTCTATGCAAAACTTCAAAGCTGGCAGACGCTGTCCACTGTGAATCCCAGGACTGTGCCTAGACATGGTGGGATGGAAAGGAAGAAAACCCTCTGAGGGTATATAGGTGGCACAGGTGCCGCTTTACTGTAAATATGCCACCATGTTTCTAAATATATGTTCACTTTTCATGATCAGTGTGAGACTGAATGTCATTCTAGCTGCACCTACATGAATGAAGGTAAAAAGGCGAGACATCTTTAGTGCTACTCAATGTTCTAACCCTGTCTGGAGGATGGATTCCCTTCCCGTAATATGAGCACAAAACTTTACCAGGATTGAATGACGGATAATTGGATGGTGTGAAATCTTCCATCCATTTGTAAATATTTGATTTAAGCAACATGAGCCACATAGAAAGATCAAAGCATTGTCCTGCATTTGCAGTTGAGATTATACACGGAAAGCTGGCGTCAGCAGTATTGAAACATTTGCGGTCAGTGAAAGATGATTTTATGCAACTCTGGTCAGTTGGACAACATTCACAAGTAAGTTCATTTTGCATTGCTTTGACTGACACTGCTGTTCTGTAGGATGCTGAAGGTGCTGTTCCATTTGACGAACGTCCTTGTGTCCTTACTCGGCACAAAGGTGCAGTCCTTATCCTCGCCATCAATCACACAACCTCAGGCCATCCTGCGGTAATGTGGAGCTGAATTTCCAAGGATTGGGCAGTGTCCTGTGTGGACAGTACTGGTACAAAGACATAACCTGCATGTAAAGCTGGTGTTGAGGGGACATGTTATAGCCCTTGGTGGCCCCCATGAAAGAAGGTGTGGCATTACAGATTCACTGGACAGCATGACACAGCATTCTGGCCTCTACATCTAGACAAAGTAAAAGTAGTTTTAATCAACCTGTTCAGAGTTGCCATTACACACCTCTGGAGCAGGTGGGATTATGAACCTGGGCCCCCCAGGTCCAGGGGTAGGGACACTCCCACTGCACCACAGGAGCTATAGTGCTACTGTCACTCTCTTATCTGCTTGACATTCTTTGGCAGATGAGAAATTGTCACTCTCCTGGATCTTTACTGGATCATGCTGTTGCTTCAAGTTCTGCAGTAGAGATTGGCTGCGCAACAGCTGAAGGCTGATGCTGGGCTTGGGTTACTTATTCATTAGTTGTGCTGCCCTCAGTACAGTGCCCACTGGGATGACCTCAAATTTTGTGGCTGGATCTGTTGAGGATGGATCTAATTGGAGATGGTCATTGCCTGGCATTTATAAGGTGTGAATGTGACTTGCCACTTGTCAGCCCAAGCCTGGATATTGTCTAGATCTTGTTGCATTTGCGCATGGACTTGCTCAGTATCTGAGGAGTTGCAAATGAGTGCAATCATTGGCAAATATAACTTCTAACCTTGTGATGGAGGGAAGGTTATTGGTAAAGTAGCTAAAGATGGTTGCGCCTAGGACAATGCGCTGAAGAACTGCAGAGATGTACTGGAGCTGAGATGGCTAATCTCCAACAACCATGGCCATCTTCCTATGTGCCAGATATGACCATAACAAGCAGATAGTTTGTTCCCTGATTCCCAGAGAATCCAGTTTTGCTAGGGCTTCTCCATGCCACACACCATCAAATTGATGTCAAGGGCCATCACTCTCACCTCTCCTCTGGAATTCAGCTCTTTTATCCATATTTGAACCAAGAGTGTCAGCAGAACCCATCAGTGAGCAGGTTATTGCTGAGCAGATGCTGTTTGTTAGGACTGTTGGTGACACCCTCTATTACTTTACTGATGATCAAGGGTAGACTGATGGAGCAGGAATTAGCCAGATTAGATTTGTCCTGCCTTTTGTTTCAGGACATACCTGGGCAATTTTCCACATTGTCGAGTAGAATCCACTGTTGTAGCTGTACTGGAACAGCTTAGCGAGAGGAGTGGCAGGTTCTGGAGCACAAGTCGTCAGTACTATTGTCAGAATGTTTTAAGGGCCCGTAGTCTTTGCAGTATCCAGCATATCTGACCATTTCTCGATATCACGTGGAAGGAATTGAATTGGTTGTAGACTGGTTTCTGTGACATCAGTGACCTCTGGAGGAGGCAGAGGTGGATCATCTACTCTGCTTGTCCAGACCTAGTTGTATTTGAACATGGACTTTCAGTATCTGAGGAGTCGCCAATGGTGCTGAAAATTGTGCAATTATTGGCGAATATCTCCACTTCTGACCTTACGATGGTGGAAAGGTCATTGATGATGCAGCTGAAGATGGTTGGGCCTAGGACACTCCCCTAAGGAACTCCTGCAGACATGTCCTATAGCTGAGATGACTGAGCTCCAACAACCAAGACTACCTTTCTATGTGCCAGGTATGACTCCAACCAGCGGAGAGTTTGCCCCCTGATACCCATCAACTCCAGTTTTGCTAGGGCTCCTTGATACCACACTCAGTCAAATGCAGCCTTGATGCTGTTACAACAGGGAATAGCCGAACCCCTCTAAACTAAAACACAAACCCCAGTCTGCTATAACAGGAGTAGGGGTTCCCCTCTAATAATTACTCCCGAAACACCAAGAGATGATCCTCTTTCCATCTTGTAATCTATTAGGAGAGTAGTTAAAAGAAAGACGATCCCTGATCTCCATTTTACAAGTAACAAGAAACAATTTATTTATTTACACACGTACGAGAAAAGTTCTGAGGAAGGGTCACTAGACCTGAAACGTTAACTCTGTTTTTTCCTTCACAGATGCCACCAGACCTGTTGAGCTTTTCCAGCAACTTTGTTTTTGTTCCAGATTTACAGCATCTGCAGTTCTTTTGGTTTTTAATTTATTTGTTTAACCCAACAATGAACAAATTAACAAAATTACTAACAAATCAACAATTCCCCCCTATACTACTAACTACTTCCTAACTGGCCTAAATTCTAGGGGAATGCTACTTAAATAAAGACAAGTCCCACTAATATAAATCCAATTAATAAGAAGGAATAAATTATAACTTTATCTCTCCAAGTTCGCACTGACTGTCTTCTGGAATATTCTGTCATCTCCGGTCTTTTCACAAACACCTTTCTTCCGTTAATTCTGCTGTCAGGGATGTTTTGTCTCTGTAATTTCTTCAATGAGAACTTTGAGCTAAAATACCGTGGTTCCTGTGATTAACTAGATGGGCTTTCTCTGAGAGCTGAATGGTGCTAACTCTTTCAGATGGCAGTTGGCTCTCCCCAATTTTCCAAATATCCTCATTTTACATTCCCATAATGACGTAATCAAATTCTTATAATATGATTGGTTACAGGTTGTCAACACCATCATATTTAATTTCAATTAACTTTCTGTATCTAGGTGCTTTGTTTAAATTAATTGGCCAAATTCAAACTTGTTGTCTTGGAAGAAAAGGACACTGCTTGGCTGTTCTATACAGAATGTTTCCGTTCAGGCACTTTCTGTGCACCTGCATTTATAAACTTGCAAGCACAGGCTCTTAAAGGGGCAGTGGCACTCTTTTCCCTGCGATCATTTTTGCCAACAAATTCTAACTTCCTGCCTTCCAATTTATGAATACTCCACCCAACTTTGTAACAGTATGAAGGACTGTCACTCTTACCTCAGCTCTGGAATTCAGCTCTTTTGTCCATGTTTGAACCAAGCCTGTAATGAGGTCAGGAGCTGAGTGGCCCTGGTGGAACCAAACTGGGCATCACTGAGCAAGTTATTTCTGAGCAGGTGCTGCTTGATAGCACTGTTGATGACACCTTCCATCACTTTCCTGATGATTGAGAGTAGACTGATGGGGTGGTAGTTGGCCAGGTTGGATTTGTATTGGCTTTTTATGTACAGGACGTACCTGATCAATTGTCCATATTGTCAGGTCGATGCCAGTGTAATAACTGTACTCGAAGAGCTTGGCTAAGGGTGCAGCAAGTTCTGGAGCACAAGTTTTCTGTACTATTGTCGAAACATTGTCAGGGCCCGTTGACTTTGCAGTATCCAGTGTCTCCAACTGTTTCTTGATGTCACACGGAGTGAATCAAATTGGCTGGGGACTACTGGAGGAGGCCGAGATGGATCATCCACTCGGTTCTTCAACCTTAACTTCTGCACTGATGTGCAGGACTCTTCTATCATTGAGGATGGGAACATTTGTGAAGCCTTCTCCTTCCAGTGAATTATTTAATTGTCCACCACCATTCACGATTGGATATGGCTGGACTGCAGAGTTTAGATCTAATCCATTAATTGTGGGAGAGCTTAGATTAGATTAGATTTGAATTAGATTGAATTTGATTAGATTAGCTCTGTCTATCACTTTCTGCTTATGCTACTTGACACACAGTTGTCCTGTTTGTTAGCTTCACCAGGTTGACCCCTCATTTGATGATGATGGAATATCCAAAGACTTTCTGTACGGTGAACTGTCCACTGGGTCTAGGCTTCCTTGGGGTTCATGTTTTAATGTTGAATACAGGGTTAATCACCGCAGTGAAAACCATCATTTTAGGATAAGGAAGACTGCTTTAACATTCTAAATGAAATAGGTGGGGAGCTAACTGCAGTAATTACAACACTGCATTAGCCAAAGAACCATTTTTTTTTATGGGGGTGTAAAAGGTTCTTGTTCTGCTTTGGAACGCTTTTAGAACTCCATCTTTAAATAGGTTGCACTCACCATTTAACCTTCTGTGAATGGCAAAACTCAACTTGAAACAGTGGAGGCCTGGAAAGCTTTATAAATAAATCTGAATTCAAGTCCATACTTCACTTTGTTGCTTGGATACCAGACATTCTTTTCATGGGGTACCCGAAACAGAACTGTGGCGTGTCTCCAAGCAGTTATGAAAGAACCTCTGTTCACTGATGCTATAACAACCTGTTTCCTTAAGCTCCAGAGCAAGGTCCTTATTAGCCGACTCACTATATGGATATAGGTCCTCTGTGTAGCTTTTTTGGTGTTGAATATAAAAGTACAAATCCCCCAGTCATGTGTGTCCTTCTTTTATGTTAACCTAATCTGACCTCAGAACAGACTGAAGTTGACTTTAAGAATTGGAGATTCAGTACAAATTAAACTTTTAACGTAGAATGCTAACAAGAGATCTCAAATAAATGTTGTGATGTGATTGTTACTATAAATACATGTATATTAACAGAACATTTATGCCACTGTCTGGGTCTTAATTCAGGTCAGGGCAGTCATCTTATAAAAGAGTATGAAGATTGAAAACGGGAGAATGTTTTACAAGTAACTCCTACTTCAACTTTTCAGTTATCCCTGGCTTAAAATGAAAAGAAAGGTATAAGAAGTTACAAGATTATTACAGCACAGAACGAAGCCATTCGGCGCATTGTGTACGCACTGGCTCTGCAAGCAGTTCACCGAGTGCTGTTTCCCCACTCATCTCCCCATAATCCTAAACATGCTTCCTTTTCAGTGAACAGTCTAATGCCCTCTTTAATGCCTCAACTGAATCTGCCTCCTCCTCCACACTCTCAGGTAGTGCATTCCAGCCCTGAACCATGCTGCATGAAAATGTTTTTCCTCATGTCTCTTTTGCTTTGTTTCATTGTTTGTTTAGTTTGGCTGTGCCCAGGTTATTCTGTGTTTGACTCCTGCCCACTGGGGGCTGACCTCTTTTCGAAAACTGAGCTTGCAAAGCTCTCCGTGAGCTTTTAAGATGGCAACGTGTGCTGCAGAGAGAGTTGGCAAATCCATTTTGCACTTGAGGCTTTATCACATCAACTCCCACCTCATATCATCCCATCCACTCAAAAATAATATTCACTCCCAACTCTAAACTTCCTTAATAAATGAAAGCAAGTGATTTATGAAGTACAATAAAATTATAGCTGTTCTTTAACCTTTTGTAGTAATATCCTGGAGATTAATTTTCTGATCTAGGAGACCCCTAGACAATCCAGGAGAGTTGGTAACTCCAGTCTGGAGCATCATTTATCAGAACAGAATGAGTCATATTTATACTGTAAATAAAGTTCACAAACAAGGAGCTAAAAATGATCATGCCCCAAGTCCCCTTACAACTTTCCTTTATTTTGAATAACTAAAAGGATGATGAAACACCACCAGCAGGAGAACCTCCTGTACAATTATTAGGAATGCAATTAAAAATTTTACTTCACTGTCAGTAGTCCTGGTCTCCCACTGTCCTCCTCACAGCTCGTTTTCTACTTTGTTCTCTCCATTATTGCCAAACAACATTTCCTGGCATACAGAAAAGATATGGAGGCAAGGCAGGTGAATGGAATTAAGCTACAGAACAGCTGTGCACTCACTAAATGGCAGAACAAGGTGTTACCGTGCAGTGGTGTATCCCATCTGCCCTGGAGGTGTGTCGTAAAATGTCGCAACAGGTTATTTAACATTAATTTAAATGGCAGATCAGATTTGAGGAACTAACTGATCCACCTCTATATTCTTATGAGTTCTGGTCATTTGCTCCAAGAATTCTTAGGAAATTTCAAACTTGCTGTTTAGTATCTTGCCTTAAAAATAGCTATCTTCAGTGTGATTATACTGTGTATATTCCCACATAAACACCAGGGCCAAGCAAGTTGTCTCCTGTCTGTAATGAGTGCAATAAATATAACAGTATATAATATTATTGAGCCATCAGTGTACAGAATCTAAAGGTTATCTCTGGAATTCAGATTTTCAGAAAATAGTCCTGGGCGGGGGTTTCTTGATGTACAATTAAGTATTGCTGAAGGGGTTATAGGAAGGTGTTTTGTTTCATACTTCACCTTTCTGTTAAACAAAATTAATAGGTTGAGGAAAGTTGAAATATTCTTGACCTTTGCAGCTCTTGGTGATCTGTCAGCCTCCTGTTTAACACTCACTATCAGACAGGACAATAACATCAGTAATCACTTGGCAATTCGGCTGATGCAGAGTAGCACCAATGAGCTTTAACAAGTTACAACTTAGTTTTTAACTGGCTCTGTATTGTTCTTAGCCCATTTATCAGAGAAACTGTGAAGTAGACTCTTTTGGAGAAAGAAGTTGCATCTAGAAGTACAATCTATGCAGTTAGATTCTAAACAGAATGTAGAAGTAGATAAATGTAGAGTAGAGATGCAAGTAAAAATAAATCATAAAAAATAAAAATGACTTTCTGGTCCTTGAATCTCCTTCTACTTAGGCAGTTCCTTCAGACCACTGAAGGACTGAAGACTTGCATCCACTCTGGTTCAAATGGCCCTGAAACAGCTCCAGTGCACAAGTTGCAGACTGTGTCACCCATAGGGAAGGTGATGCTTGAAGGACTGGGTAGCAGGTTTCTGTGCTTTCTCTGATGCCTCAGCTTAACCTCTGCATGTTTCCAATGAAGTCTTTCAATGTGTTTGGTGCCTTCCCAAATTAACCTTCTCCATATTGGACAGTCGCAAGCCAGGGTCTCCTGTGAGTTGATGGATAGGTTCAACCTCTTCAGAATGGGCGTGGTTAGCACTGCTGCCTCACAGTGTCAGGAACCTGTGTTTGATTCCGCCAATGGGCGACTGTGTGAAGTTTGCACGTTCTCCCCATGTCTGCGTGGGTTTCCCTCTGGGTGCTCTGGTTTCCTCTCAGAGTCAAAAGATGTGCAGATTAAGTAGCAGGCTAAATTGCCCATTGTGACCAAGGATGTACAGGCTAGGTGGATTAACTGGGAAATGCAGGGTTATAGAGTAGGAGGGTGGGTCTGGGTAGGATGCTCTTCAGAGGGTGATTGTGGACTTGATGGGCTGAATGGCCTGCTTCTGCACTGTAGGGATTCTATAAAATGCGTTGAGGATATCTCTAAAGTATTTCCATTATTCTTTTGGGAGTCTTCTGCTGTAGCTGAGCTCAAAATAGAGCAATTGCTTTGGGAGATGGGCATATAAACAACAATCTTCACCCATCAGAGCTGGTTTTGAGTGATGAGCACCTCAATGCTGGGCTGCTTGGCTAGTTGGCAGAGGATGCCGCTGTTTATTTCGTACCACTGGATTTGGAGCATTAAGTAAATGTACCATTGTTGGTACTTCTCCAGTGAGGTGCCAGTTGAGTCTTGCAGGCATTTCGGGCATCGAGGTCAAAGAAGATGAAATTTAAGAGAGGGTATATTGAAGACTGACTAGAATTCACAGAAGTAACAAAGCTGTTACTTTCTTATACTCCATTCCAACTGTATAATTTGCATATTTAAGGAGGATTGAATAATTATGGTCAGAATTTCTGCTAGTTCTTCTCTGGACTTTTTACAGATTAGGTTACATGAAATCAACCCCAGTTACTTTTATTCAGATGAGTTCTGTTATTTCTTGAACGAATTGCTTTTCTACAATTAAGCAAAATGATTCATCTGTGTCTTTCTCCAGCATCTACAATGTGGTTTCCATTCTCTCTTGTATAAAAATGATTTACAATGTATCTTTGCTGTCTGTAATTGGACTCCCTCCACTTAATCCCTGAGCATGTCATTAATTTGCTTTAATTATTGTGTTCTTTTCTGTCATTTGCTTATAAAAGACCGTAACGTTTCCTTTTATGTTATCACTGGAGCATTACACAACAAAATATGACACTGAGCCACATTATGAGATATTATTGGT
The DNA here is from genome assembly GCF_021869965.1 of Rhincodon typus. Lineage (NCBI taxonomy): Eukaryota > Metazoa > Chordata > Chondrichthyes > Orectolobiformes > Rhincodontidae > Rhincodon > Rhincodon typus. Next base: position 35,491,275 of record NC_063336.1, read on the forward strand.
CAAAAAGGTAGTTTTTAAGAAGCATTTCAAAGGAGGAAAAAGAATTCTAAAAATGGAAACATGTAAGGTAGATGACTGTAAATTGGTTTTCTGTTTATCAAACAGAGCTATGACATTAGATTTCACTGTATTACGTAAATGGCATTGAGGTTGTAGACATGCTCGCCGAGCCAGTGGGTTTGGTTGCAAACGTTTCGTCACCCTGCTAGCTAATATTGTCAGTGCGCCTCTGGTGAAACGTTGGTGTTCTGTCCTGCTTGTTATTTATACGCCTCAGTTTGCTGTGGTAGTTGGTATTACTTCCGGTTTTGTTTTTCACTGGTTTGTACACAGGGTCTAATTCAATGTGTTTGTTGATGGAGTTCCGGTTGGAATACCAGGCCTCCAGGAATTCCCTGATGTGTCTCTGTTTGGCTTGCGCAATTATGGATGTGTTGTCCCGGTCGAATTCATGTCCCTCGTTGTCCGTGTGCAGTGAGATAAGTGAGAATTGTCGTGTCTCTTGGTGGCTAGTTGGTGTTCATGTATCCATATACCAATGTTTCACTGGAGGCGCACTGACGATGTTACCAAGCAGGGTGATGAAGCATTTGCAATCAAACCCACTGGCTCAGCGAGCATGTCTACAACCTCATCCAGAACCCGAGCGACAAATCTTCTATAAATGCCATTGTTCGCTGCCAGACAGAACCAGGTGAATATCATTTGTCTGAAGGTAATACAGTTAGCTTGATTACTACTCACCATCCATCAATGCTGTCAAGCATACAGGAATAAAGGCTGCATCAGGCCAGGCTGAGGTTATGGTTTAGATGATGAGCTGATGAGTTTTAAGAGTTTCTATTGCTTGGCAAACACAAAATAAATATTTATCAAATACTTTCTAACAACGAACACTGTTCCTTAAAAATGTTTCCACTCATGTCAAGTGGGTGGCATGGTGGCTCAGTGGTTAGCGCTGCTGCCTCACAGTGCCAGCGATCTGGGTTCAATTCTAGCCACAGGTGACTGACTGTGTGGAATTTGTACATTCTCCCTGTGTCTGCATGGGGTCCCTCTGGGTGCTCTGGTTTCCTCCCACAGTCTAAAGATGTGTAGGTTAGGTGGATTGGCCACAGGAAATGCAGGGTTACAGGGATCTAGGTGGAATGCTCCTGGAGAATCAGTGCGGACTTGTTGGACCGAATGGCCTGCTCCAACACTGTACGGATTCTATGAAAGCTGTCTAATTTTTGGATAGCTAGAACTAATCATTACATGTAAATCACTTGGATAGGTATGTGAGAAGTATTGCAGAACACACCCCACCTTAAAGTTTTTGTGGGAGCTTTTTAGTAAATTTATTTTCTGATGAGCTTCTCAGCAAATTGCAAGCCTCAACACTAAAGGACACCTCACCAAAAAAGCTGCCAGCCAATCAGTGGCCTAGAGATCATGACTGCAGACCTACCTTTTCAGGGATCCAACATAAAAAAGATAGGTGTTTCACTGTTGAGTCTCAAGTGATAAGGATCGGGTTGGAGAGAGATGTATCAGGGAGATTTAGAGGCAAATGCAGTAGATTGGCATTCAGCAATGACCAAGTTGCCCAACATTGACCCCCAGTTGGGGCAAATGGACAGCACTGAAACACGGCAGAAAGGTAATCCTGATTTTTCAGTTATATTCCCTAGCTGCTGGCAGGCCGATAATTGTGTTGATGGTGAGATGAGGCCCTTAAGTAGCTTAAGGGCTTAAGGGCTTTAATCACTTAAGGGCTTTAATTTCTGGCAAATTGAGAAGGTTCCCAGGAGACCTTCTGATCCAGCAATGAGTTGCCATCGTAGGAAAAAGAGGCTGAGAATCTCTCCAGGGTCTAATTGCTCAATTATTTGACTTTTTTGCCACCTTCCTCATCATTTCTAAGGAGGAGGAAATTGCACCTAAAGAATTATAATTTTTTTACAGCACAGAAGCAGTCCATTTGCTTTGTTGTGTCCATGCTGATTCTCTGTCGGGCCTACTCATCTGGTCCTTTTCCCCCTATTCCCCTCAGCGATTTGGGTAATATCTAAGTCCCTCATGAAAACCTGAATGAACCTGCCTCCACCACATAAATGCAAACTCCTGAGGACATAGAAAACTCTGCTGTCCATGTGCTTACTTGCACAAAGTCCCATTCACCTGTCACCCCTTTGCTTGATGATTAGTTTTTGTTCCTGATACAGGACAATTTTAAAATTCTCATCCTTGTTTTCAAATCACTCCATGACCTAGCCCTTCTCCAATTTTGTAACATCATAGAATCCCTACAGTGTAGAGCAGGCCATTCAGCCCATCAAGGCCACATCAACCCTCCAAAGAGGATAACAGCCAGAGCACTGCTCCCCCCACCCAATCCTGTCCTTGTAACTCTGCATTTCCCACAGCCAATCCACCTAACCTCCATATCTTTGGACTGTGAGAGGAAATCCACACAGGCATGGGGAGAATGCATAAACTCCGAAAAGACGGTCACCCAAGGCTGGAATCGAATTCGGGTCTCTGGTACTGTGAGCCACTGTGCTGCCCCAAGTGATAGACACAAGGCTGAATTCTGCAGTTCAGACCATTATAGCTCAATTGTATTATGAATATTTCAGTTGATTTGAAGACTTATCAAAGAATATTTTTAAATGATAACCTATACTTAACAACTTCTACATGGAACGCCTCTTCAATGAACAGGAGAATAAGGTATAAAATTAAAATTGGGTGTTGCTAAACTTGTAAAAATTATAACAAACTGTTAGGAGTTTTACTTTAGTAACTAAGAAGCTGGCAAAGAGATTATAACATGAAAGTCCTTATTTATGAGAAGAGATAAGAGAAATTGGTATTCAGCTCTAAAAAAGATTAAACAGAGACCAAATCAAAGTGGTTGAAATTATGAGGAATTTTTGGAGGTAATTTAGGAAAGTAATTTTACCTGATTAACAGCAGCTAAAATTCATACATTAAAGACTATTGCCAAAGAACAAAAGAAGGACAAATTAATTTTGTCTTTCATATGCAGAGGTTATGAGAATATCCCAGCAAAAATATTGATGGAAGTAAAATCCAGGGAGCTTTTAAAGGGAAATTCGAAAAATAGACATTTGAAAAGGAGTTAGACATGAGGTGCGGAAATGAGGGACAGCCAATGATTTTTTCAGAGACCTAGCACAAGTGCAATGAACTGAATGTCTTCCTGCTGCAAATTTCTGTGGTTAATGTGTTGTGATTCTTAAGGGATGGCATATAAAATGTGTGAATCGAATAGACAGCAGGTGGATAAGGAAAAGGCAAAAAAGTTAAGAATCAAACTTGTGGAACACGCATGCCGGCTGTGCAGTGGCGAGCTGGTAATTGTACAAGTTGCAAAAGAGTCTCCTTGTGATTGAGATTGAGTGAAGCCTTTATGCATTAAATCACTTCTCATTGTTGCTGCTTGTCATTTGCAGCATGGACGTACTGCACTGCATTTGGCTGCGTACAAGGGCCACATTGACGTTGTGCGAATTCTCCTGAAAGCCAGTTGTGATCTGGACATCCAGGATGATGTAAGTGAAAGGTGATTGGATTACTCCTTGTCAGGTGACTTTGTTTTGTGCCTTGCATTTCACACATGCTTCAAAGCAAAGATTATTTTTGTGAGGGTTTAAAGAGGTCTGAAGAAAAACATTGGGGGCTATGCCACAAAAAGTGGAAACCAGGATAATATTGGAATTTTTCTCATCGTTGACTGAAAGTATCTGTAGTCTTTCTAAATATGACAACTAAGTTTGACTTTTTCCTTTTTCAATGGCAGTTTAAATCTGGTGCCCAAGTCCAGGGATATCTCTGCATGTAGCTCCAGTAATATGAACAGAGTAAGGAAACGGTCATGTTGATGCATGGTAAACCTGCACATTAAAAAATACTTAATATCCTCCTCTTATAAATTTTCAGATAACAAAATAAAAAGTAAGATCCACACCAGATTGAAGCTGAAATACAGTTAAAATTCAAGTGTTGATTTTTTAAAATGTGGATTGCTTTTTGCTGTGATGGAGAAATGTAACATTCCACAAACACACCAAGCCTGTTTCAGGGACATTGACTTCTGTCGGTGCCCTTCAAAATTTGAGGTTGTTAAGTCCCTATTTTAGGGATTGTGACATGAGCCTGAATTCTGCCTTCAGGGCATTAAATCTCCAAGGTCAGTATTTTAGCTGGTTTGAACAAGGGGTTTTTAATGGTGATACTAACACCATAAGTCTAGGAGTCCACTTCCGTCAATTGCAGCAATGAGGTACCAGAATAGCACATCCTTGGATGAAAAGTAGAATCACTGTTGGGAACATGTGCAGAATAATATGGAAATTTATAATTGAGGATTTTAGAAATTCAGGCACCCAGTTTCAGTGGAATAAGGATTGCAAAGCCTGGTCATTACCACTGCAAAATTTGAGCTAACAAAATTGGCCCAATAATATTTTCTTGATTCTGAAATATATATTTTTATGTAAAGCCCTAATTTTCTTTACATGCAACTGATTGGTGCAGGATAAAGAACTATAGAATTTCACACTACAAAATACAGGATGGATGATGTACTACAAAACATCTGCGTTGTACTTTGGGTTATGAAAACATTGATCAGGCACTATGCCCAGTTGCCCTGAGGTAGGAAGAGTTAGCCACAGAGTGAGAGATTGGAGTCCTGTGACATCCAGATGATATACGGGGATAGGTGCTTTCCCTGAAAGATGTTGGTGAACAATTGGAGTTTTACCATAGTTTGACACTCTTATTTATTGAATTAATTCCACAATCTTCACAGTTTGAGTCCGGAAAGCTGAATTATGCGGTGCCATAACTTCAAATTTACTACAACCTGCAGAGGTGCCACAGCAGTCACTCTCTATGTAAACCCTCAGGTGGAATAAAAAAAACCTCAAGGATTTGCTCATGATAAATAATCACCCTAGTATCACTTTCATACACCTCTGACCCAACATCCATAAGACTATAAGATGTACAATCAAGAGTAGGTCATTTGGCCCATCAAGTCTGCTCCACCACTCAGTGAGACCATGGCTGAACCTGTAAACCTCAACTCCACTTTCCTCCATTATCCCATAAACCTTGATTCACTTTCTAATTAAAAATCGGTCCATTTTCAGCCTGATTGTAATTAACAACCCAGCCTCAAAAGCTTTTTGGTGTAAAGAAATCCCCAGGTTGATTACCCTCTGAGAGAAAAAAAAATTCCTTCACATTTCTGCTTAAATTGGTGACCATTTACTCTGAGATTTTGCCCCCAGTCCAAGACTCTCCCACAAGGGCAAGTAATCACTCCTCAACTACCCAGTCAAGTCCTCTAAGAATCTTGCCTTTGAGTAAGGTCCCCTCTTGAATAGTTTTAGCAAGGCTTCTATATTTATACTGCATTCCCTTTGACATAAAGACCAACATTCCATTTGCCTTGGGTGACAGCAGAATACCTCCAGTGTGTGTGAAAGCGTGACCCCAACATTCCCGTAGCTGGTTATTTTAACACAGTGTCCTGCTCGCATGCCCACTTGTCTGTCCTCGGCATGCTGCAATGCTCCAGTGAATCACAGCGCAAACTGGAGGAACAACAGCTCATGAACAAAAACAGAAGCTGCTGGGAAAGCTCAGCAGGTCTGGCAGCATCTGTGAAGAAAAATCAGAGTTAACATTTCGGACCCTTCACCAGACCCGAAACGTCAACTCTGGTTTTTTTCTTCACAGATGCTGCCAGACCTGCTAAGCTTTTTCAGCAACTTCTGCTTATGTTCCTGATTTACAGCATCTGCAATTCTTTTGATTTTTATTGAACAACATCTCATCTTCAGACTCAGCACTTTACAGCCTTCTGGACTTAATATTGAGTTCAATATTGTAAACCCTTTCTGATTCCTTCCATTTCTTTTAGCTTTACTTGTTACATTCTCTGTCACCACGTCTTTATAGAGGTTTATAAAATCATAAGGAGCATAGGTAAGGTGAATAGCGATGGTCTTTTCCCTAGGATGGGGGAATTCAAAAATATTTTTAAGGTGAGAAGAGAAAGTTTTAATTATGACATGAGGGGCAACTTTCTTAGAGAGAGTTGTTTTGTGTGTGAAGTAAACTGCCAGAGGAAGTGGTGGATGCAAGCACATTTACAACATTTGAAAGACACTTGAATAAGAACATGAATAGGAAAGGTTTGGAGGGATATGGGCCACATGCAGGCAAGTGGGACTAGTTTAGTTTGGAACATGGTCAGCATGGACTAGTTGGACTGTAGGGTCTGTTTCCATGCTGTGTGAGTCTATGACTCTATTTTCATTCCAAGTCTAAATATTGTCCAGGTCTTGCTGCACTTAGATTCTGACTACTTCAGTATTTGAGGACTTGCAAATGTTGCTGAACATTGTGCAATCATTGGTGAACATCCCCCACTTCAGACCTTGCGATGAAGGGAAGGTCATTAGTGAAACCCCTGATGGTGGTTGGGCCTAGGATACTATCCTGAGGAACTCCTGCAGAGATGTCCTAGGGCCTAAATGAACCTAATGGGTCTTTACAAAAATGTTTCATACTTAACATACGCCAGCCTCTGGATTTCTAGTTCATGAACATAATACTGTAATACCATACACACAGTTGCACCTTTACAATGGCATCTACTGTACAAGTAGCATTAAATTTGAGGTAATTAACTGAAGACTAACATTTGACATTCCTGTGTTTCCTTCAGGCTGAGTGAGAGGGATCATCTTTAGCTGCAGAATGACCTCCAGTGGCCTAAATTGGGATTTCTGGTTTTAAACCAATTGGATCCAGTTCTGGCAACCTCACAATCCCTGATAGTAACGCATTCCCTCTGGTAACCAATCCCATAAAACCTTATTGGATCTCTAATCTGATTTTTAATTGGCTGAAAGGCATTCACAGTTCAAAATTTTGGTTGTGATCAAGGTTGCTGTTGCTCTGATGACAAGAAGGTACAAAAGAAGCTGAGAGATCAGGAGATTAGCAATTTATGTTTTGCAAATACATCATCTTCTGATTGATGTAAGGCATCTTGTTGCAATATTATGAATCAAATTGTTCCATTGCTAAACTGTTTCTTTCCTTCGTATTATTAGAAACTGTCACTTCGTAATTAAAATTAAAGGCTACATAAATGTATGTAGCATGTTGTTATTAAGGTGCAGCCCATTCGTAAGTCTTCATGTACCTTATGAAGATTTTTATGGATGAAAGACATTTGACTGACAGGCTTTCTGGCTCATTTCAAGTCTCATTTGAGTGCCTGTAGTTCTACGTTTACCTACTTTAGTTTTATGGCTTAACTGAAACAGTAGATAAGACTGAATGTGAGTTCTACAGAAAGATAACTCTGACACTGCAGCTCCTACTCAGGACTAGTGTATCAGCCAAGGTTATGTGCTCAAGCCCTGGACTAATTCTTCCACTGTACAGCTTTCTGAATTTGACTGAAATACAATTGTACAAACAATCAAGGCAAACTAAAGTTAACAACTCAACTTCAGAACATTAGTCCAGGCCCCTGAATTCCTAGTTTGGGAACATAGTAACATACACACAATACACTTCCAATAAATTTGAGGAAATGAATTGAAGCCTAATATTTGACATTTCTATATTTGAGAAATATTTCCTTCAGACTGATTCAGCGAAATCATATTTAGCTGAAGCGTGACCTCTGCTGGTCTAATTGCGGATTTAATATGATGTCAGAATTACTCCAGGGTTTGAACACACAATCCAGGTTGGGACACCAATACTCAGCACTGCTCAATGAGTAACGTTGCATTGCCAGGGGTGTCATCCTGCAGATCCCACATTTAAACAAACAACATTTATGAAGCATCGCACATACACAGAGAAAAATGGCAGAGAGCCAAGGAGGGAGAAAATAATGCAGAAAGCTTTGTTGAAAAGATGGGATATAAAAAGGACAATCAGATTGTGAAAAGTTGGTATTAAGGATGTCATTATGAAAAGTCAGTGGCTGAGGACTCTGCTGCCAGGGTGAGGTTGTTGAAAAAGGTTGGGGGTGGAATGTAGGGCTGGGAGAGGTGGCTTGGGTTTCATGGCAGGAAAACACTTAAATTTAATATATGATGAAACAAGGGCTATTTTCGATAGGTACAGGGACCATTGAGGGTAAACATTCAAAATTAAGCACAATCTTGGATTTTCAAAGGGTTGATAAGAGGCAGTGATTGGGGTAGGTGCCTGATACTAATTAATGAGCCGTTAAGCTCCATAGGGAGCTGTTAATGTGTCGGCACAGATCAGAATTGAATTTTCAAAAGGTTTCTTCAGTCTTGTGCTGGTTAGCACTCTCAGCTTCATTACAGGGCCAAAGTAATTTTCATTTGGAATCATGCTTTTCACAAATTTCTGGAGTTAACCAGTGTCAGTATGAGCAGTGGTCACACCACTACGTCCACGTTTCTGTTGACTTCTGAGGAGCTGCCTGCTCTAGTCAGCAAGACCCTGGCATTTCCCAACATGATTGCCACTGCCTCGGCAGGCAGATCCCACATCCTGGAGACACTTAGAGGTGCCAAACTTGTCTCCTGGTCATTTTGGCCATTTACATCTAAAAATCACATTGCAGTAGCAATGCAGTTTGGGCGTGGGGGATGAGACCTGGAATTCATCCAGGGGGGTCAGGTTCCCAATGCCACGTTGAAAATCCAACCCAAAGCATCAGTGAAAATCAACAAAGTCAGGAAAGCAGGTCTTAGTGTGCGACAGGGTGCAAGCAGTTGAGTTCTGATGCTGAAATAAGGGATGAATGAAGTATGCTGATATTTAAGTGAATGTCATAGAGCATGGAAACAGACTCTTCGGTCCAACTCATCCTCGCTGATCCGATATTCTAAATTAATCTAGTTCCATTTGCCAGCATTTAGCCCATATCCCTCTAAACCCTTCCCATTAATTAACCCATCCAAAATCTTTCAAATGTTGTAATTGTACCAGCCTCCTACACCTCCTTTGGCAGCTCATTCCATACATGCACCACCTTCTGTGTGAAAATGTTGTCCCTCAGTTGCCATTTAAATCTTTCCCCTCTCATCTTAAATCTATGCCCTCTAGTTTTAAACTCCCATACACTGGGGAAAAGACCTTGGCTCTTCATCCTCTCCATGCCCCCCATGATTATATAAATCTTTATAAGGTCACCCTTCAGCCTCCGATGATCCAGGGAAAATACACCCAGCCTGTTCAGTCTCTCCCTTTAGCTCAAACCCTCCAACCCCGGCAACATCCTTGTAAATCTTTTCTGAACCCTTTCCATTTCACAGCATCTTTCCTATGGCAGAGAGACCAGAATTGACTGCAGTATTCCAAAAGTATCTCATAAAAAAAGGAGGGTGGTTCACTTGATAATAATCCAAGCGCGTTTCAATCAAGGAGGACAATGACTCTTTTAGGCCAGAAATGCAAAAGTTTGTAACATATCTATCAGGTCATCCACTCAAAGAATAAATTACAGTGCAGTGATTGATTGGGATGAGCTTTTGTTTCTGACAAGGCAAACCTATCCACTGGGACTCCATAATTGCTACAAATCTAGAATTTTCATCAATACAACCTGACTTCCAAATTACAGTGTCTTAAGAATAATGCGTAAATATCGGGCCAGAATTATCTATCAAAATAACAGTGAAACTAAGGAGTTTTTTTTTATACTCCTGTTGTGCGACTGGAATCACAAGTAGGCCAGACCAGGTGAGGATAATTTCCTTCCCTAAAGAACATCAGTGAACCAGATGGGTTTTTCCAATATTTGGCAAAAGTTTCATGGTCATCATTAGACTCCTAATTCCAGATATTTATTGAATTCAAATTCCACTGTCTGCCATGGCAGGATTTGAACCTGGGTCCCCAGAACATTACCAGGTCTCTGAATTAACAGTCTAGCAATAACGTCACAAGGCCATCACCTCCCGTAAGAGGGACACCAGTCTCAAGTAAAAGCAGGAATGCAACAAAATACCATTGCTGAAATGTTGCTGACCAGGGAGTTGTTAGATTCATGAAAATGCTTTCTGGTTCATTATTGAATGTCAAGAAGTTCTGCTACTTGCACAGAAGATACAAACTAAACTCGCACAAAAGTTTTAAGTCTTGACCTTTCAAGTGTAAGTACTCTTTTCTTAATGAGATTATGCCTGTCAAACTCTCATTACAAGTTATTGCCTCATCCCTTCATATGTTATTGTTGGAGATTCTAATAATAGCAAATTTACAAACAACTTTTTTTCTTTCTCTCTTGTATTCATCTTTAGGAGTCTAGTTGGGCATTGCATTCACTCAGTTTAATCTTCACTTCTTTCTTGATCCTTGCGCTCTTTATTTCCTAATGAGTTAATCTGATTGGTGTAAGGAGATATGTAGTAGCTTTTCCTGTTAACTCAGAGTTTCACTGCAGTATTGTCGGCTCTCACTTTTTAGCTGAAATATTTATGTACATGAACATGCAAGGACAGGTTTAACAGAATATTATTAGATGCTTTGTTAGAACAAAATATTTCTCTGAAGTACAACCTAATTTTAAGCATTCAGTGTATTACATAACAGCCTTGCCCTAGTGCATCATTAATGAGATAAATAAATGAGTCTACATAATATATTGTATTTTATAATATAATTTACAGTAATTATATAACTGAATTGCAGGGAACATCTTTTTGCAACGCCTTTGTGAAAAATCTGTATTTTTCCGTGCATTTGTGAAATAATACAATTAGCATTACTAGTTTACAAGCCAAGGCTGAATCTTCAGAATACAAACAGCTTTTATGTTTAAACACTTGTATAGTTAAAGACCTGTGAATCTGCCTTCAGAATTGGGGAAGCAGTTTAAACTATATAAAGCTAGGAATTTTGATCATCAATAATGCTCTTTCACAGTACAAGCTCTTAAAAGTAAAGGTAGGTAGCTACCTGAGTGAACATCTATCTCACCGAAGTAATAGATTCCACAGACTTTCTTCGTCACTGCATGAAAAATTTTGGAATGAATCCTCACTCAAAATCACAGGACATTGAATGTTGTTTCATTATGCTTTTAAAAGTAGTCCTGAGTGGAGTCTATTGAGGTAGATCTCATAAAATTTTAATTGTTCTGTGGAAATTTTCTCTCCAAGTCACTTTCTGGATCATATCTCATTTTCTTTGTGAATATTTTGTGAGTAATCTCAGTTTTTGTTACTCCTAGTCATTTGACTTGGATTTGAGATGTTTACTGTAGCTCTCTTGAATCTTGCAACCATTCTACATAAAAACAAAATAGAGCAATCCTTTTACAAGTTCTAGTTCTTGATGATTAGGTTCTTAAATCCAGTCTTAAATTTTAGAATTTAACAATAAACTAATCTAAAAGTATTCTAAATGAGACATTCACACATCTTAATGTTCAATTCTAACTCTGTCTACACAGTAGTCTTTGGCAAGCAGGGAATTAAATAATGATCAGGCTCTTAATGCATTCTGGTTCACATTCATCCCCATTTTAACCACAGATTTTCCAGCAGCATTAGGACAGGACTCATCCCAGGCAGGCAGGGACATCATAAATATTTAATCTTGAGATTTAATGAGTTTAATCAGACCCTGATACAATCTTACCTGTCGATAAAGTAGGTGCATATTTTGTCAGGCCTGCTAGTACAACTTGGCACCAGGCTTTGCCAGAAGAGATGCAGGGTAGTAACATTTTAACTTTCTTTTTAAGGTTTCTTTGAGTGTGGAGGAGCAATTGTGTTACTAGACATTCATATTAGGTAAACAGCACACACGCTTCCAGATGATCACATTGAAGAGAAATTTAGAAAGTGTAGATGGACAATTCTATTTGATCGCCTGTTCAGTAGTCTGGGCACAAAGTGAGATTTATAAAATCTCATAAATGTCGGTTAAGTATATAAGTTCTGATCTGTTCTCTTACTTGCCACAATTGTTTCCTTGTCTTCCTTTCCTGCTTTCCTGTGACAGAGTGATCAAACAGCCTTGCATCGAGCAGCTGTTGTGGGTAATACCGAGGTCATCTCAGCACTCATTCTTGAGGGGTGTGGTCTAGACCGGCAGGACAAGGTGAGAAAAAATCCTCTTACTTCACAAAAGATATGTGAATGGAAGAAATGTTCTCACTGACGTTTCATTTCTCAGATCTGAAATTCAATCCAGCTAGTATGGATAAGCTCAGAGTCTTCCTGACTTTTTCCTTACGTGTGAAATTGTTTGTGGTCAGTAATGTAAAGTGGGTGGTAGTGAATTGATGGTCCATTTTTTGTTTTTCCGAATTTTCCACAATTTTACCAAAACAAATTTCATCCCCTTTGTATCTGAAAGCTTGAAGTTGTTTTATGTGACACAAAATTAGCCCGTGTAACTCTGAATCATATTGAATATAAGTCACACAAACCTCCAGTAATTGAGACTAAATTGAGTTTCCCTCAGGAACAACATGCTGAGAATAGACATTGTGGGAAATAGATGTATCACAATAGAGAGTTCCATTCTGAAATAGATAAGAGGGAGCATCACTTCGTATCTGACCATATTGTACCTGAGCTGGGAGTATATGATGTTAACACAGTGAAGAAAAGTGTTATATAACCACAACATAGATGATACAGATTTCTTTCCAGATAATGTAATATACATAACACACACATTCTAGGCAAAGACCACATTCAGCAAGAGAGAGTTTAACCTACAAATTGCAGCCTTAAGGCATTGTGGGGGTGTCTTCTCCACAGAAGAGGTTGACTCACCATCTTGCCGGACAACAAAGGATTGGCCAATCTTGCCAGTGTTATCCACGTACCACGGATGAACATTTTTTTTGCAGTATGTGACAATGCTGTGGCTTTCAGTGGTGTATTTTGTCCTAGTTTCTTCTAAGACAGAGATTGAACGAGTGGTGCCAAGCAGTCTGTGATAACATAAACAATTTGTGAGACCTTGGTGTTTTATTTTAAAATTGGAACAATAGAAACCGCCTGGATGGGTGTGGCCAGCTCTCATAGACCAGGATTTCTAGTTTTTTTAGCTCTTAGATTCAAATGAAGCTGCTGGAGTCTTGAAGAAGTAGAAGCTACGTTTCCCCTCTCTTGGTTGCAGCAAGAAGCTGGGGTTTCTGTTCCTACTGTGGTCATTGCACGTGAGAAAATCCGATTTCTGAATTTGCCTTTTTGCCAAGTGTGTGTTTATGGGAATTTACTATATTGGAACAGTTAATTAGTAATAGTTACTGTATCTATTATTCTGTTAAGTTTTCCGATCGAGTTAAGCTATTCTAAGTTTTTCTTTCTTTTGTTGTATTTTAATTATAGTGTACGAATAAATTGTGTTTTGCTTAACGTCGAGTAGTTTGACCAGTTGAATTGCATCTGGAACACAGCACCTTATATTTGCCTTTAAAATAATGAAACATTAGGGTCTAGGCTACGTTCTTAAAATATTTTGAGGATGTCTGGCCTGGTCCATAAAAAGTAAAATCTTTTATCTGTATTACTTTATGGATATGAGAATCATTCTGGTTATCATTATGCTTGCCAACAAACTGTAGCTTGTATTTCTGTAATTGTTCAGTGCCTCCTCAGAGAAGCTTTTGCTGAAGCATTTTCTTTAAATCTTATTTGAATTTTAGGATGGTAACACCGCTCTGCATGAAGCCTGCTGGCACGGGTTCAGTCAATCTGTCAAACTCCTGGTCAAGGCAGGAGCAAATGTCCATGCAAAGAATCAGGTTAGAAATAAGGATTGGGCTTTTCTGTTATTTTGACTTGTCTGACTTAAAGGTCGATTGATCAGTGTAATAGGTTGCATAAGATACTTTGGGCAATAGTGTAAAACTGGTGATTGGTCAGCCTTTTGATTTTAATGGAAATGCAAATTGGAAGAGATGTGTGATGGGCGGCAAATCTGAGATTGCCCATTTTACATCATTGCTCAAAGTCAGTATTATACCCTGACATGTTGCAGGAGGTAATTTCATGAACTTTCCATTTTAACAGTGAAATAGAGGATTTACCTTATTAAACTGCAATTCCTCATGGCGCTTGCAGCAAAATTTTCCCTATGTATCCTTGAACAAAATGAAGCTGCAAATTTACAACCTGGTCCCAACATTCATGCCTTCACAATAAGGCTCATTTTCAGAGATGTGTGGTTTTCCAGAAAGGTCTGAGCAAGAAGGAAAATTTCCACACTGTAAGTACATTTTCAAGAAAATGGCTCCTGCGGTGAAAAATTTTAATATTTTATAATAATTGTTACTAAACAGTAATGCCTTTTTAAGGAATGACTTAATTTATGCAAAAAATCATTACATTATCTCGGACATTTTTTGATGCACCATCCAGCTTGTTTGTGAATTATAAAGTGTTGAGTTGCTCAAGTGTCATTCATCCATGTCCCACATACTTGCTGACCTGCACTGGCTCACAGTCTGACAGCACCTCAGTTTTGAAATCCTCATCCTTGCTTTCAAATCCTTACATAGAGTCACTACTGCATATCTCTGTAACTTACTGAAGCTCTGCAAGACTGTGAGGTGGCTGTGTTCCTTCAAATCTGACCTCGAGTACCTTTTTTCTCTCTGTACTACTGCTATATGTGCTTTCAGTTGCTGAGGCCCTCAGCTTTAGAATTTCCATTGGTAAATGTTCAGACTCTACCTGTTCTGTATCCTTTAAAACAATCAGCAAGATATCTCTTTGATAAGCTTTTGGTTATATTTTGGATGTCTCTTTCTACAGCTTTGTTTTTGTTGATAATGATATTTCACTAACTTAGAGTTGCTGTGGAAATAAAGGTTTCCTACTGACAGTAACAAACATGATCAGATAAATTTGTCGTATTGTTTTGAACTCATTGTTGAGCTGATTTGATGCACTAAATTTTGAGGCTGGACTATATCTGCGTGTTTACAAATGCACCCCTCGGACAGACTGCGATCCATCAGAACCCAAGCTGTTTATCACTTCTCTCTCTTATTTATAAAGATCGTTCTCTGCTTATTATCTTCCCTTTGACATCCATGCAGTAAATTGTAAACACAAGCCCAGCTGATTCACCATAAACCCCCTGTATAAAATCAAAATGATAATTTACAAAATATCCTTTAGAAACACATTACATAATAGTTAAAAAACACCATGGAGTGATATAATGCAGTAGGAGGCCATTCAGCCCACTGGTCCTATATGAATTTATGAAAGAGTTCCCCAACTAACATGATAACCTTTCGCGATAAGTAGTACAATATCAAAACTTCTATAGACAGAAAAACAGAATTAATATTTCAAGTCCAGTGACTTTTCATCAAAACCATTGTGGACTTCTGAAGGATCACTGGACTCAAAACATTGACTCTACTTTCTGTCCCCAGATGCTGCCAGACATGCTGAGCTTCTCCAGCAGTTTCTCTTTTGTTTTAGATTTCCAGCATCTGCAGTACTTTGTTTTATAAATAAAATTTCTAATTTGTTTAAAATGTATGTAGAATCTCTAATTGTATTTAAGAATATTTGAAAAGGACTTTTAAGATAGGTCAATTGTGATTTTTCTTGAATAATAAATAATATCAGTCCATGTGACCCAGCAACCCTTGACCTTGAAAGAATGTTAAAAAAGAGGCCATGTGTTTGGCAGATAGAGAGAAAATCTGCAGGAGCTCCTAGGAGTTCTATAGATAGAGAACCAGAAGGTGAAGGCAATCAGTGTCCTGATGTAGATATAATGCGAAAGCAGAGGAAGACAGACTTGTAAGGAAAGGAAGCAAATCACTCTCTGGAAGAGGTCAGCTTTTTTGTTTGGCAGAAAAGGACACAGGAGTTCTTAAAGGTGCTATACAACACTAAAACAGTCCAAAACCCGGAAATGAATGAATTGATCAGATAGGCCAAAGAGTTTGGGTGGTTCGCCAAAAGTAACCAAACTATGAACTGGAGTGTTACTGTTTAGTTGAAATCAAAAAAATCAATGAGCTGAATCAAAAGGAATATCAAGCTTTCCTAGCTGACACCAACACAACATTAACAAAGTTCTTGATGCATCCCGGCGCACAAAGTTGTTTATTTGGAAAATAAACTAAAGGAAAAGAAATCTAGATCAGGGAGAAGAAGCCAAAGTTATGAATGATCCTGAATTTAAACAGGATAAGCTGAATTTATTTGTTGTGAAGGGTGATTGGGTGTTTTATTGTTTGAATAGTTTTCAAATATTTGGTAATTTAAAAACAAAACCTCAAGCTGAGATGTGTAGCATCTACAAGATGCACTGCAGTCACTTGTACCTTTGACAGTACCTTCCAAACCATGATCTTTGTCTTCTGAGAAGGACAAGATCAGAATATTCATAGGAAATGCCTTCACCACCTAGTTCCCCTTCAAGCCACACACCATCCTCAACTGGAACTGCGTCACAGTCCCTACACTGTGGCTTGATCAAGATCTTGGATCTCCCTTCCTATCTACACTGTGGGTGTCTCTACTGCTGAAGGACTGCAGTGGTTCAAGAAGGCAACTCACCACCACCTTCTCCAAGGCAACTAGATTTGGCCAATAAATGCTGACCCAGCCACAGCTCACATCTCATGAATGGAACAAATATGGAAACCACAAGTTAAAAACTGAACAGAATAGTTTAGCCTCTGTTTTAAAATGTGAAAGCCCTGATAATTTAATGTCTGGCTTTGAGAAGAACAAAAATTAACTGCTGAATCCAGGGCAATATGACTGTTCTTACGATCAGATGAGATGGTGTCAAAGAGCTCCCCTCTGCTCCCCCTCATTGGACTGCAGGTTTTTTTTTATTGTTTCAATAGGAAACTTACTAACCTGGTGAATCTTATCTGTTTACACACTGTGATTATAAAGACCAATCAGACAGGTTTTCTTGAGTTTAGAAAGGAATAAACATTATTCAGCTTGAACCAATCTAAGTAAAAGAAGAAAACCTGTTCCATCCTTTTCTCTCTCACACACTCAAAGTTTACACACTCACAAATATACAGATTAGAGTGTGGAAAGATAAACTGGCCAAATTAGGATCCATTAAATTGTATAAAAGTCTGTAGTTTGGTGATTTTGTGGGCTTCAGACTGAATTTGGTGGCCTTATAACTTTCCTTTGGTCCAGATGCTTCCCTGTTGAAGATTCAGTTGACTGAGTTAGTTGTTCTTCTGGGGACAGTAGTGCTTGGTTGAATTCTCTTAAGAAATATTTGTCTGCAGCAGGTGCAGTCAGTTGGAGAGAGGTGGGTTGGAGAGAGAGAGAGGGAGGCAGGAGGACCACACTTTGGGTCTTCTCTGTCAGTGGCTTGTCTCTATTCTCCTGAGAAAATATATGCTTGTGACATACTTAGGATTGTCATGTGACCTTTTGTAATGTACAGTCATCATTCATGAATTCCAGGCATAACTTAATTAGCTCATATCTGGAAATCTCTCTTAGCGATGGTCCCATTGTCCAAGTGATTAGTCTTCATAGTGTGTTTCCAACAATTGACTACCTCAGGTATTTGCCTTAATACCTTGATAATGGGACAGAAGTTGTGGGTTTTTCAGATTCTCCAGGAATTTGTTGTCTTTGGGTGCTGCAGACATGCAGGGCTGGATTTGACATGGCTCCACCTCTGTTTTCACAACAGGACATGTAAACAAGGGCAGCTGCCCTGCCCAATATCTTCTAGTCCATCGCCTTCTGTCCTGCTCCTGAACTAGGCCCCATATATGATTGGGTCTAGGCATACGTTAATATCAGCAACCTACCCATCATAGATATTTTAAATCAACCTATTCAGATTGCTAAAAGATCAATTGGCCCCCATGTAATCTGCCCGTGTGACTATATATTTGGATGTGATTATACAGTTGGCATGGGCAGCAAGTGGGGATGGCCAGCCAAACCTTTGTGTAAAAAAAAAACACAGAAAAGGGCAGAAAGGAAAGGTATGCTGTCTTTGGTGTTCTTTGTGCATTGGGTGCTCCAGAGGGTGGGACATCTTTCCACAGAAGGACCGAATTCCTACTCTGCATCAGTTTATTTACCAACCCACAGTGCATCATTGCTGCAGAGTTCTCTATTTTAAAAGAATCTTTTTGTAAAAGTTCAATTCAGGTTTCTAGCTGATGGATTGAAACCATTATTTGACACAAGAAAATACAAATACAAAAATTCATGTCACAGGGGATTTCTTTCTTAATTCCATTTCAGAGCTGCCTATACCCAGAGGCCAAATGGTGTGGTAGCAATCAGCAGTGTGGTTTCTGACATTGTTAACCCGATGAAATAAATTGTAAAATGTTTACACTCCTCATGAATAATCATCCAGGTCTTAATTGTACAAAGCCAAGTGTGCAGTTTTAAAAATAACATGAAACATGCAAAAACCAAGGTGCTAGTTTACACAGAACACAATCCAAATTAATTTGAAACCACAAGCCAAAGATTGTTTAGTTGGAGCTTAATGCTGTAATTGTACATCTGTGCCAATATGTTTGCAGACGCCCTGTTGAGCGTTTAAAAAATGAGAATGTCTTAAGGCCAGATGAATGCATTAGATTTTATAAATCATAAATTAACAAAGTATGCTTGTAATGAAACTTGATTTTTTAAATATAATTCACTCTTATTGTATTTTGTGCATTGATAGGAAACAATTTGTTAAAATATTTATGATGTTAAGCGTATTCTGTATTTTGAATATTGTTGAACAGAAAACTTTACCACGTAAAGACTTTCTTTTTACTGGGGCACGTGTGATGACCGTTGACCGGCAAGTGATGCAATACTTAAAATTCTTTAAAACATGGAAGCTATAATTTTTTTAAGCATGTCTAAAGGGGACTTTTAAGATTTAGCGTTGATTGCAAAGGAATAAAATGAATTTTCTTTCATAATGAGAAATATTGGTTCATGTGACATGATAACCCTTAACCTGGAAGCAGTACCAACTGGAAGGAAGAAACCATGTAACTAGTAGACTCCTAGGAAAGTTACAAACAGAGGAGGTGGGTGGTAAAGGTGATCAGCATACAGCTAGAGACATAAAGAAAAAGCAGACCAAGAGCTCATGTGAGGAGAAGAAGCAAATCACTCTCAGGAAGAGGTCAGCTGTCAGTTTTTCAGTTTAGCAGAGAAGGATATGGGACCTCTTGGAGGTAATGTGCAAGTGGCTATGAAGGTCTAAAGTCTATAAAGCTGTGAATAGCTCAGAGACATTAAAGAGCTGGACACTTTTTCAGAAGTGGCTAGACTGTGTGATATAATTTGTTTGTCAGTTTAGCTCCAGGAAGTTGCACCATCAGGACTGTTACTACCAAGGAAGAGAGAGTTTACAGAAAAGTGTCTACTTGGTAGTAATTCCACCCATGAAACTTAAAGGTGAAAATAGCATTTCTGACATTCCCTGTGTGAATGAAGAAGAGCATACACTGGAACTGTGTAGCTGTGGGTAGGGTCACATTCGTGCTGTGAGTCATGCAAGTGCTTATGGTTGCATAAGATATATCTTGTTGTATTGACAAAAGCTTTTTATTTGAAGTATCATGTCCCTGTAATGCTCTTGTAATTTAGTTTGGTTCTGATTTGTGCTGAGTCAATGGTTCTTTTCTCATTTGTAGTCAGACAGTAAATTCAGTTATTTTGATTTACAATATCCTCACTGGGATTGTAATACCAGTCCCATTCCCTTGTTCTTTCCCTGTAGCCCTACAAGTTTTTCCCTCGTATGTATTCATCTAATTTCCTTTTGAAAGCAGTCATTTTCCATCATCCTTTCAGGCAATGCATTCCTGTTCATAGATACATAGAAAATAGGAGCAGGAATAGGCTATTTGGTCTTAGAGTCTTCTTCTCCATCCAATATGATCATGGCTGATGATCCAACTAAGTGTCCTGTTCCTGCTTTCTCCCCACACCCTTTGATTCCTTTAGGTCTAAAAACCATATCTATCACCTTCGTGAAAACATTCAATTTTTTGGTCTCGACTGTTTTCTATAGCAGAGAATTTCACAGGCTCACCACTCTTCGGGTGAAGAGATTTCTTCTTGTCTCAGTACTAAATGGCTTAACCTGTATCCACATACTGCGACTCCTGGTTCCCCCATCATTGGGAACATCCTCCCTGCATTTATTCTGGTTAATCCTGTTAGAATTTTATATGTTTCTATGTGATTCCCCTTTCATTCTTCTAAACTCCCATGAATATAGTCCTAACCAGTCCAGTCATACTTCATATGTCCTGCACCCCAGTAATTAGACTGCTAAACCTTCATTATACTCCCACCATAGCCAGTATATCCTTCATAACTATGCGGTCTCACCAAAGCCCTGTACAACTGAAGAAAGACATCCTTCCTCCTTTATTTAAATCATCTTGCTATAAAGGGCAAAACCCATTTGTCTTATTCACTGCCTGCTGCACCTGCATGCTTATTTTCAGTGACCAGTGTACAAAGATATCTTCATCTTGTTGCACATACCACCCCACCTTTCCCTATCTACTGCCATTCAGATAATTACCATTTTGTTTTTGCACCCAAGTGGATAACCTCTCATTTATCCACATTATACTTCATCTGCCATGCATTTGCCCACTTGTTCAATTTGTCCAAATCACACTGACACATCTCTGCATCCTGGTCGCAGTTCACCCTCCCACCCAATTCATAACTCAGAGTAACATTTCCTCTTTTATGTTGTCTTTGATTATTTTTACCGGTCTGGTTACTGACCCTTATACTGGAAACAATTTCTCATTTCTTCCCATCAAAATTCTTTACGATCTTGAACACATCTCACATCTCTACCTAACCTTCTCTGTTCTAAGGAGGAAAGTCCCAGATTTTTTGGGCATTCCACTTAGCTGAAGATCTTCATTCCTGCTATTATTCTAATAGGTCTCCACCCCAAACACTTTAAAGTCTTAACATCCTCTGAAAGTATGGTCCCAGATTCAGAAAGGTTTAATGTAGTTTCCTTCTTTTGAACTCTAAACCTCCAGCATTAAAGCTAAGGATCTTATGACGTCTTTTTACCAGTCTCCTCACCATACCCTGCTATTTCCAAAGTTTTTGTGAACACAGAATACGCAGATCTGTTTGTTCTTTCACCAAAATACACTGTGAGAAACAGCCATTTAAATATCACGTCTTCCAATGTTTCTGTTTTTTCTAACTACTCCTGAGTTGAGGTCAAAGTGTTGGTAAAACAGCTGCTTCCACAAACCTGACTGTGGTGCACGTGCCCCAGATTGTTAACTTTTGATTCCAGGAGGGTAGATGTTAACAGGAGTCAGAGCCGCTCCACCTGGAATTATTATGGAGACTGTCACAGGGGCTGCCTGTTGTGGAGACAGGTTGTGTGAAATGCAAGCCTTTCTGATCCAGGATTTTGACCTACCAACCAAAATAATGAAAAAGCAGCTCTCCATCTCTCACATCCCCCACCTCCCCCCACCTCCTCCCACACATTCTGCACACCAACTCATATGATCTTGTGCCCTCTATCCAACCTCCTATAGTTCCTCATACCGTTGATGTCAAGGTATGCTCCTGTCTCCACCTCCATGGCCCCTTATATGGCCATGCCAAGCTATGCTCCTCACACCCTTCTTGCCAAACACTCCCCATGGCCTTTCACATGCTTTATCAAACTCTTACCCTTTTACCACCCTCTTTGGCACCTCATATCCTCCAATCTAAACTATGATCCTCTACCCAGACCCAATCTTACCATCCTTTTTCTTTACTTGACCCATGTTGAGTTGAGATAAAATGAAGTTTTGACTATCTGTTGATGACTTCAATGTGTTTAAACAAAAATTCAATACATTTACATTCCTGAATAAGCCAATCCCTCATGAAAAAGAATTCATACGCATAGCCCCACATCAAAGACGTTGTAAATCTGACTGTGAGTGATTGTAAAATCAGTCATGCAGTATAAATTGTATATCCTCACATGGCCAGATAGCTCTCACAGCCTTAGACCTTCTGCCGAAAAATCATGCTTTGGACATCCCAGTGGTGAAAGTTGGATCTGTCTTTAGCAGCTGCATTTTAACATGGGCAGCTACCTCCCTTGATCCTGGATGGGAAAAATACAATCCACACCCACTCCACCCCTGGCAAAAACGGTGAGTGCTGCATTCAGGGCAGTACTTTTTGAATCTGGACTTCAGTATCATTTCGGCTAAGATGGAGACCCTCTCCATTCTTGTGAAAATTCAGGTCTCCGCTTCTTTTATTCTGTTTTTGCTCTTCAGGTATTTGTAATCACTCTGTTTTCTGAAATTGACGTTTTAACATTTTGGTATATGTTGTAATGATTTGCAGTAGAAAACAAGAACTTTTTTTAAATTTTACTGATCTAACCACAAACACCTACAGCCAATAAGGTACATGAATTGGTACACATGGTTCTGTCTATCCTATTTCCTAACTGGTGGTGGTGAAATATGCAGGAGCGGTTTGGGATACAGTGCAGCTTCCTCCTGCTGTCTGAAGGGAAGTGTCTGACATCTATTAAGAACTATCTAATAACTGCTTGGCTGAAATTAATACATAGGGAATTAGTATGAAAAGCTCTTGAATTTAAACAGACTGATTATCTTCTTTATGCAGAATTACGTTGTTTAGTAACTTTTCAGTCTTGCTGCTTGTGTCTCCCTAAAGGCAGGTAACTTAGCCCTCCACTTGGCCTGTCAGAATGGCCATTCCCAGAGTTCCCGTGTACTATTGCTAGGAGGGTCCAGACCTGACATTAAGAACAGTGTAAGTGAGGGTCTGCTCTTTTTTTTTTGATATTTTTGATATTGAGAAGATTTTATTTAAAAAGAAAAGGATCTTGCTTGCCTTCAGTGTTTTTATTGGTTTATGTTCAACGTAATTCAGAGTTGAAATGTTTTTGTTTTGCAGATGGGTGACACTTGTTTACACATTGCTACTCGTTACAATCACGTGACTATTATTAGAATCCTTCTGAGTGCTTTCTGTTCTGTTAGTGAGAAGAACCAGGTCAGTAGCATCAAACTCTGTCCCTGCGCTCTTTACTGTACGGGAGAATGTTTAGTCCCATTCAAACTACATTGGCAGCTGATGAGACAGTTCCCTGGCTCCATCCCAATCCGGGATCATTTTCCTGTGATTAGGATGCTGGGGTGGCACAAGGTGGATTTATCAATTGAGGTCCCACAAAGGCCTGTTATTTGAAACAATTTGCCAATCAGCCCCCAGGTGCCTGGAAAATGCAGGTGCCTGGAAGTGGCCTCCCAGCGACAGATCCAGGATGAGCATTCCTGCCAGAACTAAAGGTCTTCCCTGCCAGTCTGGTTTCAGCTGCACCTATAGCCACTCTGGGGAGTTTTCCACCACCTTACCCCCACCCTGTCCCACTCAATCCCATCCTCAATACCGCTGATCCGGCTGCTGAGCCATTCCCATATTTTAAATTCAGAAAGGTTGGAGAGCGGGAGCCTCTGTGCTGAGTTGTGTATACCTTTTAGTTATCCAGCTGCTACTTTTGATCTTTGCTACTAATTGGCCCTTCAATCTAGAGAGCGTGCCTGTAGTCCTTTACCTTGATGGCACACCTATCCTCTGGCCACTAACTGGGTCAATTCAGGGAAAGTCACAAGTGAGTGACCCTCATTTGAGCCTGGCAGTGTTGTCCTGTAACCCGGAGGGAAAATCCAGCCTGTGGAGGTGCATTATTCAAATTTATCTTTTATTGCAAGTGAAAATGTAAACATATTAATAAGTTTTAGCATTACAATGATAAGTTTTGTAAATTAGATCAACAACACATTGCCGATATGGACAAAAAGCAGTACAAATACAAAAAAGACTAAAATAAGCTTAATTGTGATGAATTACTGTTTAAATACACAAGTGAATTTAATATTCTGTGTTGTGTCTAAAAATCTGATGTTTTAAATTGCCAATGCTAATCGTGAATATAGTTTACTTATTTCTGAAGGCAACTGATTTTCATTCCAAATTAATCTCATTTAAAATTGGATGCTGATATCAGTCCAAAGGCGAGATGATAAAAGTCATTATGGGCAAAGTACATCAGCATTCCTATTCCAAATGCTAATTCATAGTCGCATGGATTTTCTGCTGTTAATTTGATCAACTTAAATTCACATATTTTGAATAGTTTAAGCAGTGGTATTAAAATAAAATAAACCAGGTAATCTAAGCCACTGTGTTCTATATAGAAAAGGGGATGTGAAAATATATCACACTTTCAAAAAACTGATAAAAGCCTCCTTCAAAAGTTACAAGATTCCTTTACTTATACATTTTTATTACCCCATATTGAGTATGTCAAGTGCTGAGCAATTTGGCACTCCAAGTAGAATCTAGTGTCTAAAAGAAGTGTATCCTGAATATTTCAGGCATACAGTATGTCTTTTTGCGATCACTAAATTGAATGAACACCTGTGACTTCCAAGAATCCATTCCCCAGGAGTTCCCCTTCCATTTCCAATCATTGGATCATGAGATCACCCATTAGATGCATATTTATGTGGTATATTAAATAACATGTATTTGCACAGGTGTACTACTTGTTGAGTTTCTCTGACCTCCCTTCCAGATCTGCTGTTTACAAAACACTGCAGTAAACTCAATACTGGTTTAAATCCCTTGCTGCTTTACTCCTTAATTGTTAAATCTACACCGACTGCCTGAAAATTGTTTAGAATTCCTTAAACTGGCCCTAAGCTGACCATTAGTTTCTTAGAAGACGACAGAAGACGATATAAAGTTCCATTAATTTTTCTGATCTGATTTCTTCTCACAGGCGGGAGACTCACCACTCCATATTGCTGCTGCTCTCAACCACAAGAAAATAGCAAGACTTTTATTGGAAGCTGGGGCTGATAGCAACATTGTCAATAATGTAAGTAGAATTTATGTTATTGTTAGATTTCTTTCAGTACTCTATGCAGGTTGGCAGTGAGGAAAATAGCGTTGGTTTGCATTTCTGCATGAGTTTAGTTGAGGTTTTGAAATGAAATTGAAATGATGCAAATAAAACAGATGAGTTAAAGCATCAGATTCAAGCTTGAGTTTTTTTTTTACTCAAAACAGTTAGAAATGTCCTCCTGTAGCATTCTGCATGCCACATACAGGAATATCTCTTCTCACCCATCATAACAATGCGACCCAAATCTCCCTCTGTGTTCATTTACTTCTTAGTGATTTCTATCTCCCTTTTACCCATTCCTTCCTACTTGGACCTTTTTCTCTTTGTCCCTTTCTTCTATATTCCTATCTTAGGTTATCACTATTACTCGGCCTGGAGATAGATAGATTTTTAGATCTTAAAGGCATCAAGGGGTATGGGGCGAAAATGGGAATATGGCATTGAGATAGAGGATCCACCATGATCATGTTGAATGTTGGAGCAGGCTTGGAGTGCTGAATGACCTATTCCTGTTCCTAGTTTCTATGTTTTGACGATGTGCCCTGATGTTGCCATTCCAGGCCTGAAACCCTGACTGGATAAGCACTATGTCATCAGTGCCTAACTTTGGATACTCCAAAGGGAAAACACAGGCAACTCTGAGCAACCTCAACTGGCCTATTCTCCTCTTGTCCTCACCTTCCCACATAACAAACCCCACAGCATATTCCCTTCCAGACTGGCTGTTCATCCACGAATAGGCCCTTATCATCCTTACTGTGAATGTTGTGCATTGATATCCTGGCCTTTGACAGGTGGTGACTCAACCTGGCCTACCAAATCATTGTTGGGGCAGCGTGGCCCTTATCATCAAATCACACCACCATTTCCCCACCTACTTCTCTTGTGTTTCACTTCCCTCAAACACCTGGTTCTATTCCACCCTCTCAATAAAATCTTCATGGCCTGGAATCGCACTAGCCTCTCAAAAAATTTTCATCAAAGTATTCTTTGATTTTCTTCAGCCACTGCACCAAGTGACTCCTCATCTTCAGTCTTCACCTGTCCTTAGTAATATGACCAGTCAACATTCACATTGCACACACAGGCATTCAGCATAGTCCTCCATAACGTGGGATATGGAGGACCATGGAATGCCTGCATGTAGACCTTTGACTTACTGGGACCTTATTATGACGTATGCAGTAAAGGTTGTGCTGCGCAAATACAGGAAGGGACTGTAAGTGTCTCTCCAACCCCCATCAGCCCACAAAACCACCTCATCCAAGTAAGGCAGCATTGCATGTTGTCAAGTTCAAGGTGAAAGGAAATCAGATCCACATCCTTCTGCAGCCTATGTAATCTTGGATGTCGTTGTGAATTGTGGCCTGCAGGTGAGACTATAAAACAGTCACCCTTGGCTATTTCTGCTTCACGGAGATGGCTATGATGCATTTATAATGACCAGTGATGTGGTCAAGTTTGTTTAGGCCAGGCTTTCTATCCCACACAGTTGGTCAATGTGTGTATTTGACATGTTAAATTCTATGATTATAGCTATCTTAAAGCCGTACAGTGCAAACACCTGTTGCTCTTTGAAAGGTCCACATTTCTTGCATTAAATCTCATATGCTAAGACAGAAAACAAAACTTACTCTACTCCACCAGCTCTTGGTTATGGTTGTAGTCATTTTCAATTTACCTTGCACATTTGAGATTTATATGAGGATGGAATGCAAGACTCTTCTCGGAGTGAGCTACAGGCTCAGCTTGTTATCTAAGTGACCTACCCACACCGCCAAACATTTATGTTCCTTTCTTCTTTGCACCCCTTGTTGACCTATCAGCTTCCACATGTTCCCACTAACGCTGTCATCTCAGAACAATACCCCTGAGCCTGGCCCTCTGACAGCTTTGTCATGCCAACCACCATGACTCATGAGGCAACCCCCACCCCCCTCGCTGGGGTTGGCGGTGACCGTTGGTGAACTCCCCTGCTCCTGTAGTAATTTGTACTCTGAGCCCTGTTGCCTCCTGAGTTGTCCACATCACAATCATTGCATCCCAGCAATCTGCCTGTAGTCCCCAGAATCGACTTCCCCAAATTGTCTGTTACAGCAGTGGCCCTGATTAAATGTGCCTTTGACTTTCAATAAGCAGACCTCCAGGACTGACCATGGTTCAACCCCTTAACTGACTTCATAAGAAAGCCCTGACTGATGAGTGACCAGATCCTTAAATGATCTCTTTGTAGCTCGCCAAATGATCTACAGCTACTCCTGCATTGGATCTGCATGTTTGACTGGACCCACTCCCCAGACTATAATACAATGAAGCCCCTGACCATTCTCAACAGTCGACTGACCTTGTCCAAGCTCTGGGCTGAGATCGATCAGAGCCCCTGACTGACTACAGTCCTTTGTGACGACTGAGAACTGGTCCTGTTATATTTTGAAATATGGCCATTTGGTCGAAGCACCTTCAAAATGTTTATTTTTAAGCTGTTAGTAAATCTGATAGATGTGACATTGATGTAGGGTGATGTTGTACAGCAACATGTTCACTGCCTTGATTGATGCTGGCAACCGTGATAAGCTGCCTCCTTTTGTCTGCACAGAAAGGCAAGGCAAGACAGAATCTCCTTTTCCTGATCTAGCCATATTTTACCATTCCCCACATTATTTAGGGGCTATGATGATTCCATCTTCTGTCCTTACTGTTCCTTTCTGTTTCAGTCCTTACAGATGCTGCCACACCTGCTGAGCATTTTGGGCACTTTCTGTTTTTATTTCAGATTTCCAGCACCTGCAGTATTTTGATTTTTATCCCTGCTTATCCATCCTTTGACCTTTTGGTGTTAATATTTTCTTTCATTTAGATTAAGTTGCAATTGCCATTATAACCCTGTTTGCACAATCATTTTAGGTTTAACAAATGTCATTTGATTTAATGGTAACTTTTGAGTGAAGCAACTGAAAATTAGCTTTATGGTTCAATTAGTCAATCTGATTTAAGCTATGTTCTAAAAGAATTTGCTTGATCTGAGGAGACTGTTATTGATTTTTGTTTAGTTTACTCCCCTGTGATAGTATGTATTGTACATGACAAAAGTAGGAATCGAGGAATCAGTTAGGTATTAGTTACCTAGCACAGCGTACGTAGTAATTTTCATAATGAATGCTGAAGTTTATTTTGCAACACAAAGGACATCAATTTAGTTAAATTAATTGACTATATTTACTACATTTTGCACCTAGTCTGTCATAAAATATAACATTTCATTAGATTTATAATAATCCACATTGCTTTTCTAATGGAACATATTATTGGAGCAAATAGCACTCAGGTTGAATACTCCAACCTTGATTAGATCCAGAAGCTAATTACTTCCTTGATTCTTTCTGTAGGCAGGGCTGAGCCCTCTGGAAGCAGCCAGAGAGAATAACAGCCCAGAAGTCGCCCTTCTTCTCACGAAGGCGCCACAGGTAAGGTCTTGTGGTAGTGAAAGGATCTGCGATTACTTATGGGTGGCAGTTATCCGAAGTTGAAGAGTGAAGATGAATTAACATTCTGATGTTTTGCTTCATTATTTTTTGCAGCTAGAAAGTATTTATGTAGTACTTTCTTTAATCTGATTTAAGTGAGTAGACTAAATTCTACTTTTAAGTAATTTGTTGCTTGAGAAGCACTTTATCTAATATAAGTATATAAAAGGCATTCGTTCTATGTAACTCAGAGATAGTAGGAACTGCCGATGCTGGAGAATCCGAGATAACAAGGTGT
>NC_063336.1:35520426-35549737 GCF_021869965.1 Rhincodon typus
GAAGGGTCCAGATCCGAAACATCAGCTTTCCTGCTCCTCTGATGCTGCCTGGCCTGCTGTGTTCATCCAGCTCCACACCGTTCTATGTAACTGCTGGGTCACAACAATTCTAGTAGGGCAGTATGTGATAAATCAACTTTATTGTATTAACTTTTGTGAAGATGCCTGAAGTGAAATATTTTTGTAATGTTGCCAGGTTCTCAGTTTCTGTCGTGGGAGAAGCCTGAGGAAGAGGAGGGAAAAACTCAAGCAAGAACGAAGAGCCCAATCTGTGCCTCGTGATGATTTGATCCAGAGTAAGGTACATAGATGCTCTAAACATCTGTGGAGAGGGCCCTCAGCTGAAAAGAGAAAAATCAGTCAGTGTTCCCACTTATTACTGCCCTGTGATCCTGTCGGGAAAACCTACGTTAGTGTAGGATTTGACCTCTAATCTTCCTACTTTGAAGTGTCCACGAATTCTCTCATGCATGAGAAGGAGCAACTGGGCAAGATGCTTCAGACAGTAGATCTAGTGAATGTAACCCAATACCTTCAGAAGTAAAAGGCACAAATTAGGGAATAGACAGGAAGAGGAAAATACTTATCAATTCAGTATCATGGTATGCAATTAGCTGGGCTGAGCATTGATCATTAAAATCTGACTTCTTTGAAGTGCTCGATCATTTAAAATTTAATCTGGAGGTTCAAAATACAGTAATTGTGGAGACCTTAAGTTTAACTTTGACCTTAACTAAATTTCCAAAACTACAAGATTTTTGATAGGGCACTTCTCTACAATCAAATCTATATGTTCATCTGAAAAACTATTGTACACTGTTGTGCTAATCAATATGATTTGCTGTGGAATAGCTTGTATTTGAACTGTTTACAAGCCTGGAACTGTTTGGTTAATTATTTGTTCTCTCTGAAACCATTTTGAGCATTTTGATTCCATTTGCTTCGAGATTGACTGAAAGGAGACTTTGTAAATGGTAGTAATTTTGTTGTCAGCTTGTCAAGTTAACTAAGCTTGAATGTAGCGTTGATATCTCAATGCATGGATTATTTCATCAACAAAAATAATTGAATGAAATTTTCATATCCTGTTGTGCTGTCTGAATACATCACTAAAGTAATTTATATTGAGTCTAATAGCCCTGCAGTGCATGATGTATATGTTGAGAATTTGCTGATGTTATGCAAGGTAATTAGTTTTTATTTGGTAATACTCACTCAGTCCTATTTCTATCTCATTTGTTCCACTCCTACATCTCGTAGTGTACTTCAGTAGTACTTCTGCAGTAACTTCTGCTCCTGCCTCCTAAAGGCCCGCTCGGATAAACATTCCATCCTCGGACCTTTCCTTACCTTGTCCACGCTCTGTCTTTGAGAAACACCATTCATACATCCATAAGCATTGGTTCCAAACTCATTTGCATGCTGACAGCATCTAGTTCTATTAGTTTCCCACCACTGTTGTTTCCATGTCCACCTGCCTTACTTGTCTGACTTGTTTGTCCAATGTCAAGCTACAGTGGAGCTGGACTTTCTCTAATGTCTTGTTAGCAATTCTAAATCTATAACACTGAAATTCTGACAGAAGTTGTGTCCGGAGTCCCTGATTATAAGTAGCTGGCAAGACGTGGAGAGGCTGAATTCACTTTAATTCTGTGCTCAACTTCAAACTTCTCATTCATGCCATCATGCGGACCACCTATTTTCAATACTATAACTTTGTCAAGCTGTAATTCTTCTTCCTGTTCCTGCAGATAAAATCCTCATTCCTGACTTCATCACTTTTTGCCTCTATTTTTCCAATAGCGTCCTCGGTGTAATTCATTCCAAAGCTCTGCCAACCTGCATTTTATCCCTTGTGTAGCTTGATGCTTTTCTCACTCTATCTTGTTGCGCCTGCTGTCTAGCCTTAAATATACAAAATTCAAAACCTGCATCTGGAAGTCCTTCACAACTTTGTGCTCCTTTACATCTTTATTTGAATTTTTCCAATGCTATGTACCAGTTCCTGCCTTTTTTTCTCACGTATTGTTTCCATTCCTTAGTCACAGAGCATGCAGTCATCTTGGCCTCACACTGCAATGCTTTAAATAAGCTGCTGCATCTTCCTCCTAGATTCTGCTCCTTCAAAAGCCAACTGTAACTTATAGCAACATAAAATTATATATAACAGAACTGAATAAAATAAAAAGTACCAAGGACTTCAAGGAAGTATTATTAAACAAAATATGACACCTAGGCACTTAGGGAGATAGCAGGCTAAAACGTGATCAAGGAGGTAGCTTTTAAGGAATGCCTTAAAAGATATTTTTGATCTTGGGGCCTAGGTAACTGAAGAGGTTGCTACCAATGCGCAGTTAAAATCGGGGAATCTCAAAATGCCAGAATTTGAGGAACTTAGATATTTTGGGAGAGATGTGGGATTGGAAGGTTCCTGAGATCAGGAGAGTTAAGACTATGGAAAGTTTGAAACAAGAAGAGAATTGTAAAATCAAGTCTTGCTTGACTGGGAGCTAATGTAGATCATTGAATATAGGGGTGAACAAGACTTGGTGTGGGTTAAAACAGGGCACCAGAGTTTTGAATAAACTCAAGTTTATGGAGGACCAAATGAAGGAGGTCAGTTAGAAGTGTATTGGACCAGTCAAATATAGAGTTAGCAAGCATGGGTGAGCTGAGACAGGGGTGAAGTTGAGTGATATTAGAGAGGTGAGGTTAAGAACTATTATTGATAGGGCATGTGAGGCTAGAAGTTCATACTGTCAAATTAGACACCAAGGTTGTAAACAGACTGGTCCAATCCCAGACTTACCAGGGAGAGGAAGTACCGAGGGAACAATGTTTAAGGGCAGGGTGAAAAATAAATTCTTCACTCCTCCAAAATCTTAATTGGAGGAAATTTCTCCTCATCCAGCACTGAATGTTGGATAAGCTATCAGATCACTTAACAACAATGGAGGAGTGGAGAGGTAGTAGTGAGGTAAACCTGGGAGTCACCAGTGTACGTATGAAAATGACTGTGCTTTTGGATGATGTGGCTGAGCAGGAACATTCAGATGAAAAATAAGAAGAGGTCAAGGATAGACTTTTGGAAGACAACAGAGGTAATGGAGCAGGAGCAGGAGGAGGAATCATTCAAGTGATACTTTGGCTATAATTAGACAGAAAAGAATGGTCTCCAAGTGCAAGTGGTGTCTCCCAGCTGGACAACAGTGGAAAGGTGTGGTCAACCATGTCAAAGACCGCAGACTTGTCAAGAAGGAGACAGTAGAAATTTTGTCTTTGTCACACTCACGTAGCAGTCATTTGTCCCTTGAATAAGAGCTGTTTCAGTACATGGCAGGAGACAAAATCTGAATGAACTGATTCAAATGTGGAATTCAGGAAAGATGCAAATAGATTTAGCAAGTGCGACAACATGTTCAAGAATGTCAGAGAGAAAAGGATGTTGGAACTGGGAAAGCAGTATACAAGGAAGGTGGGATCAAAAGTCTTCCAAAACACTGACTAGTCTGACCATGCCTACTCACATCATTGTTAGCTTTTCTTTTTGTTGCTGAAAAGCTAGTTTCACCATGTGAAAAGTGCTTTGGGTTATTTTATTCCAATGTATGTGAAGCTATTAAAATGATCATCAATGATGTGTATTTCCTGTTCTGTGGTATAGTCGTTAGAGGACATAACTTTTCATTGTCGCCTCTCAAAGAGTACCAATCAAATTTCTTCTTTTTTCCAAGAGGCATTTAAATCTTTTTCATGAAATACTAAATCTGGAGTTCGCAATGAATTAGTCACTTAGTGTTTCCTGGTATGTAACAGGGAAGTGTCTCAGTGGATGATGGCCACAGCAGTGAACAAGGACATAAGAAGAAAAAAAATGGGGATGATTTAATCGCAGTAGCTACACCAGAACAGAAGAAAAAGTGGGAGAGAAAGAAAAAACAGAAGGTAAAGATAATTTTAGCTTTATTTTTTCCATCAGCATCATTAAGAAAAAATAAAGGTAAATTGAGCAAGTACAGTTCAGCAAGCTGTTGCAAAAGTAACTGGATTTCTTAAATAGTGTATTATTCATAGGTCTGGTAAGTCCCTCATGCATTTATGATGAGATTCATTGATTCTTATAAAAAGAGTTACTTACAAGGTTCATTCTATTGTTCACATTTCCCAAAGATAAAATCAGTCAGTCTGTGTCAATCAAAGTTAAACACTCAAAATGGCTGCTGGACAATATCTTCACTCTGAAAACAATTTGCATTCTTCTTTAGCGATCAGCAGTTTAAAAATCCTGATGTTATTTACCGTTTCCATTGGCAGTCCAAGTTATACATGACAAGGTAATTACTGCAAATAATCTTGTGTTTGAAGAAAAGCAGAAAAATTCTCTCCATTTCATGACCAATATTTATTTTTCAGTGGGCGTCACTAAAGCAGGTCATTTGATCAGTATCTTATTTTCATTTGTGGGATCTTATTGTGTGCAATTGGCTTCTGCTTCCCATGTATTATAAGAGGGATTGCATTTCAAAAGCATTTAACAAGCTGTGAAGAGCTTTGATTTGTCTTTGGATCATAAAATATGTAAGTTATATACAAGCCGCCTTTTTATTTACAATAATAATAATGTGAGAGGCAACTCAGTTCATCTGGCTCATCCTTCCATGACAGGTTTAGGAGTCCAGTGATAATGGGCAACGCATAAGCTGAGTTCAGATCCCACCATGGCAAGGTGTGGAATTGAATTCAATAAATGTGGTAATAAGTGTTGTGACATAGAAGTATGACAATTCATTGTTAAATAGAACCCAACCCATTCATTCAAGTCCTTAACGAAAGACCATCTCCCATCCTTGGCTTGTCTGGTCTGGGTTTGTATGATTGCAGTCTTGCATACCTTGGCTGATTCCTGATGCTTCAGAGCAATCACAAATGGGAAATACATACTGCTGTCTCATCACTGCATTCCGCTGCCTTGTAAGTGGCTCCATTTTTACTTCACCTATAGCCTATTTCAGAAGCACATTACAATTATGAATCACTGTGTGAAGAAACACTTCTTCAAAACATTGCTAAGCTTTTCTTTTTCTGGTTTGTACTTGTTTCTTCTGGTCTTTTAAAGTTTGCATTTGGTGGTACATCAAAGTATAACAAATGTTTTTTTCTTTATTCGTTTATGGGATGAGGGTGTCGCTGGCTAGGCAGCATTTATTGCCCATCCGTAACTGCCCTGAAGGCAGTTAAGGGTTACCCACATTGCTATGGGTTTGGAGTCACATGTAGGCCACACCAGGTAAGGATGGCAGTTTCCTTCCCTAAAGGATGTTAGTGAACCAGAGAGGGTTTTCCTGACAATCAACAATGTCATTAGATTCTTAATTCCAGATATTTTATTGAATTCAAATTCCACCATCTGCTGCAGTGGGATTCGAACGTGGGTCCCCAGAACATTATCTGGGTCTATGGATTAATAGTCCAGCGATAATACCACTAGGCCATCGCCTCCCCAACAAGTAAATTTGAGGACAAGTAAGCAATTCTAGTTTAAAACACCAAGCAATAAGTTGTATTACTTATAGAATATATTGTTCCTTGGTTTTAATTTGTGCCACAAGCTAGTTAATGCAAACTTACTGAACATCTACTTTTCCACAGAGTTCCACTCTTTCTGATCCCCTTCCACTGACAGACCAGCAGCCTCAACAAGACAATGCAAATATCAGGAAAAGGAGAAGCAAACATTGCTGCTGTTCCCCAAACCCACAGCAAGCTCTACTCCCTCATAATTTCCGTGCCTACCAGCTTTATACATTATACAGAAACAAGGATGGCAAAATCATGCAGGTAACTGCACAATGCTACACTGATTAATTGTTTTCCAATTTATCGCGCATATAAATTGGAATATATTCCACAGAATATTGACCACATTGCACTGCAATACTCAACAAAATAGCATCATATATTTGTAGACCTAAACTTAGGCAGTTTATTTCAATTATTCCAATGTCAAAATTAGTCAATGGTCTTAAAATCAGCCCCTGATATCAATTGTATTCCTACATCATCTCCAGTTTTTACTTTATGATTATTCTTATTTATTCAGGGTGATGTTGAAATAATGTTTGTCTCTTCTTTTCTGTAAAAAAAAAATTAAATGCAGCCTTTCTTATCCTAATGGCTTACTTCTTTATATCGTAATACATTCCAAAAGTGGTGGAAATTCTTGTGTCCATAATGCTCCCTGTCTCCTGAAGTTCATCAATTACATTGTATAAGCCTGGAATTCAGAGTGGAGCACTATCAATCCTAACTTCTTGTGACAATTTCTTTCCAATTGAACTGTTTGACATCACTGGTAAACTTCAGATTGTTCGTTATTTACTTTCTTCAGTCAAATAGCTCCTAATTGTCTATGGCTAGATGCTGGTCTCTCAATAGAAAGCAACTACCAGGTCAGGGTAGCATGCCACCTCTGTGCTAATATGATGGGGTGCTCAATCACAAGAGAACTATTTCTATGTTTCTATTGTCAGCCAAGGAGGCTGGGTTCTAGTCTGTGCGCCTGTCAAAGAGATATTTTCAAAGTAGATGTTTAGTCAATAATTTCCAACGTCTAAATCTAAAGACATGGGATATTAAAGAACCACTGTGTATTAACTACTCAACAAAAATCCAATAGGGGCATCTATAGCTTAGAGATGGTAGAAGAGAAGATGCAAAAACTTGGAATGCGATCACATAAAGTAAAGCTTTTATAATAAAGTTGCTTGCTAATGTAGAATTGTTGCTACTCCAGCGCTGCAGAAGATTGTAGTCCCCTCATACAGGTTGTTGAGGTAGTTGACTGTCTGGACATTGCTGGTTGGTCAAGTATTTATTGCCCATCCCTGGGGGCTGTTGTTAAGGTGATGGCCTTCTCGAACCACTGCAGTCCATTTGGTGTATGGAGGTAATTATTGCTGTTAAGGAGGGATTTCTGAAGGAATGGAAGAATATTTCCAAGTCAGGATGGTGTGTGGCTTTGAGGAGAAACGTGCTGTGTTGTGTTCCAATCTATCTGCTATCCTTGCCCTTGTAGATAGTAGTTGTTCTGGGTTTGGAAAGTGCTTCCTAATGAGCCTGATGCGAATTTCTGCAGTGCATCCTGTAATTGTACATACTGCAACTGTGTATCCGTTGTAGAGTGAATACTCTTCTGCTGTGGTGCTACATAGAATTTAAGGTCCCAAGCCTGGTGCTGCCAAATTATAGGCAAACGTACCAAACCTGGATCAGCAGGTTGTGTTTCAGAAAGAGAGTGTCCACTCTGCATCAGCAAGCACAGACATATATAGACTTTTAAACATGATGTGTCAAACGCCTAGCTAATCAAAAAATAAAGTTGTCCACATAACTTATTCTAACAGTGTTGTGGCAATATTTATTTCAAAATAATGTGTGATATAAAATGCTCATCATCAATAACTTGATGAATATCTTCATTTAGAGACTGGTTTTGATTTACTTGTTACTCATGTTTCATTAGATTAGTAAACCTTAGTAATATATATACTAATTAATATTAATATACATCACTGCAATTATGCAATAATCTAAAGAATAAGTTGTGAAACTTGAAAGGGTTCAGAAAAGATTTACAAGGATGTTACCAGGATAGGAGGGTTTGAACTGTAGGGAGATGCTGAATAGGCTGGGGCTGTTTTTCCTAGTGCATCGGAGGCTGAGGGGTGACTTTGTATAGAAGTTTATAAAATCATTAGGGACATGGATAGGGTGAATAGTCAAGATCTCTTACCCAGAGTAAGGGAGTTCAAAACTAGAGGACATAGGTTTAAGTTGAGAGGGGAAAGATTTAATAGGGACTTAAGGAGCAACTTTTTCATGCAGAGGGTGTTGCGAGTATGGAAGAACTGCCAGAGGAAGTGGTGGAGACTGGTACAATGACAACATTTAAAAGGCATCTGCATCGGTATTATGAACAGAAAGGATTTAGATGGTTATGGGTCAAATGCTGGCAAATGGGACTAGATTAGTTTAGAATATCTGGTCGGCATGGACGAGTTGTACGGAAGGGTCTGTTTCCGTGTTGTATATCTCTATGACTTTGCAACATCCTAAGGCTCTACTGGTGCAGTTTAGGCCTAAACATTCAGAAAGAAAAATTATGGTAAATTGAACAAGGCACAGTCAAAATGATAGGTTTCTAAAAGCCAAGAGAATGTAATTAATGAAGGAAATAGACATATTGCACAAATGTCACAGGAGAATGGATATTGCTGGCATGCAGTCCTGACAGAAATGAGGCAAGGCAGAGCTGTGCAGTGCCTTCTACATGAACCAGCACAGCTAGGTGAAGGGTGGAATAATAGACAGGACTGGTTTAGCACAATTTGGACTAAATAGGCCTTGGGGTTTTGATGAATTGAAGTTTTGTATAGCGTAGAGTTCTGGGTATGGGGTTGGGGTTTTGGAAAAGTCCAAATTGGAAGTAATGCTGAAATGAATCAATAATTGAGTTAAGTGGTCCAAAGATGTTTGATTATTTGAAGATGTAAGCAGGGTTCATGGGATATTCTGTTGAAAATTCTTCTGCATGTGAATACATTTACATTGGAAGATTAGAAGAGTAGATTTCTGATTTTGAAGAAGTGCTTTTGCTAAAGTTTAGCCTAATTGGACATTATATAGGAACATGAGAAATAGGAGCAGAGTAGGCAATTCAGGGCTATGAGTCCACTCTGCCATTCATTGGGATCATGTTTGATCTACTTCAATGCCATTTTCCTCTGTATCCCCATATCTCTTAATATTTTTAATACATAGAAATCTCTCAATTTTGAACATATTCAATGACTAAGCCACCACAGCCAAAGAAATCTTCTGGGACCAAAAAAAACCAAGGATTTATCACCCGCTAAGTGAAGAAATTCCTCCTGTTCTCAGTTCTAACTGCTTTACCCCTTTATTCTAAGACTGTTCTCTGATTTAGGACCACCCCTGGCAGGGGAAACATCTTTCCTGTGTTTGCCATGTTAATTCCTGTAAGAATTTTGTATATTGAGATCACTACTCATTTTCTAATTTCCAGAGAATATTTGCCCAGTCTATTTAATCTTTCCTCATAGAACAATCCCTCCATCCCAGAAAATGCTTTGGTGACCCTTTGTTGTACTCTTTTCATGACAAGGATAAGTAAATAGACATAGCCCTAAGTCCTAAGTCCTGCAAACTCTGTATAGACACTTTTAGTCAACATGTGTTATGATGCAACTCTGGAACAGGTGGGACTTTAACCCTAGCCTTCTGGCTCAAAGTTAGGGACACTACCACTGTGCCACAAGAACCCTATCAAGGCAATGTTTGTAATTGCAGTAAGAGTTCTTTACTCCTGTAGTCAAATACTCATCTAATAAAGGGTGCCTTTATCGCTTGCTGATTGACTAATTTTAATCAGCAGATGACTCATTTTTTCTCTTTGTCGTTGAGGCCCCGATAAATGGTTGCCGTTGTGAGCCCTTGATCAATAAACTTGAGAACCGTCTTGAAGCCACAAAGGAAGAAATAAAAGCCGAACTTGAAATTGTGCAAGGAAAATTGAATGCAAAACTTGGAGAACTGGAAGGAAGAAATAAGCATGAGGTAAAAGAGCAATATTTTCTGACCTTGTGGTCCATCAGTAGTTTGTAAATGTGCTGATTTAAAGTGTTTTAATCAATAGTGTTTTAGTTGGATAATTTAAATAATTAGTTTTAAACCTATTTGAAGTGGGGTTCAAGGCTCTGGCACAATGGTTCATTAACTATACAATTGGCTCCAGCTACAAATTAACAACAGCTTTTGGATGCTGAAGGATAAAAACATAGGGAACTGGGTTTCCTGATGGTGCCAGGGATTGTATTGCTGACTGAATTATTTTCTGTAGAAATTCACATACATCTCATGTCAGGTGTTCTTAATGTAAAAGCGAAAAAATATTGAAATACAATGCTTTCAGGAGAGTGCAGAAGAGGTCTACCAGGATGCTGCCTGGATTAGAGAGTCTGAGCCATAGGAGAGGCTGAAAAAAACTAGGGTTGTTTCCTCTGGAACATCAGAGGCTGACAGGAAACTTGATAGAAATCTACAAAATAATGAGATAGGGTTGACAGTCAGAATCTTTTTCCCAGAGGTGGAATGTCTGGTACTACGGGGCATGCATTTAAGGTGAGAGGGGAGAGGTTCAAAGGAGATGTGAGGGGCAAGTTTTTTACACAGAGAATGATCGGTGTCTGGAACGTGCTCCCAGGGTTGGTGGTAGAGGCAGAAGCTTCAGGGACATTTAAGGAGCTTGTAGACAAGCACATGAATGTGCAAGGAATGGAGGGATATGGACCAAGGGCAGTCAGAAGGGAATAGTTTAATTTGGCATCTTATTCAGCATAACATCGTGGGCCAAAGTGCCCGTTCCTATGCTGTTCTGTTCTATTTTCTATGTGTCCAATGTGAATCCACTTCATTCAGAGGAAATCAGAGATTGCAGAGTTCTTATTAGAACTTTCTTGATCATAATTGGCTGTATTTGCCACTGGATGTAACTTTTCCGTAGTAGAATCCCAGGAATTCCTGAGTGTTTTCTGGAGTATTATTTTATGATCAAAGCAAAAATTATAATCATTAATGGAATTTCCATTCTTGTGGAATGTTCAATGATTAACCAAAGCCAGTCCACATCATCTCCCTAAATCCTTAGTATAGTTAAGTGTGTTGTGTAACACTACTGCTTTTTTTTAATTGACCTATTTTTCTAATCAACCTGTTCAGAAATGTTATTACACATCTCTGGAGCAGGTGGGATTTGAACTGGGCCTCCTAGTCCTGGTAGGGAGACTCCCATTGGGTCACTGGAGAGCACCTAAGATCTCGGTTGGAAGCTAGCAATTTTAGCCAGAATGGGGACACTCACTGTTAGTGAGCCTAATCACCAGAATTAGATTGACCATCCTATAAATTACACATGCACTGAGGATGTCCAGCTCTACTTCACCAATTCTGCCTTAGTTTCTATGATTGGTATTATGTTAATGAGTGCCTGCTGAGCCTAAAGTTACAAAGTGAAGTAGCAGAAGTTCTTGGAGCTCACTCAGTAAAACTGATTTCATTCAAATTCCATGAGTCTACCTCAATTACAGGTTAACCCACCAGATTACAACCTTGGTATTCTACAAGTCCAATATCC
This sequence comes from Rhincodon typus, assembly GCF_021869965.1. NCBI lineage: Eukaryota > Metazoa > Chordata > Chondrichthyes > Orectolobiformes > Rhincodontidae > Rhincodon > Rhincodon typus. The sequence continues at coordinate 35,531,639 of NC_063336.1, forward strand.
AGTCCATTATTGAGATTAGATACTTCCAGCTTTGAAACATTGAACTTGCCCTAACCTTCCTATTCTTGTTGAGTCTGCCTTCAAATGGAAAAGCATCTAATTAAATTTTGTTGTGCTGAGGGTACCAAGTGCTTACTGCACATATGCTGACAGCTAAATGTATGGGGATAAAGGAACTTCAGATCTGGATGAGGTTAAAATAGAAATCATGCTTTTAAAATAGAGAGTTAGCAATCAGAGGAATGGCACCATTTGATGACCATAATATGTGGTTCTTCTAGTTATCCTATGATAAAGAAAGTGCCTCTTTAACTACGTTGCATTTTCCCTGGCACATGATCTTTTGGCTCAGTCTATGTTTCATAACTTTTGTTTTAGTCATATGACTAGGGAAACAGTTGTAGATCAATGTTGAGATTAACTATCCATTCCAACGCTTCAGCTGTTGCAGTATTAATTGTGACGGCACAAGGAATGGATCTGTCAGGACAATAGTTCAGGACATGGGCAATGGTTTGACTTGAACAGCCACAGTCACAATTTGGCCTTTTCCACATATTCCAATTAACTAAATAAATAAAGGTATCATCCTGTTCTAAGCTGACATTTCTCTCTAGCAGCACTCAATGAATATCAACACAACCTGAACAGATAAACGTATTCTGTGTCAGCTACTTCTCAATAATGGCACCCCCGAGTCCAAATGTTCAAGACCCACTTCAGTGTTGTGAGGACAAAAGTCTAGGCTGACAATCTGGTGCAGTAGTGATGGAGTGCTGCACTGTTAGAGATGCCATCTTTCAGCTGAGATGTTAAACTGAGGCACTATCTGCTCTCTGAGGTGGATATAAAACATTCAGTGCCATTATCCTTAAAGTGGTGCAAACAAGTTATTCCCAGAGTCATGTCCAATGTTTATCTCTTAAGTCAATATATCAAAAACAGGTTTTCTGGTCATTATTGTATTGCTATTGTCACATTGCTAATCTTGCAATAATGACTACTGTAAAGTGCTTTGGGACTTCCTGAAGTTGTGAGAGATGCTATGACAGTTTACATCTTTGTTTTTTGTTCAAATGAAGTGGCTACTTGTTTAATATTTTCAAAATATTTTCTATTTTATTCTCAATATGTGTTTATTTACATTGAAAGAACAGTGAAATCTGGCACAATGTTTAAGATGAGTATATGGTATTCCTGAAAAACAAAATCAGGAGGTAAATTCTACGCAGTTACAAGAATTTAACACAATACAAATGTTTGCCTGTTAAAAACTCAGATCAGAGTCCTAGATAAACTAACATCTGAGAGGATCTCAGCTGAACGGACAGAATGCCTCCATCGTATTGACCAGCGTGCAGTGCTCGAGAGACTGGAAGGAGACAAACGCCAGGTAAAACCATAAATCCTGATGACAAGATTAAAAAATGGTTTTCTTTTGCTGTTCCTTTACATAATGTAAGAATCCTGGGAAATCCTAACCTGGCATTTCCTTGTCAGTGAACAAGGCATCCAAGTTGGATCACAAGCAAAAATTTTGGGTTCGTGAACTCTGAGGCAGCAATGGCTGCTGGGGAGCTCTGACCAAGATATAACAGCTGTACAGCTCTAACATTTCTCCCTGAGTGGTGATGACAATTTTCAAGTCTTGTGATGAGGTCACGGAGGGAAAAGTTTGGGACGCAGTAGACTACATATTAGAGTTTTCATGTTATGTAATATAATGGTACTTTTATTCAAGTATATTTTTATTCCTCTTAGGGATATGCCATGGTAAAATGTGGCCGAAGAGTGATTTGATTAGAAATTGCAGTTTGCGCCTTTATTGGCCCTGAAAACTTTGCAAGGAAACATACAGTCAAAAAGTAAACTTCGGCCAGAATCTAGCAGAGTGCAAACAAAGTAACCTGCTGTTGTGAGATGTACAAGTAAAATCTAGAGCCTCAGATGCAGACCAGAGCAAGCAAAAGCACATTGAATCCAAAGCAAGATAGCTGGTGCTAAGGCTGTCATTTTTTTTTTGTTTCAGCCACATCAGCATGTTGATAAGGCTCAGAGAATATCAGAAATTAAGAGAGTCTGACCTGGTTTAGTGGCATAGATGTGTGTTACACCTTTGTAACTGAGCTATTCAAGCAAGAGCAACATGAAGGTTGTAAATTAAATTGGTCTCCATAGACTTTGCTGTGTAGCAAGAGGATGAGAAAGTGAAAGTATTACCCATTGCATTGACTGATGCAGTGGTACCTGGAGAACAATCAAGGTCCAGTTATGTAAAGGTTGCACTTCTAACTGAGGGTGAAGGAATTTTTAAAAAGTTCCAGCAGTAATCACCTCCATATTTTCTTAAATGGGATACAAACTGCTAGCAATGCCAGGATTTGTTGCCATCCCAAACTGCCCCTTGAACTGAATGGCTAAGAGTGTACCGCACTGTTTGGGTTTGGGATGACATGTTGGCCAGACTAGGTAAGGACATTAGTGGCATGAGGACATCAGGTTTTTCCAGCAATTGACAATAGTTTCATGTTCACCATACTGATATTGGCTTTCAATTCCAGACTTTATTAATTGAATTTAAATTCCACCAGCTATAGGTGTATCCAGAGCATCAGCATGGTCTCTGGATACCAGTTTAGTAACATTGTTTGAGTAGATGATGGCCTAGTGGTATTATTGCTAGACTACTAGTCTAGAGACCCAGATATATTCTGTCGTCCTCGGTTTGAATCCTGCCATGGCAGATATTAGCATTTGAATTCAATAATAATCTGGAAATGAGAGTCCAATGATAACCATGAAACCATCTGATTCACTAATGTCCTTTAGGGACGGAAACTGCTATCCTTACCTGGTCTGGCCTACATGTGACTCCAGATCCACAGCAATGTGGTTGACTCTTAACTGCTTTCTGGGCATTAAATGCTGACCTGGCCAGTGACCCCACATCCTGTGAATGAATAAATAAATGAGAACTACCGTGCCACCTAATCTATAACTTGTGCAATTTATATGCAACTTTCACATTAGCAAGGTATATTCTATGATTAGATTGTGATCATGGCTGAGATGCCTTACATGGAGAATTTAAAACCTCAGTTGCGTAATTTGGAGGTAATGTGTCCTTGTGTTTAGGGGGAGGAACATCTTCCCTCATTAAGAACATTGTACTTGGGAGCAGGAATAGGCCATTTGGCTCTTAAAGCCTGCTACACCATTCAATAAGATATTGGCTGATCTGGTTGTAGCCTTAGATCCACATTGCTGTCCGATTGATAGGCCTTCAAACCAATCACTGCACAAGATTTAACCCCTGATCAATGGGTATTCTTTTTATATCCTCCCATGTAAAGTACTCCTATCTATCAATGTCTGTAGCATCAAACTGATGCTATGAGCACTGTAGTGAACAGTAATAAACATGCAATCAACTTCAGTTTGCCACACTAATGGTGTGGCAACTTGTATGAACTTTATAACCAGCCACCTTGAGCGTCTGCTTACATAAGTTTCAGAAAACCGGCTCATGCTGCCCCATGCCCCTGTCTTGACAACAGAGCATGCAGAAAAATCCACTGGCCATCTCAGTACCAAGAAGCTCAAGGTAACATAGCACACTGAAACACCACTGGGCTCCCTGGCCCTCTGATGCAGTGCAGAGATATCTGAGTAGACTTAAGAACAGAACAGGCAGGCATTATTGAAAGTACGTTGTAAATATATATTTTCTTAAATTAGCCACTTTATCTTATTAGGTCCAGAATTCTGTTGTTTGAAGGTGTTTGTTCAAAGGGACAGAATTCCTTGTGTGTCTCCTGTCTGGAGCTCTGCCTCCACCTGTTGATTTTCTGTGATACTATTGAGAGAGCAGAGTGGTCTGTGAACTCTGATGGAAGAACATCTCACATTTGGTGTTGTTTTCCTTTTTGCATTTTCTGTGGAAGTCTCTCATTTTCCCTCCTGCTGTTGTTCTGCCTTTATTATCAGCATTTATTTGAGAAGGCTGATGTTTATCTTGTCCACTTGTTTTACTATTTTGAAGAACAAAGAACAATAAACAGTACAGCACAGGAGTAGGCCCTTTGGCCCTCCAAGCCTGCGCTGCCACATTTTGCCCTTCCATACTAAAACTGTCTTCACTTACAGGATCCATATCCCTCTATTCCCTTCCTATTCATGTATTCGTCAAAGTGCTTCTTGAATGCTGCTATTGTGTCTGCTTCCACCGCCTCCTCTGGCAACGTGTTCCAGGCACTCACCATGCTTTGAAAAACCTGCCTCACACATCTCTTTTAAACTTCCCCCCCACTTACACCTGGAATCTGAGTCCCCTAGTAATTGATCCCTCCATCCTGGGAAAAAGCCTCATACTTTCCACTCTATCCATGCCATTCACAATCTTATAAACTTTTTTCATAGCTAAAATCCCTCATACCAGGCAACATCTTGGTAAACCTTTTCTGCACCCTCTCCAAAGCATCCACATCCTTCTGGTAGTGTTGTGACCAGAACTGTATGTAATATTCCAGTGTGGCCCAACTAAAGTTCTAAAAAGCTGCAGCCTGACTTGTCTATCCTTGTACTCCATCCCCCTTCCAATGAAGGCAAGCATGCCATAGGCCATTTTTACTACCTTATGTACCTGGGCTGCCACCTTCAGTGATCTGTGGACCTGCACACACAGATCCCTCAACATATCAATACTTCTAAGGGTTCTGCCATCCACTGTATAATGTCTACCAGTACATGACCTTACAAAATGCATCATCTCAGATTTGTCCAGATTGAACTCCATCTGCCATTTTTCTGCCCATTCTTCCAACTGACCTATATCCTGCTGTATCCTCTGACAATCCTCCTTACTATCTGCAACTCCACCAATCTTTGTATCATCTGCAAATTTACTAATTAGACCAGCTATATTTTCCTCCAAATCATTTATGTAGACCACGAATAGCAGAGGTCCCAGCATTGATCCCTGTTGAACACCACTAGTCACAACCCTCCATTCTGAAAAGCATCCTTCCACTGCTACCCTCTGTCTCCGATGACTAAGCCAGTTCTGTATCCATCTTGCCAGCTCACCCCGATATCATGTGACTTCAGCTTTTGTGCCAGTCTGCCATGAAGGACCTTGTCAAAGGCTTTACTGAAGTCCATGTAGACAACATCAACTGCTTTTCCTTCATTAATTAGCTTCATCACCTCCTCAAAAAAACTTGATCAAGTTAGTGAGGCACAACCTCCTCCACACACAATCATGCTGTCTATCGCTAATAGGTTATTTCGGATAAATTTGTCAAATCTTCCTTGTTTGAGAGATAATAGCCTTAATGCCCCAAGCCTATTTTAATTCCAGGAAACCTGAGTTGCATTAACTTTTCCAGTGTTTTCATATCCACCTAAATCTATTCACTATCCTAACTTTATCCTATCTTGGTGTTTTCCTATTCTATCACATTGACATAGTGACCATTTGGGGGATATTTTTGTTCATTATTGTTGGTCTGTGTTAAAATCACAATCATAAAACATAAAACACCAAAACTATGCTGACTGTGATCGTTGTAGTCAAAAATTAGGGGTTGGTAAGTTCTTGTGAGGTATGCCGCTTGCCCCTGTAACTTTGGCAGAAAAGCTGAGGAAATGCCAGTGGAACAGCTTTTGTTTTCAGTTATTCTATGCATTGAAACTGATAGTTATCCATAATTTGTTGCTTAGTTTTTGTGATATGTCTTTTTCTCCAATTGAGAAAACAGGCCTGAAATTCGGTTCGTGTGCACTGTCTGCTTAATTGTTCCCTTCTTCTTTGCAGTCTTCACTGGTGGATGATATGAAATCTTGGTGTATGTCAAAGCTTCAAAATCTTGAGCTGAAGTTATCAGGAGAACTGCGATCTAAATCTGCAACCCCCACCAGTGAAATTGTGCCAGAAGGTCTAGGACCTGATGCCGTTCTAAGCACCAGGGACCATGGAACTGTCCAGATGTGTCCTGTTACACAGCAAGCAGGAGAACTATTACAACATCCTGACATCAACCTACATGATTGTTTGTTAGAAGAATCAGGAGGTGCCAAAATCCAATCCCCAGTTGAAGCATTATGTAGACAACAGGATATTCCACCAGGTATGAATTACATCTTGATATACTTTATAAAAGGAGCAGCTTAAACAAATCTTCATCCTTTACTGATAAAATGAGGATTGTAAGTAAAATCTTGGAATGGGTATTAAAAATGGTTAAAAGCATTCACCATACAGCTTGGCACACTTATTACAAATGTGCAGGTTAGATGGATTAGCCATGCTAAATTGCCTGTAGTGTCCAGTGTTAGGTGGGTTAGCCATGGGAAATGCAGGGTTACAGGGATAGGATTGGGGGTTGGTCTTGGAGGATTGGTGTGGACTCAATGGGCTGAATGGCCTGCTTCCACACTGTAAGGATTCTACAAAGTATATGAATTCTGCCCCTAGTAATTGGAAGCAATCTTTGAATATTTAAATTAATTGTTTCCTTTTGTCCTCCTAAAATTTGATTCTAAAGGCCACTCAGTTAAGATTTGTGAACAAATGACAAGATTTTGTTGAAAAGAGAAAGTTATCAGAAGTAATGACTTTGATAGATCCTTTTAAGACATCCTTCAAATTGTTCGGAGTAAATATTTCAAAGGTTGTTAAAATAGGCCGTCGGAGTGTTATCAAACCACTGGAGCTTGAAGGTATCCTGACCTTCTACAATTCAATCATAAAGGTGGATGATCTATATCTGATACAATCATACCTCAATGGATGAAGCTGGAGGACTAGACAAGTACTAGAATGTGTCATTGTTGGAATTTTTCTTTGAACAGTGAGAAATGGGAGCATATAGCGGGGATCATAATGTTACAAAACCCCTGTCCAGGAATTCCGCAAAGGTATTGCTGGATGTAGAGTTGGGTGGTTGTTTCTGTCCGGCAGTCTGACCCTGTCAAGTTGTCATCTAAAATCACAGGAACACAATAATTTACATAATTGGAGATTGTGCCCACCAGCATGTAGAATATTGGAGCAATGCTGTGTAGTCATGGCCTAATTGAAGATATGGGTCTCTTAATTGCTCCCACTCTGGGAAACTCTGAATCAAGTGATTCATGCTTCTGAATGAGTCATAGAGCAGCATGTGTATCTGCTTCTTTCAGGTATATTTACTGCTACCCATTTAAGAACTATTTCTGTCAGAATTTTAATGGGGACTCACAACCACATCCCACTTCTGTCCCATATTTTCCCTGCAATCTAACATCTGGAAGGAGGCACTGCAGCCAGGAAAAGGATTTCCTTTGTCAGTGGCTATTTTCAAAAAGGTTAAAAAAATTACAGAAACAGCTTCTACCCCAGATTTTTCCCTCTCTTCTGTCATATGCCTGACTCGACCCTACAAAGCACCAGGAATCCTTAATGATTCCATGTAATTGTGTTTCACATTAAAACTATCAAACTCATCCGTACTGGTTTTAAAGAGATAAGGAAGGACACACTGAGCTTTTATGAAAAGGAAATACATTTTGTTTAGTGCAAGGGTCACATTTCCTCTCTGTTGCAGGGTGGCACTGTAATTACTTGTTCATTTAGGACTACTCTCAGTTTAGAGAAACATGTCGAGAAGATTATCCTAGGAAATGTCTCTCAAACGAGGAACGAAAACATGTACTTGTTACCTCCATATGTTCATTACGTTGTGTAGAACAGTAACAATCACTTTCTTTAGGAGTGGCAATACATCCACAAGTGATGCCTTTTTCAGATTAGTAAAATATACTTTTTGAAGGAACATGCTTGTCTTTTGTAATATTTAATGTTTTTGCAGGAACTGCACAGTCGGCACTGACTGCTTCTAAATCCGCCTTAACCACTGCCCAAGCAATTTCTCTTCCAGCTGTTCGACCAAAGGAAAGGGCTGTTTATTCTGCTCCCCCTTCTAAAACACCCCACGACTTGACACCTGTGGAGCAGCCGTTGCCAAAATCTAGTCATGTTAAGTTTCAGACATCTAGTGAAACTTCAGCTGTGAAAATGGACCAACCGTTGAGAGTTCATCCACTTCGGGGATACAATCAAAACAAAAGCACCCAGACTAAAAAATCTCTCAGTGTAAGACATAGGCAACAACAGAGCAGCACGTTGCTTTCTGCTGCACAGTGCATGGAGCAACCTCACACATTGGTCAAGGAGAGCATACCTGTGCTTGAAATCACTCAATATTTTTTTGAGGCAGTTTCCACACAGATGGAAAAGTGGTATGAGAGGAAGATTGAGGAAGCAAAATGTCAAGCTGATCAGAAGGCCCATCAGGATAAAGTCGCTTTGCTGGAGCAGATTAAAAGCTTAGAAGAAGAATTACAGAAACTTAGGACTAAAATGCAGAAAGATAGCTAGCAGATGCCAGTCAAAGACACTCTTTCCTATCAAGTTAAATATTACCTGTGGCAACTGACACCTCAATATTCTTAGCTGGAGAGTAGCACATAAGAATTAACATAAGTGTATGTGGGCTTCCACTGTACAGGAGACTTGTATTTTAAAAATTGCATAATGTTGTTTTGCATTTGTTGGTCTCTTGAGTTACAAATTCAACCTCTTACCACCCTATTTCAGGGCCTACCCGTAACATTAAAAAATATTTTATGCCTTATGTTCATCAAAACTAAGCACGAAATAAATTCACTGATAGACCCTCATGCTTCTGTATTGTACAAGTTAGTAAATTATTACTCATGAAAAGTGTTGCAAGCAAATATATTCTAATTACATTCCTGTTATATTGTACCATGGCAGATTAAATGTTGCACATTGTGTACGTCAGTACTAATGCTATTCACAGGTTTAATATGGGCTCAGAGAATTAACAAAAAAATGAATATGATAAATATTATAATCTGAAAATGAAGCAAATTACATTTTAAGTTTTTTTTTGCATTTGAATACCCATTGTATCAGAAGTTGTTTAAAATTTATTGACTAAAATGCACAGGGTAAACACTGACTTATGGTTACTGCTGTTAGATTCTGGCAAATCCACCACACACAGTGATACATAGAATATGATGAGGTGGATTTGAAGTGGATGTAATCATGGATATAAGTGACCAGAGATTTCTGTGGAGATTTTTGCTTCACGTGACTACGTGCTGGCGAATCAAACAAGTTGAGAATTAACCAGGAAGAGTATTTTTCATTCCAAAAATTCCATTGTGTGATGGGTGTTAGGGGATGGTGGTTGAGATTTGATAACGTTACATCTTTGCTGTTTTACAGCCTTTACAATGTATCCGGTCCCAGTTGTCCATAGGTTAATGTATAACAGACTAGGCAGCAGTCAAAGTGGATTTGAAGATTTAACAGTAAAAGAAAGTTAAAGCAACTCTTTAAAGTGTGCCCTATATACAGATTTGGACTATTCCATACTTTTTTCCTTTGGCTCAATTAATTTCAAAGTCTTTCTGCTATAAATTCTGAACAGTGTAACTTTTTAAAATTTAATCTATCATGGGATGTGGATATTGCTAGAAGACCAGTATTTGTTTCCCATCCCTCATTACCCTCGAACTAAGTGGCTTGCTTGGCCGTTTCAGACCAGTTAAGAGTCAATCACAATTATGTATTTTTAGCCGGATCAGAAAGCAACAGCAAATTTCCTTCTCTGAAGGATATTAATTGTCTGGGAGAGAGGGGATTTGTCAAGGTGGGATGCAGAATGGTGGCGCAGTAAACTAAGTCCAGAGACCCAGATAAAGTTTTGGGGACCCTCTGGGTTCGAATCCTCCCCATAGCAGATGTTGAAATTTCAAATCAATTAAAAACCTGAAATTAAGAGTCTAATGATGACCATGAAACCATCGTTGATTGTCAGAAAAGCCTATCTGGTACACTAATGTTCTTTAGGCAAACAACTGCCATCCTTACTTGGTCTGGTCTACATTTGACTTCAGACCTATAGAAATGTGGTTGACTCATCAGTTAGGAATGGGCAGTAAATGCTGGCCTAGCCAGTGATGCTAACATCCCATGAATGAATTAAAAAATGATATTGACAGAACCCAATGACAGTTTCATGGACACCTTTTAGAATTAGAATCCCTACATTGTGGGAACAAGACATTCAGCCCAACAAGTCCACACCAACCCTCAGAAGAGCATCCAAACCGTGACCTAGTCCCCCTACCCCATCCCTGTAACCCCGCATCTAACTTGAAGCCAAAAACAAACACAACATCTGGTGTTGTTTTGTACATTTTTGCTAGTTATTTCCTAATATCTGGCCTTAGGAACTGTGGGTTTGCCAGGATGGAGAACATTGTCAACCATTGTCCATGCTAAATTACCCAGTGTTCAGGCCAATCCACCTATCTTGCACGTCTTTGGACTGTGGGAGGAAACCCACGCAGACATGGGAATAATGTGCAAACTGCACACAGATTGTCACCCAAGGGTGGAACTGATCCCAGGTCCCTGGCGCTGTGAGGCAGCAGTGCTAACCACTGAGCCACCATGCCGCCCTGAGATTAGATTCAGATTTTGTTAAATGGAATTAAATTCCACTAGCTACCATGATGAGATTTGAACCCATGTCCTCAAAGGATTATCTTGAGTCTCTGGATTACTGCTTTGGTGGTGTTACCACTTCAGTACTGTCTCCCACTCCTGGCAAGGTGGATGATGAATTTCCAAATTGGATTCCTATCATATTTTTGTTTTCTAAAGGGGAAAGGAAGGATATCAAGCCATTGGGATAGTATCAGAGGAAGTTTATGGACATTGTTTCTGTTGCAATTGGAGAGACACTGGTAATAGTGTAAGCAATTTTTTTGCACAATATCAATAATAAACACTTTTAATGAAGTGCATTTTAAAATGTGTTAGTTTTCCCACATTATTGCTCATGGTCTTTGGATTAGGGAATGGTACACAAGTTGAGCAAGTCAGAATCTGTCACTCACAACATCGAGATGTAGGACACTCAGGTTAGGTCTTGATGTGAGTGGAGCCATAGCATTTCGAGGAAGAGGGAGGGATCAGAAACAAGCCCAGGGTGAATTCAATGCTGAAGGAGCCTGCAGAGCTTTTATGGCAGCCAAAAATTTAGTGCATAAATGAAACTTTATAAAAGTTACAACTACTTGATAACAGTAAAGAAAAAATGTGCAGGATCATGAGCATATTTGTTGCCTTACCAGCATTCTGAAAACCTTAAGTACTAACTATTCTTGCCAGATGTCCATATTTCACCATTTCTCCATTTAACAAGTGCAAGGAGCCCTCTTGTGACACAGTGGTGATGCCCCTATCTTTGGAACAGGAGACCCAGGTTAAAGTCCCACTTGCTCCAGAGGTGTGTAATAACATCGCTGAATGAGTTGATTAGAAAAATAAGTTTGACAATTGCAGGTATGTACTTTCCTAAATTTGTAGCCCTAATTATTATCAAGTTATTATATTTGTTGCCACAACTTCTACAAAACTTAATAAATCTGCCAGCAGTGGTTGATCACCAAAATGGCAGCCAAAGCAACAAATGGGACTAAAATAACTACAGAAGTTGCAAATATTTTGATGATATGGGGGTGCCTGATACTAACCATCAAAATGATAACAACTTCTTCATTAACCAGGAGATATTAGATATTTTGCTTTCTTTATTTAGTTTACAAATGATAAAATGTGCAAGAATGGTGGTTAACTCTTGTTATTGGATCTGTAAAATTTACATCCTCAAGGTGAAAATAATTGTAGTTTAGATATAATGAGCTATTGGTACATTTGGGATTAGAAGAACTTAATGTTGCAAAGGATTTAAATTTTATAAGTAACCAGCAGCTTCGTTAGAAGTTCACTACTGACCTCCCAACAGCTACAAAATGCTGTTTAGAAAATGAATTTCATGAATGTAGTAAATGTATGTCACAGTATTGATTTTGAAAGGTCTTGTTCATTTCGGACAGAAATAATTTTGATCATGATGTGTGAGATGTACTTTGGACAGCAAGACTTCATTGTAAAACTGTATCTTTTCTTTATGCCAATTTAGTATTGTGATTTCTATGTAATGCACAACATCATGGTTGAAATAATGACATGGATACTTGTATGTATGAGACATCAATAATATTTAAAGATTATTCAGCAGAATAAACAATCATCATCAGCCTTGTTGTGCAAATTCTCTGGGATTTAAGCTTTGGGCCGAGGTCACAATTTCTCATGCTTAATCTCAGCACAAGGGCTGTCAAATTGGAAGTTAATGCTTCCCCCATTTGAAACAATCATTAAACACACTGCCTTGCAAGTAGAGAACCCAATCCTGGTTGAAAGGCTCCAATTGAAATCTGTCATCAACCCTGTTGAGTCTGATCCTCATATGTTCTGGGTAATTACTGGACTAAAAACTTGAACTCATCCCACAAACAGGTAGGACACTGGTTTAGTTCCATTTCTGTGAAGCCAGAAGAAGCTGAAATAATTCAAACATTATAAGTAATAATCCAAATGACTGCCAGTTTGGACTCCCCTTACCATACCTCCCCCTTTCCCACCTAGAGTCATAAACATTGTAATAGACCCTTCAGTCTGACTTGTTCATGCCAACCAGATATCCTAAACTGAACTAGTCTGATTTGCCTGTTTTTGGCCCATATCCCTCTAAACCTTTCCTATTCATGTACATGTCCAAATGTCTTTTAAATGTTATAATTGCACCCCCTTCTAACACTTGCTGTGGCAGCTCATTGCATACTTGCAACACCCTCTGTGTGAAAAGCTTGCCTGTCAGGTCCCTTTAAATCTTTCCCCTCTCACCTTAAACCTATGCCCTCTAGTTTTGGACTCCCTATCCTTGGAACAAGACCTCGGCTGTTCACCTTATCCATGCTCCTCATGAATTTATAAACCTCTATAAAGTCACCCCTCAGCCTCTGACACTCCTGCAAAAAAAGCTCCAGCCTATCCAGTCTCTCCTTATAACTCAAACTACCTCAGATCTGTGTACCAGCTTTGCATAAGAGCCAAACAAAATACCTAATGTTTTCATTGGTGAGATGCATCTGATGCCCATCTGCTGTCTGTTTCATACAAATGTTTGCTCCAGAAACCAATGTTTCCTGAAGTTATCCCCATATCTTTCAACCTGTATTACGAGTGATAAGATAGTTATTTGGATCTACAACAGTCCAAACATCCCACTCATATCAATAGAGTAATTTATTCCTCATCAATGTCAAGTAAACAGATGTTGGTTGCAACTTGCAGATACAATATTGTGACAAGCGTTTAATTATGTTGATATTTTAAACAGGTCAGAAAAGCTGATTGAGCCACTGAACTGTAGTACAGTGTTTGCATCATATCTATTATTTGCTTGTAGGTTGGTGAAACTTATAATAAATTTCTTATGTTATTTCTGTATACCCAATGAGAAAAAAATGCTCCCAATTTCTTCTTTCAAAACAGTATTTTCTTAAAACTACTAACATAGCCAGGTTGTTTTTTGCATTAAATCGATTTAAGTCTATATGGCATGCTCCCTGAAGCAACCTATGTCATGACCTTGTGTATACTTAATATATTATTAAAAATGTAGTTTGTTTTTGTTTTAAAGAAGCCCTATGAATTCCAGATTGTACAAAATACAAAAATTGATTGTGGAGAATTTTTTTTTATTTTTGCTGTGAATTTGGATGTAGAGAGAGTAGCAAATAAATCAACATTTGTTTAAAGTTCTCATTTCAATGTTACATTGACTTGAGGATAGATTACTACAACAATTTGCATTTATATAAACAACACCCGTGGTTCTCTAGCATCTGTAACATGGCAAAACATCCAAAGCTAGCACTTCTATTCCCCTGCCAGTCAGTTTTTATCTCAACAACATTGACAAAAATGCCCTCGGGTGACTTGGTCATTATGGTCATCGATGCTAACAGCGCAGAATGAAGCCATTCAGCCTAACATGTCCATACCAGTCAAGAAAGATCTGGCAACACTAATTCCACTTACCAGCACTTGGCACGTAGAAGCCAATGGCAATACAAGTGACTATCTAAAAATGTTAGGAGTTTCTGATTTAGCCTCTCTTTCAGGCAGAGAGTTCCAGATTCCCACCACCCTCTCAGTGAAAAAAAATTTCCTCAAATCTCCTCTTAGCCTCTACATCTCCTCTTGGCCTCTACCACTTACCTTAAATCTATATCTCCTGCTAATTGACTCCTCCACTAATGGAGAAAGTGCTATCCTGTACAACCTATCTATGTCCCTCATCATTTTAAACACATCCATCGGGTCCCTTCCCTCAACCTTTTCTGCTCCAAGGAAAACAATGCCAAAACACAGGCAGCATCCTGGTGAGGTTCCTCTGCATCCTCTCTTGTGCAGTCACATCCTTCCTATAATGCAGTGACCAGAACTGCATGCGGTACTCCAGTTGTTGCCCACGCTGTATTGTATACAGTTCTAGCATTACCTCCTTGCTATTGTCTTCTATGCCTTGGCCAATGAAGGCAAGTATTCCATATGCCTTCTCAGCCAGCTTACCTATCTGCCCTGCTATCTTCAGGGATCTATGGATAAGAACACCAAGTTTTCCCTGATCTTCAGTACTTTTTAGGTACCTACCATTCAATGTAATCTGTTGTCTTTTTAGTCCTCCCAAGTGCATCACCTCACATAGTTTGGATTGAATTCCATTTGGCGTTGTTCTGCCCACCTGACCAGTCCGTTAATATCCTCCTGCAGTTTACAGCTATCCTCCTCACCATTTACCATCCTACCAATTTTCATGTTATCCATGAACTTCTTGATCAGACATTTAAGACCAAATAATTAATGTGCACCACAAACAGCAAGGCCCCAGCAACGAGCCCAGCAAAACCTTATGGAAACAGGCTTGCAGTTAGAAATGCCCCTGGACTACACACCTCTGCTTCCTGCCACTAAGTCAATTTTGGATCCAATATGTGACTTTGCCTTGAAATTCACAGGTTCTTACTTTCGTGATCAGTCTGCCATAAGGGACCCTAACAAAAGCTTTACTAAAATCCATGTACACCACATTACGTGCATTACCCTCTGACCTTTCTGGTTACCTCCTCAAAAGATTTGGTCAAACTTGTCAAAAATAAGTCTCTTCACAAGTCTATGCTCAATATCACTGATTAATACATCTCTTTCCAAGTGCAGATACATGCTGCCTTTCACAATTCTTTCTAATACCTTCCCCACCATTCAGGTCAGACGGATTGGCCTTTAATTTTCTGATCTAACCCTATTTTTCTTTTTTAATAAGGGGACAATGTTAGCAGATGCCTAGCCCTTTGGTATCTCACCTGTGACCAGACCAGATTTGAAAATTACTACCAAGGGCCCTGTGATATCTCTTTTGCCTTCTTCAACCGGATATCATGTATCTTATCTGTGCCTGCCAATGATTTTTAAGGCTTTTATTCATTCACAGGATGTGGACATCGTTGCCTAGATCAGCATTTAATCTCCATCCCTAATTGTCCAAAGGACACTTAAGAGTCAACCACATTGCTGTCGGCCTGGAGTCACATGAAAACCAGACCGGGTAAGGCTGGCAATTTCCTTCCCTGAAGGACGTTAATGAACCAGCTGGGGTTTCCTGACAGTCAGCAACGGTTTCATAGTTATCATTAGATTCTTAATTCCAGATTTTGCTTTTTTCTTTTGAATCTTTTAACTTATTTTGTTTGTTTAGTGTTTTTTGTATTTTGTTGAATGCTTATGTTAATACTTCTCTCTCTGTCTCCAAGTTTATTTCATCTGATATTTCACCGGCCACCACCCTGATGTCTGTACCTGAGTTGTCCTTTTCCATTTTGAAGACCAATACGTTATTAATTGAAACGGTGCCCACATGTTCTGGGTCCACATACAGATTATCTCTATGGTACATCCCTAATGGACTCTACTCATTCTCTTGCTCTTTATTTTACTCAATCCATTCAGATGTTATGATACATCTCTGCAGAGGGTGGGACTTCAACCCAACCTCTGAGTATACACAGGATATTCTGAAGTAGGGAGATAAGCATTTGATGGTTGTGTTCCATATTAGTATTAACAACATAGGCAGAAAGAATGATGAGGTCCTGCAAATGGAATTTAGAAGTTAGTAGGAAGTTGAAAAGCAGAACCTTTAGGGTTGTAATCCCAGGATTACTCCTGTGCCATATGCTAGTGTGGCCAGAAATAGAAAATAATACAGTTGATTGTATGGCTAAAGAGCTGGTATAGGAAGGAGGGATTCAGATAATCTGAATTGTTGGTATATCTTCCAGGGCTGGTGAGACCTGGACAAGAAAGAGGGATTGCACCTAAACTGAAGGGGCACCAATATCTTTGCAGGGAGGTTTGCTGGTGCACTCAGGAGGGTTTAAATGAGTGTGGGAACCAGAACAATAAGTCTGCATGTGGAGTGTTTGAAGAGCGGGGCTAAATCAGATAAGTCTAATAGGAACAACTGGCAGGACCAGGTTAATGAACACTGTGGGACTGTCAATGTGAAGTTCTAATGCAAGGAGTATAACAGATAATGCAGATGAGCTTAGAGCCTGGATTAGTACATGGGACTATGATGTGGTAGACATTACAGAAACCTGATTGCAAGAAGGGCAGGACTGGCAGATCTGGAGTTTAGATATTTCAGCAGCGATAGAGAGGAATGTAAAAAGGATGTGAGAATTGCATTACTGATTAAGGAGAATGTCACAGCTGTATTTAAAGAGGACATCTTGGAAGAATTGTCCAGAGAGGCAATATGCGCAGAGCTCCACAATAGGACAGGTGCAATCATTATGATGGGGCTATAGTGTAGGCCTCCCAATAGCCAGGGGATTTAGAGGAGCAGATATGTAAGCAGATTATGGAAATATGTAAAAACAAAACAACAGGGCTGCTGTAATGTTTGATTTACATTTCCCAATATTCACTGGGTCTTCCTTAGTGCCAATGGGGCAGAATTTGTTTGGTGCTTCAAGAAGGTTTGTTGAAACAATATGTGGGTTGTCCAACTGAGGTGGGGTCATATTAGACCTTGTATTGGGGAATCAGCCTGGCCAGGTGATCGAAGTTTCAGTGGGAATTTTGGAAATGGTGATCATAATTCTGTAAGTTTTAAGATTGTTATGGAAAAGGGCAAGACTAGACCTTGGGTAAAAGTGCTAAACTGGGAGGTGGCTAATTACATGTATGAGGCAGGAACTGGAAAAACTGGATTTAGGGCAGCTATTTGAAGATAAATCCACATTTGACATGTGGGAATCGTTTAAAAACCAGTTAACTAAAGTTCAGGACCAGCACATTCCTGTGAGGATGAAAGATAAGGATGGCAAGATTCAGGAACCTTGGATGATGAGAGATGTTGTAAGTTTAGTCAAATGATTAAAAAAAAAGCATATGTAAAGTTTAGGAAACAAATCAAACAAGGCCCTTGAGGAACATAAAGGAAGCAGAAAAGAACTTAAACAAGAAATTAAGAGGGCTAGAGGATCCATGAAATGTCATTGGCCAGTAGGATTAAGGAGAATCCCAAGGCATTTTATACATATATTGGGAGCAAGAGGATAACTAAGGAAAGGATAGGTCCACTCAAGAAGAATGGAGAAATATTGAGTGCAGCTAGAGCAAGTGGATGATGGTAAGTTTAGAGAAGGGTTGTTGATACTCTAAGGCATGTCGATATTAGGGAGGTGGTGTTCGGCATCTTGCAAACTATTAAGGTAGATAATTCCCCAGGCCCTGATGGAATCTATACTACTAGGATACTAAAGAAGGCAAGGGAGGAGATTGCTGCGCTTGACAGAGACATTATGTCCTCTTTAGCCACAGGCGAGGTCCCAGAAGACTGGAGAATAGCCAATGTTTCTCCTTTGTTCAAGACAAAACCAGGGATAATCGAAGATACAAGACAACAAGGTGCAGAGCTGGATGAACACAGCAGGCCAAGCAGCATCATAGGAGCAAAAAGGCTGATGTTTCGGGCCTAGACCCTTCACCCTGCTTGGCCTGCTGTGTTCATCCAGCTCTGCACCTTGTTGTCTCGG
>NC_063336.1:35550137-35605033 GCF_021869965.1 Rhincodon typus
AGACAACAAGGTGCAGAGCTGGATGAACACAGCAGGCCAAGCAGCATCATAGGAGCAAAAAGGCTGATGTTTCGGGCCTAGACCCTTCACCCTGCTTGGCCTGCTGTGTTCATCCAGCTCTGCACCTTGTTGTCTCGGATTCTCCAGCTTCTGCAGTTCCTACTATCTATAATCCAAGATACTTTAGGCTGCTGAGCCTTACATCGGTGGTCGGGCAATTATTGGAGAAGATTCTTAGAGATAGGATTTACTTACATTTGGAGAAGAATGGACTTATTAGTGCTAGTCAGCATAGCTTTACACAGAGAGGTCTTGTCTCAAAACTTCATTTAGTTTTTTGAGGAAGTGACGAAGATGATTAATGAGGGTAGGGCAGTGGATGTTGTCTACATGGACTTTACTAAAACATTTGACAAGCCTCATGGTAGGCTGGTCCAGAAGATTAAATCACACGGAATCCATGGTGAATTGGCAAGTTGAATACAAACTTGACTTGGCCATATAAGATAGACGGTAGTTGTGGAGAGGTGCTTTCCTGATTGGAGGTCTGTGACCAGTGATATTCTGCAAGAATCAGTGCTGGAACCTCTGTTGTTTGTAATATATATAAATGACTTGGATAAAAATGTTGATTATCTGATTAGTAAGTTTGCAGATGACATGGAAATTGGTGGAGCTGTGGATAGTGAGAAAGATTATCAAAGGATACAGCAAGATATCATTGGAAAGTTAGGTGGAAAAATGGCAGATGGAGTTTAATCTGGACAAATGTGAGGTGATGCATTTTGGGAGGTAAAATGCAAGAGGAAAGTATACTGTAAATGGACCCTTTGGAGCATTGATATACAGAGGGATCTTAGGGTGTAAGTCCATAACTCCCTGAAAGTGGCAACACAAGTGCATAAGAAGGTAAGGATAAGTCGTAAAGAAGGTATATGGCATGTTTGCCTTCATTGGTCAGGGCATTGAGTATAAAAGTTAGCAAGTCATGTTGTAACTCTAAGACTTTAGTCAGGCCACATTTGCAGCACTGTATACAGTTTGGTCACCGCACTATAGGAAGGATGTGGAGGTTTTGGAGAGGGTGCAGAAGAGGTTTACTAGGATGTTCCTTAGATAGGAGTGTGTTAGCTATCAGGAGAGGCTGGAAAAACTTGGATTGTTTTTGCTTGCGTGTTGGAGGCTGAGGGGATAATGTGATAGAAGTATATAAAATTTTGAGGCATAGGTAGGATGGATAGTCAGAGTCTCTTTCCCACAGTGGAATTGTCAAGTACTAGGGGGTATAGGTTTAAGATGAGAAGGGCAAAGTTTATAGAAGATATGCGAGGAAAGTGTTTTTTTTTAAACACAAGAGGGTGGTAGGTGCCTGGTATGTGCTGCCAATGGAGGTGGTAGAGACAGATATAGCAAAGCTTAAGGGACATTCAGACAGACACATGAACAGACAGGAAATAGAGGGATATGGATCATGTGCAGGCAGATGGGATTAGTTTACAATAGCATCATGGTCAGCAAAGACATGGTGGGCAAAACAGCCTGTTCCTCTGCTGTACCGTTCTGGCCCCCACCGTGCCAAGCACCCTCAAATTCTTGAATAATAGATTTTAAAGACCACTTTAGGTTTTCCTTTGCTTTTCAGATCAACGGTTTCTCTCTCACTCCTAAATTAGCTTTCTTAAATTCCCTTTTTAAGTTATCCCCACACTTTTGTACTCCTCTAGGGACTCTGCAGTATTGGGACATTACTATCTGCCATTAGCTTCTTTTTTTCTTAATCCCAACCTTTATGCCCTTTGACATCCAGGATTCTCTAGTCTTGGTTCCACCTTTGTCTTTATGAAAACACTTTCTCATTTAATGCCGCCTAGTACTCTCACACATTATCTAGAAGTAGCTGTCTCAGTCAACTTAGATCAAATTTTTTTTGAGCAGAATTAGCCTTGCCCCAGTTTAAAGTTTTTATTCCTGGTCAATCCTTATCCCTATCCATAACTATCCTAAATCTAACTGAGTTATGGTCACTCTCTCCTGCCTGGGCTGATTTCCAAAAATCAGGTCCAGATCTGCCCCCTCCTTTGTGAGGCTTTTTATGGACTGGCTAAAAGGTATCCCAGGAACTTTTTTCTCTCTCCAAACCTTGCACAGCGAAACTCTGTTAATATTTGAGTAGTTAAAATAACCTATTACTATCTTATTATTTTCACATTATCTCTCTCTGAAATTTGATTATGTCTGATCCTCTCTCTCTCTCTGGCTGTTTTGGGGCCAATGGTACACACCCAACATCATGTTTGCTCCTTTTTTCATTTTTACTTATACTCATATGGCCTAATTTTATGATCCTTCCAAGATATTCCCCCTTCTCATTACTATATTGGTTTATTGATCAATATTGTGACCCACCCTGCACCCCCAGCTCCTCTTCTGTTCCATCTGACTGCCCTATCACCAGAAATGTTGAGCTGCCAATCCTGCCCATCTTTCAGGTAAATCTTGCTTATAGCTATGATATCCCACATGACTATGTCCTCAGCTTGTCCATCTTAATCCTCAGGCTCCTTGCGTTGAAATGTATTTCATTCAGCCTTGTTAAAAACCACTTCTTTCTTGCCTAGCCTATGCTACCTTGCCTTTCGAATTCATATAGTGGTATTTCAACTCCTAATTCCATCTCAGCTTCGCCTCCCCTCTCGACTACTTGAGGATCCTAGCCTGCTACCAATCTATTTTAAATCAGCATTTAGCAAACCCCTGTGAGGATATTGGTCCTAATCATGTTTAGACATAACTTGTCCAACTTGTACAGGTCCCCAGAAATGGTCCCAATGCCTCAGAAATCTAAAGCCCTCCTCTTGCACCATTTCTCCAGTCAAATATTTATCTGCTCTTTCTTTCTGTTCTAATACTAATATTGTGTGGCACTAAGTAATCCTTTGTAGTTCCTTACAGTCTGCTTTCAGGACCTCATTTCTCTTTCTTCCCATACCATTAGTCCCACATGGACCAAGAAACGGTGTTGCAGAATGCTCTCTCCGCAGTTGATCCTCGATATTGTTGAGCCTGGCACCTAGAAGCATTATTCAGCAGTGGCTTCTGAAGGAGGAAGTCAACATCGGCATGCCAGTTGGCATGTATGAGACCTCACAGCTTAAAGGTAAAGGGAAACTATATACTATCCTGTAATCACTTCTATGGCTGTAGAAACACCCATTGCTAATGAATCCCCTGTCACTATTGCCTTTCCACACTCCTTCCTTCACTACGAACCACCCACAGTCTTGGCTTGGGCAATAAATTACACACACTTTATTTGAAAAGCAATGCCTCAAGTAAAAAAATTACGCTTTTATTGACATTCCCACTTAACAGCCTCCGTATAATCACAAATATCTTTTAGACTCCAGACCACCCGTGAAAAATGGCTGTGGATATACAGCCTCATTATGTTACAACATAGTCTAATAAAACAAAGAACTGCAGATACTGGAGATCTGAAACAAAAACAAAAAGCACTGGAGAAACTCAGCAAGTCTGCCAGCATCTGCGGGGAGAAAAACAAAGTTAACATCCACCACGGAACCAAGTGGGAAAATCAGCCTGAAAATCTAACAGTGAAATTTTCACCACATATTATAAAATTTATACAATTACTTTTTCTTTCTCTCCCATACAGTTCAAGAAATCAGTACTTTGAAATAAAGTCTATGTAAATACTATGAAAGGAGCAGTCTTTTATAAGCTGTATTTCTTCAATGACTAATTGCACCCAACTGTAAGGAGGTTGTACAGTTCACAAAGTAGTCTGTATCCTATTCTAGAGTATCATTACATTCACCTCCCAAAATGTTACATTTTGATCTTGCACGCCATGAATCACATATGACTACCCAAACATCATAAAATCATCTGCTGAAAAATGACTTTAATTCTTTCCAAATAATAGTTTCATTGTAAATGATGTGATGGAGTCACTACTGGCAAATTAATGAAAGGCTTTCCTCAAAGCCCAGAACATACGTTCCAGACAGGTATCAGCAGGACTGTGTAAGTGTTCTGGAAAATCTTAGACATCTTTGCTTTTCTTTTTGTTTATTTTGCTAATTGAAGCATTTTTTCTAGCTCCTTAAGTTGCAGATTTCCATGAGTGAGCATCATTCGCACTGCATCCTGTATTGGAATAGAGAACAAAGTTTTAGTGCATGACTGGAATTATAGGAATGTTATCCTAAGTAGTTACGTATAGAGAGTTTAAAATAAAATTCATTACAGATACTTAGAAGGAATTTGCATTCTTATGGTGCCTACTAAGCTCCCGAAACAGACAGAAGCCAGTGAATTATTTTTGAAATGCAATCACTGCTTCGTTAAGCAGCTGATGTGTGAACAGGAGGGTCTCCGCTAACTGACCAGTTAATCTGACTTAGTGATGCTACTGACAAACATTGGACTGGACATTGCAAGAACCAACTTTTCTTCATATAGTCTTTATTGCCACATGAATAGACAGAACTTGGCTTTTTGTCACAGCTGAAAGTTGAGATCTCTGATGCATTTTGCTTAGTATTTGTTACGAAGTTGGGGAGAGTATTCATGAATTGGAAGGCAGGAAGTTAGAATTTGTTGGTAAAAAATGATTTTGGGGAAGAGTGCTGTGGGTCCCTTTAAGAGCCTGTGCTTGGAAGTTTATAAATGCAGGTGCACAGAGAGTGCCCGAATGGAAACATTCTGTATAGAACAGCCAAGCAGCACTTTTTCCAAGACAACAAGTTTGAATTTGGCCAATTAATTTAAATGAAGCACCTAGATACAGAAAGCCAATTGAGCTTAAATCTGATGGTGTTGACAACCTTAAACCAATCATAAGAATTTGATTATGTTATTACAGGTATATAAGATGAGGACATTTGGAAAATCAGGGATAGCCACCAGCCAGAGTTAGCACCATTCAGGTCTCAAGGAAAGCCCATCTAATTAATCAAAGGTACCACGGTATTTAGGCTCAAAGTCATCACTGAAGAAATTATAGAGACAAAACATCACTGACAGCAGAATTAGTGGAAGAAAGGTGTTTGTGAAAAGTGGAGATGATAGAATATTTCAGAAGACAGTCTGTGCGAACTTGGAGAGATTAAGTTATAACTCATTGTTCTCTTATTAATTGGGTTTATATTAGTGGGACTTATCTTTATTTAAGCAGCATTCTACTAGAATTTAGGCCAGTTAGGAAGTAGTTAGTAGTATAAGGGGGAATTGTCGGTTTGTTAGTAATTCTGTTACTTTGTTCACTGTTGAGTTAAATAAATAAATTGTTTCTTGTCATTTGTAAAATGGAGATCAGGGATAGTCTTTCTTTTAACCATTCTTCTAATAGATTATGAGGGGAAAGGCGAGCTTCTCTGGGTGTTCCAGGGGTAACTATTGGAGGGGAGCCCTTACTCTGGTCATACCAGATTGGGGCTTGTGTTTAAGTTTAGTTATTAGAGGGGTTCAGCTATTCCCCCTCCGTAACAGTATTACAGTGTAATGCCAGACCGCATTATGTCAAAAACAAAATGCCACAAATGTTGGAGATCTGAAATAAAAACAGAAAACGCTATCGACTGCACATCTGGCAGAATCTGTGGGAAGCGTGTTAGGGAGCTGAATTTTTCTGTTGGAGATGGGAATCTCACTCACCCTTGAATCCCTCCTCTGCCTTAGCAGTGCCACTGAGCAGGAGCTTCTGGAGAAAATGTCGAGACAGGCCTTCCCAAGGTGGAGAGAGGTGGGCTGATGGCTAAGCCGTCAGGTTAAAAGATGCCACCATTCCCAGAAACATCTGCCTCATCCATGAAGTTAAACTTAAAGGTTAGTGAATGGCCTGCCTCATTCTCACAACTCCCAAACATCAGTCAGAATAAACATCATTTGTATGGGCACTTGGAAATCTTTCGCGAAAGCTTTTATACCTCCTGGAGCCATCACAAGTCACATTCTCTGGTGATGGTATTCCAATTTGTGAATTACCCTTCTCCCTCACTTTCCAACTTACTAACCTCAGTAGCCAGCACATCATCTGCTACTATTTTCACCACCTTCAGCATGATGCCATCATCAAATACACGTTGCCGCCTTCTTCCTTTTCCGCATTCTGAAGCGACCATTCTCTCTGCCACACCCTGTGCACTACTCAGTCACTCAAACACTTCCTCCCCCTTTCCTATTGCATCTTTCCATGCAAGTGCAGAAAATACAACATCTGCCCTTTAACTGTCAGAGGTCCCAAACATTCCTTCCAACTGAAACAACAATTTATTTGTACTTTCCATTCTATGTGCCATATTCACGGTTCACAATATAATCTTCTCTACAATGGGGGCAGCAAACAGACAGGGTGACCGTTTGCTGGGACGCCTTCATTTGGTCCACAAGCAGGACCCTCAGCTTCTCGTCATGTGTTATTAAAATTCTCCACTGTGCTCCCATTACTACAGTGTTCCAATGATGCTCAACGTACAGCTGAGGAAAAGCACAATCTTTCTGCTGAACACTTTGTGGCCTAATGTGGTCAATATTGAATTCACCAATCTTAGATCACAGCCTCAGTCTCCATTTTGTTTTTTTTGTGTGGTTGAGGTTTTTCTAGTTTCTTTCTTAATATATTTACTTGGTGGCCAGGCCACTGCCCTTAATAGCTCAGCTAGACAATATTTTGTTTCTTGTCCAATTGCCACCCCCTTTGATTTTACACAATGAAACATTTTATCATTTAATCTGTCCTGTTCTTCACCCAATCATAGAACTTCCTTTTTGTTCTTCTGCACTTATCTCCCACACCCCATTTTCATGCGCTGAAAGCAGGTTACGTTTCTAACTTTTAGCAGCTTTGCTGAAAAGTCAGACTCTGTGTCTCTGTTCACAGAAAGAGTCAGATCTACTGTTTACAGGATTTTCTGCTTTCATAGTTTTTCAGCCTCTGTTGTACTTAACTTTTGCATACAAAGGTCTCTAATTCACAAATGAGACCAAAACAGGGTGGAAGCAGAGAAGAAAGTGCAAAAGGCATTGGAATAAACGTGGGAGAACAATCGGAGGTGAAATTACTAGGGTTGAGGTATCCAGCTGCTTACTTGGCTCTGGTTGAAGACAGTTTGAGATCCATTAAAGGTTAACTGATTTTATTAAAAGAGTGTCAAGAAGCTTTTTTGTCTGTTCTCCTTCGGGAGAAGAAAGAATACCTCCAAAGTTGAAAAGCAAAGGACTTGTCTGTTTCTTTAGCGTTCCAAGACTGTTCGAGTTGATTTACTCAAGTTTCATAAAGTGTGATTTACACAAACTCTCAAATGTGTTGAAAACATGAACTGAATTTCATCTCTCCTCTTCCTCTTACATATGCAACTGTACTTTGCTAGATTTTCAAAACAGAGTTACTTTGCAGCACAGTTTCAATAGTTCCAGGGTTATCAGTGTTGTATGATAAAGTACCCTGTTATTTCTAGTTCATGATGGAATACCAACTAAAGAACCTGTGCCTTCACAAACCCCATTAACACCAAGATAATTGTTCAGAAAGCAATACAAATATTAAATATTAAGTTATCAAACTAGATTTTTACATGATAACATATTAATTTAGAAACAAACAACATTGCATCTTAAAACTGAAATACATTCATAAAAACCAAACACAGGTACAGCAAATTTTTAACATTGAAACTGATAGAGATGTGACGAATATACACAATATTTTGTCAGTTAAGATACTTCACCAGCACTGGAAGCAAGTGGCAATTTTGTAGTTTCAATGCTACAATTTCTGATTTCATTATTATCCAGTAAATATTGTTCTGTACCTCTGACATTTGTAGCATCACACTTTAGATATTAGCCAGGAAAAGCAAGGAAACTGATCATATGCTTTCCAAGATATATATACACAATAGCAGCCAAAACTTGTTTATGTAGCAGTAACTTACTTCATCTGTAGCATTCTTGTTCTGTTTGAATTCTTGTCTTGCCCAATTCTTAAGATATTGTTTATCTCCTTCATTTGGAATTTGATGAATTACTTTCAATATCTTCCTGTACAAACTCAGAACCTTCTGTCGATGCAAGAACTGGAAAATGACAACTAACATAATCAGGCTCAGTTTGTAATACGGAGTGAAAACAAAATAACATTTGCTCATTTTAAATAAAGCATGATGTTCTTTTTGCAAGGTACATTTTTCCATTTTTGATACTGACATTGAAGACTATAATGTAGGTTACATGCAGAATAAAATTTACTCTGCTCCATCAAATTCAAATTCAACCTCAGAACAGCAACTTCACTGTATAATTGGAATCACTGGACAATGCCAGTTACAGACGAACAAGGATGACAAAGACAATCAGAAAACTTTTAGAGCCATCCAGTCCATCAATTCATAAAGTCAGAATGATTCCAGAACTGAAACAGGCCAGCCAGCCTGCTGGGTCTATGCTGACTCTTGTCAGATCTATGCCAGCTCTTGCTCGGAACAACTCATCCAGTTCCACAACTGACCCTTTTCCCCTGCATTGTGTCTCTCTCCAGCTAATTACGAAAATCTTTTTTGAAAATCTCAATTGAATCTGTCTTTACAAAAACTTACAGGTTGTGTGGCCACATCATTCACTCACAGCAGAACAAGTTTTTGCCTGTGTCTTTTGTGAATCCCATTAAATCTTGTGTTATCAGCTTCTCAATTGTTCTGTCAACTGGAAGTTATCCCTGTCTACTCTGTCCAAACCGCTTATGATTTTAAACACTTCTATCCAAAATTTTCTTAATCTTTTCTTCTGTTATCTATTTACATATGGTGGCTCTCTGAAAAAACTAACTGCTGAGTCTCATCTGTAATGAGTTTCCAAATTATGACCTGCAAAAATGTATCCAGTCTCAAAGTGAGGCTAAAAAGCAGGTTTATGTCCTGTTGAACAGGGATATTATATCGACAACCTTCCAGTCATATGATATAAATTCCATATCGAAGGATTTTAAATGATTATTGTAAAAGCCTTTGCAATTTCTTCTGACTCCCAGCTGCATTCTAGATAACTGAGTATCAGAGCTTTGTGTCTTTTAAAATGTTTCTCATTAATACTTCCTTGACTATAACTATCTGAAAATAATTCCAGGCCTTGTGACTCAGAATTAGGGACACTACCACCGTGCCGGCTGCAGTCTGCTCCAAGAATGAGCAGACACAGCGTCTATAAGGCCGATGGAGCTTGAACTCGGACCTTCCTGCCCAGAGGTAGGGGAACGCTGGTCTGCAGGGGGAAGGCTCCTGTTGCTGTGCTCGGAAGCGGAGGGTCCCCGGGATTGCCTGCACGCTCTGCTCCCATTGTGATATCACTGAGCTTGGAACGCCGGGTGAACGGGCGCGCGGCTCTCACCTGCCTCAGGCTAAGGGCACCAGGCAGTAACCTGGCCGCCGCCATCTGCACGTCGCACCTTGATGCGCTCACAGGCAGGACCCACCTCCTCCCCGGGGGCGGGGCAGCTCAGGCCGACACTTCAAGCAAAATCAAATGCTGCGGATTCCGGAAGACCTGCAGTGTAAACAAAAACACCCCGCAGCAAATGATATCGGTAAGAACAAAAGTGAAGTAACGCACAGGAACAGGCCCTGCAACCCTGTGCCGATGATCATGCCCTGACTAAGCCGGGAAAAAAAAACCTTCTGCCCTTATTCGGTCTGTATCCCTCTGTTCCCTCCATATTCATGTCCCCATTCAGATGACTCTTAAATGTCTTCAATATCCCTGCTTCCACCACCTCCTTTGGTAGTGCATTCCAGGCTGCTACTCTCTGTGTGAAAAACTTCCGTCGCACATCTCCCTTAAACTTTCTTCCTCTGATCTGGAACCTGTGCCCCCTTGTAATTGAAACTTCAACCCTGGGAAAAAACCTCTGACTATGCACCCTATCTGTGGCTGTCATAATTTTGTAGACTTCTGTCAGGTCTTCTCTCAGTCACCATCTTTCCATTGAAAACAATTCCCTAGTCTTTTTAACCTTTCCTTATAGACAATGCCCTTGAGACCAGGCAATATTCTGGTGAAGAGATAGTAAGAACTGCCGATGCTGGAGTCAGAAATAACACAGTATGGAGCTGGAGGAACAACCCTATCACCAGCCCACCTACCTTCCCCAGCCCGACCCTCCTCTATTTATTTCAGAGCTCCCTTCCCCATTTCTGAAGAAGGGTCCCAACCCAAAACGCCAGCTTTCCTGCTCCTCTGATGCTGTCTGGCCTGCTGTGTTCCTCCAGCTCCACACTGTGTTATCTGTTAATATAGAAGGTGAACTTTCTCTGCACTCTCTCCAAAGCTTCCACGTCCTTCCTAGTAATGTAACGACCAAAACTTCACATAATACTCCAAATACGGCCTAACACACGTTTTATATACCTGCAACATGGTTTCCCAAGTCTTGTACTACATGCCCCGGCCAACGAAGGCAAGCATGCCATGATGCCTTCTTAATCACTTTGGCCACCTGTGTTGCCATTTTTAGGGGAACTGTGGACCTGCACACCCAGGTCCGTCTGTATATTACAGATTCTGCCATTTACAGTATAATTCACACCTCAATTTCGTCCTCCAAAATGCATCACCTCACATTTGGCTGGATTAAACTCCATCTGCCATATCTGTGCCCAAGTCGCCAACCTATCTATATCCTGTTGTATCCTTTCACAATTGTCGGCACTATCAGCAACTCTGCCAATTTGCTAATCAGATCACCCACGTTTTCCTCCAGATCATTTATATATAAACAACAGAGGACCTAAGACTGATCTGTGCAAAACATCACTAGTTATTGGTCTCCATTTTGAAAAACACACTTCCACTGTCACCCTCTGTCTTCTATGACAAAGCCAGTTTTGTATCCATCTAGCCAGCCCACCCCGTATCCCACGTGATTTTAGTTTTTTGTACCAATCTGCCATATGGGACTTTATCAAATGCCTTACTAAAGTCCATATAAATGACATCCACAGCCTTTCCCTCATCAGTTATCTTTGTCACCTCTTGAAAAAATTCAATCAGGTTGGAAAGAGATGACCTTCCCCAGACAAAACCATGGTGCCTATCACTGACTATTTTCTTCCAAATGTATGCTGTCCCTCAGTATTTTCTCCAAGAGCTTTCCCACCACAGACATCAGGCTCACTGGCCTATAATTTCCTGGATTATACATGCTTCCTTCTTTAAACGAAGGAACAACATTGGCTTATCTCCAGTCCTCTGGAACCTTTCCTGTAATCAAAGAGGATGTGAAAATGAACCTCCAGGTGTTGGCAGAGAGAAAGACTTTCCACTTTGTAACATTACATTCCGATGTAAGACATACTATCAGTCTGGGATTCCCCCCTTTGACATATGGCAGCAATTTGATTCCATTCAGAACCCAGAAATGTTTTCAAGGGTGTGGGGGAAAGCTGTTATTAATTAATGTAATTCACCAACTGTTGTTGATTGCTCTTAGATCAAGCAGCTTTCTGAGACTTTCATTGATTCTTGTTGCACTGTTGATTAGAAATATGGTAGTTCAGTTAAAATTTGCAACAATCAGTACCGAAGGATTTAGCTTTTTTTGAGTTTGGTTTATTGTTGTCATATGTACCGAAATACAGTGAAAAGTGTTGTTTTGCATGCTATACAGGCAGATCATACCGTACAAAATGCATCAAGGTAGCAGAACAGAGTGCAGAATACAGTGTTACAGCCGCAAAGAAGGTGCACAGAGAGAGAGATTAATATTAACATTTGAGACGTTGTTCAAGAGTCTGATAACAGCAGAGAAGCTGTTCTTGAATCTGTTTGTATGCGTATTCAAATTTTTATATCTGCTGCCTGACAGAAGAGGGTGGAAGAGAATATGACCGTGGTATGAGACGTCTTTGATTATGTTGGTTGCTTTCCCAAGCCAGTGAGAAATATAGATGGAGCCAATGGATGGAAGGCTATTTTGAGTGATGGACTGGACTGTGTTCATGCCTTTAGACATATTCTGTCATTTTACTGATAACAAAACAATGGTGTTTATGCTGACCTCGACAATAGCTGCCCCAAGACTGATCTCGGAGTCTAATTCTACTGTTTAAAGGATATTTTTGGGTAGAAGGATGCTGCTACAATTCCTCGATTGTGTATAAAGGCCCTATTTGGTTTACAGTGGTAATAATTCAACTACTATTCAATCTTACATGAATAGCCTGTTAACATGTGAGATAGTTTATTGCAATTATGCACAAGTTATCAGTCTTAGTAAAAAGATCTCTGGGAGGACTGTGGATATAGGTCTACTGTCCAAAAGATCTAAAAAACGGTATTCTGTCTTATAACCACCAAAACCAATGTGACAGCAGATTGTGTGGAACCTAATACAGTCTCCAACCCTTTCAGAACCATTATCTTATACATGATATGGTACCGAACAATGACATTCTCAACTAATCCAAACATGCAGTCGCTTGGTTTGATGACTGAGAATTCTTCAAAGTTATACACAGCTTTTACTGAAAGATTACCTGATATAAAACAAAATTTTCACTAAACCAGAGTCAAGGTAAACACTAAATACTATTCTTAGGTAACCTCCAATACTCTAAAACACTTATTCACAACCAGTTAAACATGACACAACAGGCAAATTGAAGTTAATTATAAACACGTCATCACATGTTAAACAGTAAATACGACTAAAACAGATGTTACGAATTGGCTGTGCAGTCCACTCAACAAATATCAACTGCGAAGTCTTTTAAAACTCCATTTTCCAAAAAATTCAGCTCCTCTTTTAGGATTTAGCAGAACCACTTAAACTCTGCTTATGGTGAATATACACCAACAAACCCACTAATGCTACCTTCCGCTTATTCTCAGCTCCTGGATCCAGCTTCCATCCTTTTCAGCCTGCCTGTACTGCACCACTTGGATCATCATCTAAGCTCATGTGGCAGAGTCTTTTTAGATTGTTTCAGTTCATTTCAGTCTCCCCAGAAATGTTGGTCTCCAATACAGTTTCAATCCTAGCTTTCTTAGAACCTGGAAGTGTCAATTTACTATGTTTCCCTTTTCAAATAGGATCTGTCAAAAAATAAACTTTTAAATCATGGATAAATCCAAGGGATATTTTTCGGTAAGTGGTTCAGATAGCAAAGAAACAGCTCAAAGGAAAAAAAAAAACGAACTCTTATTGAACAGGTCTGGGAGATGAGAGTTGCTCAGTATAAATTTCCTAATCCGTTCTGGATTGTGGTTACTTCCTTTGCCAACTGTGATTTTGAATGTTAGGTGTACTGCAAAATTATGTCCACGTTGCTCCCAGAAATGAAATTGATACTAACAGTCACATCAGCAACTTACTATAAAGTCTGTTCCCAATCCTGGCATATTCAATATACAATCTATTGACAAGCTAAAGAAATTTAACAATAAAGCTTGCTTGGCATGAGACCAAGTCTATATCGGTTATTTGTTCACTCCATACTAATACAGGCACTAATACCGTGATTTTGCTTCCTTTTAAATTCTGTTAATATACCCAGGACACACACCAGTAAGGATGTTCTACTGCACGTTAATGAAATCAGTAATTCATCCTTAACTGAAGCACTCCTATACAATGCTGGGTGCCAGACTCTGGAAAGGATGCCAAGGTCTCTGAGAGGTTGCAAATTTCATGTACTAGAAAAAGGAGAGCAAGATCTTTGTATTTTAGGCATTGGCAAAAATAACCAAGGCTAATGGGAAATAGTTCAAGACACCTAAATGTAGCTTTTTCCTCCCACAGCCAATGGAAAAAGATAGTTTCCATCACTGCCTAGGCTCAAAAAGGAAATAAGTAGTGTGCCTTCAGCCCACAATCACATTGTGATTTGAAACAAAATACTGAAATATTTTAAACAACATCATTTGAAGGTTTCTATTCCAAAACATGTTTGCATTCAAAAGAAAATCCCAACATTAAGATGGATTATGTGTCATCAAAAGAACCAATATCTCTTTAAGAAGCAGAATGGAACAAGCATTTAGTAATTGATTTATTGACATACAAAAAGATACAAAGGTTCATACTTGGGATTGTACTCTATTTCCAAATAGCACACTTAACGATTTCATTTAAAAGGTCACATTTGTAAATAATATCCACATTACCAAACAACATCTGATACTCAAACCTCAGACAGGTTCTCACATTTCATACATTAAACTGTGCCTTTGGCACAAACCACCATGAACACAGTGGTACAGTTCTCAATGTGAACAGAGCTTTTCACATTAAAAAGCTCAATTTTAACATCACATTCTCAGTCACAGAACAAAGGTTTCTCTTGCTGCTAATCTGCATTAATTAGTACATTAAATATTACAGTATGTGCATTAAATGATTTGAGATAACAATGAACAATATGGAACATGTCAATCACTGTGTTAATGATCAGCTGCCGTCACTAGTTCAAACCACTGTCTAAGAGCATCACTGAGTGTTTCTGGGAGGGCATTCACATTTCGTAGAATTATATAGAATGGGAATGGGAATTCTTCCATATATGATCTAATTTCTGGACTTTCACCTTGATCCTTGAATATAGGGACTTTAATGTCCAGAATGGAATCCTGGAAGTGTAAACAAGAACAGAAGTTACAAGACTGCAAGAGATTTGCTTCCACACCGTTTTTCAGCCAATGTTAAACAATAACTTCTACCTTACTAGTATGATACTAACATCGTGATGAAACGACAAGATTTGCTAATTTAATGTACATGAATTTTGTCTCATCAATAAGCAACTGAAAATTAGATAACTCTCATTATTCAATCATATAACTTGAATATGATCCAAAGCATGTGACATTATCTCTGCTTCCCCCATCTCATTGACAAGTGGATGATGTTTTATAGAATTATACAAACTACAGAATCAATTAGTTCATTCACTAAGCTTTCAATGGGAGCAATTTGAGTTTATTTCCAGTAATTATATAGCTCTTACCTTAGAGTCAGGATTGTCCAGCACAACAAAGATGACAAAAATATTGCTGCGTCGAGCAGTCTCAACAGCTGCTGTAACTCGCTCTTTCCCCTCCAAGAACAGACCTCGTCCATCAGACACTATCAACAGTAACTGTGCTATTTCTGCCAAAAAAAGTGTACATTTCCACGATTCTGGGATTTATTTCACCACTTTAATTTATATACAAAAGGCTAATCAAATTTTCTTTTAGAAATTGTACTAGTTTAAAACATCGCATAAAATAACTTTTTGCCTCACTAACCATTAAAACACGTCTGTCATCTCAACATACCACTGCCAGAATCCCTATAAAAAAACTGTTTTTTCCTCGTGGCATTTAAACCACGCAGGGCACTTCCTGAAAACTGGTGTGATAGCTTACTGCCATCATAAATCTTCATTTGGAACCTTACTGTGAGATTCAACAATGTTAGTATGACTAATTCCTTGATGACGGGATTCTGCATTCATTTACTTTCAGTTGAGGATGATCAGGAAGTAGATATCAATGCTCAATTTGTTCCATGCTTCCACTCTCAGGGAAGATAGCATTTTCATGTTCTTTAAAGTGGTAGGCAAAATTACAAATTGAAGCCTCAGAACAGAGCTAACTTTTAGCTTGAGAGCACAGTAACACCTGCACAGTTAATCTGAATCAAAACACAGAGTACTCAACCTATACCCTTCAATATTTTCACCTGTACAAGAAAATGCACAAGACTTTGGTATAATTTCTCAGTGCATCTTTCAGAAAAGCCCAGACGTCTTAGTGAGGTTTAGTGCAGCGTGTTCATTGTTCGACATTTACAGTGCGAGTTGGCAAAAAAGAACTGTCTTTCGCATATCTAATAATATGATTGTGGCACAGAAGTGTAGAAGGCTTCTTGAATGTGGACAGCAAGTAATAAATTAGTGTTAAAACTCTGACCTGGTTTTCCCAACTGGGACTGGTCCTGTGCTGCAATAAACATGTTGGCAGCAGATTCCAGAAACTGCAACAGAAGTTGGAAATCAGAATTACCAGCATTACTCTATCCTTCACAAAATATGACGATGGAAAAGTGCAAGCAAGTATGATCCAAGGGATGAAATTTTCAGTTTTTAGCTCAATTCTCATTCAATGTATTTATTTTCTCAACGAAAATTTTGTCTGATTAGTCTTATAACTGCATTAATTATTATTGTTTGATTTAGAAAATGAGATTATAAGATATCTCCATCATTCATACAATGGTTTAAGATGCTCAAACCAATTAATTTACGATAATACTGACAAATTAATACTATTACAAAATGGTCTAATTCCCCACCCAACAATCTCTTCCAAAGACTGTGACTTTAGCTGCAGAAGAGAGGAATTATAAATCGGCCCTAGTGCTGAGGAGGCAAAACAAGTTATTATTACTTTGTAACAATTTAGACTGTGCTACATCCTCCATATAAAACTTAAATAAACACAAACACACACTTTTGCTTAGCATACATTGCTTCTTGTAAACAATTACTATTAGTATGAGCACCAACCTGAGCTATCTTAGTTTTCTTCTGTTGGAACTGACAGCTCCTCAGTATTCTTGCTCCTGACCGATCATTGAATTGCTCATGGAATGGATGCAGCAACTGGACATTCTCTCCAAAGCTAACAATTGACAAGAGGATGGAAGTTAGTTAACAAGAATGTTAACAAGGACAGTGTAAACATGCAAGAAAATTGACAACCATGAACACAACTTTGGTGAGACAGCAAATAACATGGTACCAGAATGTGTCAAATAACAGCACTGAAGTCTCTCAAGAAATAGCAAGTATGTTTAAAAAGAAACACCCGACACTCTGTCAAAATCAAGATCAGAACAAACATGAAAATCATAAGACATAATGAAACGGGATAGATTTTTCATGGTAATGGTAGGTTACAAGAAATCTGTAACATTTATAGGTGCATATGCAACATACAAATGTTGGACTTTGGTTTTGAGTTTCCACTAGGCTGTACTGTTATTTTGCATGCAATTCATTTGAAAGTTGGCAAAACATCTGCAAAATATTGGGGATTTCAAGTACAAATCAAGACCTTCAAGTTTTTGTGCCAATTTAAAAGATATTATGCTGGGAAACCAGCCCGACCCACATAATCAAAGATACGAACCAGAGTCAACAATAGGCCACTGCGTCCCAACAGCGTGCTTGGCCAATCAATAAGAACATGGCTGATTTGATTTTAACATTAACTCTATGCTGTTGCATATTCCCGATAATCTTTCACCCCCTTGGTAATCAAGAACCTAGCTAACTCTGGCTTAAAAATATTTAAAGATTTAGCATCCACTGCCTTTCAAGAAGCAAATTCTAAAGACACTCGGACCTCAGGAAAAAAACGTTTCTTCATTTGTTTCAACTGGGTGCCTCCTTATTTTTAAACTATGACCCCCTAGTTTTAGACTCTCCTGCAAGAGGAAACATGCTTTCATCAGCCACCCGGTCAAGTCCCCTCAGGATCTTATATGTTTCAATTAAGTCACCTCTGACTCTTCTAAACTCCAGAAGATATTGGCCTAGTCTGTCCAGCCTTTCCACATAAGGCAACCCGCTCAGTCCAGGTATTCGTCTAATAAACTGTCTCTGAATTGCTTCCATCACAATAAATCCTTCCATAAGTATGGTGACCAGTACTGCAAACAGATGTGGTCTCACCAATACCCTGTACTACTTAAGCATAACTTCCATTCTCTTGCATCGATTATCCTCACAATATAAGATATCATATTAGCTTTCCTGATTACTTGCTGCACCTGCATATGAGCCATCTGTGGCAGATCTCGTTCCAATATATAACCGTCTAGATAATATGTTTCTTTTTTATTCATTCTGCCAAAATGGACAATTGGACTTTTTCATGTTGCACTTCATTTGCCAGATTATCGTGCAGGTTTGCATTAATTGTGTCTGTTTGAGGGACTTTGAAGAGACTCTTAAAATGTATGTTTTTATTTAAAGTGCAATGGCACTAATAGGCATCTTTCCAAAGCACCAATAGATGTCTGCTAAGAAACTGACAACTGCGTACTAATGAAGTGAATAAATTGGTCTGTATTGATATTTTGAGATCATTTTGAGTTATTTAAAATCAGATTACTCAAAAGGTAATGAACAATATATTCAGCTAAAATGATTACTTTAAGTGATAAATCAATTTAGTTGTATTACTAAATAGAGTAAAATTGACAAATATACACTGATTGGAACCAGTGCCAGATGGATCTCATTGACTATGAGATCCATGATTGGCCCAGGTTAACAACTCCAATCAGGGAACCCTAGCTGACAGATATAAACAGGAGATTCAGAGTCTCTTCATTATAGGGACTGGGTCAGAGCTTGTGTCCTGTACACATGTAAACAAAGGGTGACTTGGTGACAGGATATCTGCTTCCTTGGAATTATTTCAAAATACTTCTTAGTGCATGAATAAAGCAATAACAATTCTGAAGTACAATTCAATTGAGATGGTTTACAAACTATATTTTTAATGCAAAGCAATTTGAGCAAGAAACTTGAACCATAAAGTCAATTTTAAAAAATTAACTACTTTGACCACAGTTTGGACTCAGATTTGTACTTGTGTCCAAAGAAGAAACTAAATATCCAAGGCAGAAGCCTACTCAAAAACGTGTTCTAGCGTCCTAGACCATATAAAACACATAGTTCTCTCATTATCATCACCTGTCAGAGATTTAACATAGAGCATTAAGACTTGATTTTTGAGACAAAAGAAAATAATTTACAAGTAATCTGTAACATTAAAATGCTGCAAATGATGCAGGGAGGATGAGCACTGTTACTCTCAGAAGTCATCATACATAAAAACATAATAGACATATCCCTACAATGTAGTATTCAATACACCCTTAACAAGGGGATTAAATCACCACCTTTTACTAGTCCAATTAAAAATGTTGTTATCAACCTGAAAAAAGTCAACTGTCTTTTGAGATGGGGTGTAACCAGTAATTTCTGTTTTTAATGTCTTCAATAAGTTACAAGTACAAATGCCTGTTGACATCAACCACCTTGTTTTCATTTATGCTTACCTACACACGGCAACCTGTCCCACCTCTAGAAGTGACAGTGAATTTCCAATCACAGCCAATGATTCAAAGGCTAGCTACAAGAAATAAAAACAAACACACGAGCATGTTAGGATATTCGTGGAGTTGGTCAAACTAACTTGGCAATTCAAAACTCCAAAATAAATCAAGAAATTGAAGCATTTTACAAAAGCTTGATTCTAATTGTCCCTCGTGGAACCTAACTTTATTTGCAGAGAATCCATTGCATTTGTGTCTATAATGAACGATGGCGGCATTTTTGATCAAGTCAGAATTACAGTTGAACAATAACTTATCCATACAGTTATAAATTTCTTTTCCAGACCTTTATTGGATAGCTATCAGGCATGGAAACACTGGTCAATTTTGCATCT
The DNA here is from genome assembly GCF_021869965.1 of Rhincodon typus. Lineage (NCBI taxonomy): Eukaryota > Metazoa > Chordata > Chondrichthyes > Orectolobiformes > Rhincodontidae > Rhincodon > Rhincodon typus. Next base: position 35,569,659 of record NC_063336.1, read on the forward strand.
ATTTAATCTTGCTACTAACAGCACCACACTTGTGCAACCATAGAGCAGATGAGCTAATACAACACAAATCAAAGATCAAATCTTGACATTTTCCTGGCAGCTTTACTTCAATATCACACCGGTTACTAACCCAGCTATTAGGAGGAACAAACTGCTGATCTACCTTACGTAAATATTATATCATTTTTTTTCTTTGGACAGAATATCCAAAACAGCTGCTTTACTGGACATGGCAGCAGGAATATTTAAATGTATGGAGGCAGTTTCAAAAGGGGCCAAGAAATGTGCTTTAAATTAAGGAAACATGGTATTCCATGTGATAAACAGTGTATATATTATGTATACCATATACACTCAAGTAAAAGTTGACCTCATGTAAAAGTCAACCCTAGTTCATCACAGATAATGGATCAACATTTGAGAGTCAAGGTATTATCCTGTACATAAATGTTATGATGAGGAAATGATCAGTGAGACTGCATAAGAGTCAAATGCCTGACCACTTTTCTTTACCAGAAATAAAGGCTTAAAACGTTAGATTGAAAACTGAAACAACAGTAGACGAGAGAAAACAACGAAAATGGAAAAAAGTTTAAGATGCACCAGGTCAGAGTCAGGCACTCGTGGAATACAGTCATATACCTAGTTGAGGTTTTGAAACTTCTTCATCATTTTGTGTAAAAATGCTCTCCAGAGAAAACAAAAAATATACAGCAGCATTTAAACTGAAAGTCATTGATGATTATGAAGCTTTATTCGGTGCTGAAGATGTCAAACAGTGTGATTTTACAGGATTTTAATGAACTTTTGTAATTGAAATGCTTAAGATATACCACGTAATTGTAATTTAAAGGCGTATTATATTTCTACTTCACTTTTTGTATGTATAAATAAAAGCTTACTAATTCACTTTTGTATCATTGTCTTTATCCAGTAATTACCATAATTCATTGTGTTTTTTTTACTTTATTCACTTAGAGATTAATTGGGCTTTTGCTAATGATATGGTATTTTGGACTGTAGCATGAATTTCAGCCCCTCAAAAGTAGTATCCATATAATAGTCAACCCCATAAATTTAACCTTAAAAATAGTCATAAAAAATCTCAACTTTTACATGAGTATATGCAGTATATTTACAGTCAAATGCTATGGGTGGAAATGAATTTGAAAGAATCTGTACTACTATAGGTCACAGGTCATTAAATTCTCTGAACTCATGAATGTCTGATTCTGTTTGCAATTCTGCAACTTCACATTTAACTTTCTAACAACATACCTGTTTGGAATGATTGTCAACCATACTAGAAGAATCATCAATAGCCAGACAAATCTGATACTGCCGCTTGCTTGGTTTTGTTCTGCGAAGCCAGATTTTATCTTTACGAAATTGGCTGGCAATGTAGGGAATGACCTTTCGCATGTTTAATCGCTTTCCAGTTCGATAATCACCTCTGTGTACAAACATTTGTAAGTGGGGAAAAAGACATAATTATGCCACTTTATTCCTCTCAAAATTTTAATGAACAATAAACGAAATTAAAATAGTACTGACAGATCTCTGTAAAATAAAGGAACTGTTTTATATGACTATTGTTCGACAGATGTCACATACCCAGCTATCCATGATCTTTTATACGTATAAATAACTAGGCTCTGGTGATTTCTATGGAATGAGTTCCATCTATTCTGACATTAATTTAAATCTAGTGCCTAGTCAAGGGACTCAGCAGATGTCAAGCAATAGTAATGTCAGAAAACAAAATAAACAGCATCTTGCATTGAAGAATTCTCTTAGACAGCAAACCAGAAAGAAAAAAAAGCAGACTATGATTTACTTCCTATACATTTTAGAGAACAAGATACAACTGGAGTATATGTAGATACTGTGTAGTGTTTGTAACACGGTCAGCCAGGTGTACCTCACAGAATGAGTTCCCTGATTGGGGCTGTTGATGTAGTCCAATCAATCAGGGAGCCCTGGCTGACAGATAAGAACAAGTGTTCAGACATCCTGTTCACTCAGAGAACTGGCTCTGAGGGAATTGGATCAGTGTCAAGAACTGTCCATGTGTAAATAAAGGGTGACTTGGTTACTGGGGATACTGGCCTCTGTGGAGTTATTTTGAACTGAAATATCAAAAAAAAAAATCACCCAATTTAAAATTTAAAAAATATAAAGTTAGTTCTCCAGTTTCAGCAAAGTTATTCAGAAGTAAATGTAACTTATTATGTCATTAAAACCCCAGTTACACTTCTTTTTTGTAGGGAAGTGTAACTCTTAGGGGATTTTACACAGCATCTTCACAGCACAAAAGTGGAATTTAATCAGTTCAATGACTTAATAAAGATTGCTGTCATCACTGACAGTAACTTCTGAATTTCATGTTTAATTATACATATGAAGATGGCAGAGGTTGCTATTGATTTCACAGGATAATATAGCAAATGCTGACACTTCTGTTGTCATTATAACAGAATTTGGACCAACTGACTGGACAAATCACTTCCTTTAAATCAAGCAAAGGACTTGGTGGCCACCTAGAGAAACTGAATGGATTCTCACTGAGAGGTAATATCAAACTTCAATCTTGGTCCAGATGTTTAACAATGTAATGGGTAACAAAAGACAAATTAAATAGAAGTGAGTAATGTTACTTCAGTTGAATAAATTAGTGGAAAGCACGAATGCTGTACACAAAACAATAGCTCCTTGGGTCTTTTATAAAATGAAATCTCTATTTAACAAATACACAGTGGAAGCTCTATTCTGGAGATTTATCTTAAACACGAAGGGTTAGTCTCTTCGAGTACCTATATCATCATACACTATAATCTATGAGAGAAAGCAGGAATGGGAATCATTTAAAGTTACATTCTGAAACCTTTTAATTTGAGAAATAAAGCATTGTCCTGTAAGAATTAAAGACACTAAATAATAATTATCAGGGTCTACTCCACACTTGCTTTGGTGTTTGAGAAATCCACATCTGCGGTCCACAAAAGATCAGGAGGAGGAAAAGCTAATTACAATTTTAGAACTAATTTTAGATTCTAATTCGATCATCTGTAATCTTAAATTGCTTATCATCAGTTATGTTGATTCCATTATTACCCTGTGACTAAAAACAACCTTGCAATTTCCACATTAACAGAAAACAGTGACGAGTACACTGACCTGAGTTTAGCTGCCTGGGTGGGTTCTAATATAAGCCGAAGCTGTTCACATAGTTGCTGTGACAGGGGAGCTGTCAAGGCCTGGTACTGCTGCCACATCTCAGCAGCAGCTTTCTCCTGATAGTAACAAAAATAAATATGGGAAAAAAGAATCAAGTGTAGTGGGAAAAAAATTCAGCAATTTTGTTCCCAATATTGGCAGGTTATCAGTTCTACAGAATTGGGTTCATATGTGATTGCAGACATGGGAATGTCCTAAGGATCAACAACTCAGTCTTCCATGATATTCCAAACTTTACTGTTAGAATCCAACATTGTAGAACTGGAGGACATTTCAAAAACAAGGGGACTCTTATTCAAGACTGGAATGAGAAGGGTATTTTTTCCCCTCAGAGGTAGTCATGAGTATTGTGCAGGAATGTGGAATTGAGGTCATAGTCTAAATGAATGACAAGAACAGACAGACTGGAGGGATCAAATGGCCTATATTGGCTCCTAATTCACATGATTGTATATCAGAGCATCTATAACAGACATCCCACAAACAATATTTAGAGCTTGAAGATGCAAACTGTAGAACAAACTTCACTTCTGCTACCCATGGTATGCAATGGCACCACAGACTAATAAAAGTGAATTTATAAAAAATTTAAGAACTCAAAACTTTTATGTCTTGTAATTTTGAATTCCTCCAGTTGAGCTGTCATAGAAGAAATCTGCATATTTTGTGGCACAGTGAATGAAAAATCTTTTCAAACAGACAACCAAGTGAAAAATTTTGTTGAACTAATTTATTCTGAACAGTACCATTTACATCTCTCTCCCTACCCTTCCTCTTAAGTGGAGCATTTCAATTTAGTATAGCACCAAATGACCAGCAACCTCCCAAAATTCCCTCTGAGTGGCCAACCTACCCACCAATAGATTCAGGTATGCTTATTGTGATGCAAGTTGTGTGGTTTGTACGTATTTTAATATCAATTATTTTAGAGCTTGGATCTTAAACTAATGGCGTGTGAATTTTAGGGTTTAATGATCGACTTGCAGGCTTTCTGAAGTGGTAATGGGAATTTCTTGGCAGTGGGAGTGTTTCATGAGCAGACAAAGTACACATCGAAAAGCATCACAGTGTGGAGATTGCTTTCAGATAGAAGAATCAAAAATTCATTTTGCTTTGGTGCAAAATTAATAAGCTTGGAAAGTTCCAGGCCCCTCAGAGTTTGCAGAAGTTCTGGTTGAAGTTGGATGTATAAAAGAGTTTCTCCCAGAGAAAGGAGAAAGTTCAAAAAAGTTATGAAATTAGTTACCTCAATGTAAGGGTTTTAGTTTGAAAGTTCCAGATCAGAAGTGTGTGGGTAGAATAGATTATTTGAAGTTAAGAAAATTTAAGCTCAGTTGTGTGACTAATCAAGTAAAACGTTATTAATCTCTCAAAACTGGGAACTGAAAGAAACAAACAGTTACATCTAAAGTACAGATATTATAGAGAAGGTAATGAATTTTCTCCAATATTTGAGTACTATAAAGTGGTGATATTTGGATAGATTGTATTGTATTTTACCATGCTTTATGTAAATGATTTTAATCTGAGATCTGACTTGTCCACTAGTAACATCAGCTAGGATCAGAGCAACGTCAATGGTGATCACGATTACTGGGCTCTATGCTGTTTGGAGCTATTCAACATGAATCAGTGGAAAATGTTAGGCCACACAGTAGGAAGGATGTGGAGGCTTTTCAGAGGATGCAAAAGAGGTTTGTCAGGATTTTGCCTGGATTAGAATGTATTAACTAAAAGGAGAGTTCAGACAAACTTGGACTGATTTGCTAGAGCATTGGAGGCTGAAGGGTGACCTGAAAGAATTATCTGAGAGGCATGGACAGGGTGGACAGTTGGACTATTTTTCCCAGGGTGGAAATATTAAATACTAGAGGGCATTGTTTCAAATAAGAGAGGGAAGGTTTAACGGAAGTGTGTGAGGCAAGTTTTTCCTTTTAAAACATAAGGGTGTTAAGTGCCTGGAACACATTGCCGGGGCAGTGGTAGAAGCAGATAGAATAGCAATGTTTAAGAGGCATTTCGGCGGACATGTGAACAGGCAGGGAGCAGAGGGATACAGATCATGTGCAGGCAAATGGGATCAGTTTAGAATGACATCATGGTCGGCACAGATATGGTGGGCCAAAGGACCTGTTCCTGTGCTGTACTGTTCCTTGTTTTAAGAGCCTACCCTATTTACCTCTCTGTGCCCAAGCTAGCTTAAGCATCCTCTCTAAAAATTGTTTCCGCAAGGAGCTAACTTGGTAGAGAGGGGCTCACATCTAGGACCTAATTATCCACGAGTGGTTGGATGGGGGTTATTGAAGTTAAAGCAGTTACATTACCCTTCAGCTTTCACCAATCTTGAGTTTCAACAACATAACAGTGCTCAATATTTCTATATTTCTTGAAACTTTTCTTGATTGGATTAATTTATTCAGATAATAATTGACCAAAATACATTGGAAGACTGTATTACAGCAGCATACCATGAAAGATGCACTACAGGATCACTGGGAATTCTCAATACACACCTACCTCCCAAATGCTCAGGCAGTTTATGTTTCCAGTGAGTGATTACCTTGTATCTGGAACCCTCTGAGAATGTGCTCCAACTTCTGTGCAACTATACAACTGACATCCTGACTCACTATTGACGACCCGACCTAAAATCCAGCCGTCTCTAGCCGACCCAAAATGACAATCCTGAGCTACCCTAAACCCTCACCCACTCACCTTGCATACTTAAAAGCCTCTCCTTATCTTGCCCAAGTGTCTTATGCCCTTTAAACTCCAGAATACAACAGCTACTACAGTAAAAGGGGGAGGGGGGGGACAGGATTGGCCTCTGGCAGTGATCTTCTGCTGTGTTAGAAAGCTCCCTGAACAAGTATGCTGTGCACTTCTTCAGAGGCCCAAATCAGAAGGTTGGGCCCGAAAAATGGAGATCTAGGAAAGTGGAGGAGAAAAGGAGCAGAGTGGCAATCAGACTGTGATTGTCAGTTGTTGGAACATTTGGCTCATTTGAACACAATAGTGCGTAGAACATGCTAAAAGGGCTGTGATTCGATTTCACTTCCCATCAGTCTTAACATGCTTTAAAAGGGAGAGGAAAAAAAAAGAAATCTGGGGCACATGTCCACAACACATTTTCAAAATGTGCCGTTTTACTGATTAAGAATTTAAAAATGAATCTGCCTTCGGTCTTTAAAATAAAAATCTTCTCCTCCCTTTATTAGACAATTCCTTAATTTTCGTCCTTTGCTTACCTCTTCTGGACTTCCAGACTTCTCATTTCGCCAAGCATCCAGCTGCTCTTCCAGCTGCTTACGTAGTTGTGCTGGGTCAGGAACAACTCTCTGGAAAACAAACTGTGTCCCTTAACTAGAAAATGGTAGAACACAAAGGCATAGCCAAACATACTGGTAGTGATTCATTCGCTACCTGCACCGGATTGCAACCGTGAATTCTCCTTGGTGGTAAAGTGTAAATGTTAAGACCTTATTTGGATTGAACAAGAATGTGTAGGCAAAGGAGTATGCAGGGTTCTCTTCTATTTCCAGAGTCCATTAACTAGTTTGTGGTATACTGCTGTTTTGTAAAATGTGAATATATTTATCTCAGTGACAACTAAATACAGACCATGTGTCACACCATCATTTCCCCACATCTTTTTGATCCCTCTGCGTGCTCACCATTTGCCAATGGGTTCACAAAAAGCAGCTGCAATGAGGTTGATGCCTAATCCAATACCCAAAACCACCTGAATTTCCCTCATGCCAAGGCCATCAATTTCTCAAAGGCTCAGTTTGGTTTAGGAACTCATGGTTGAAAACTATCACTTCAGATTTTTCTCCACATCTTATAGATCAATAATGTACTATGATCCCTTTTCTTCCTAAAGTAATTTATTTAGCAGTATAACATTAAAGTAGCAGCCTGTGCTTTATGCTTATTTGCCATACAATCCAAAACCATGCTCCATCAAATGACCATTATTCAAAAATCTTCTTTTTCAGCTTTATGTTTACGGAATGGAAAGGTGCTAAACTTTTATAAAAATAAAAGCAAAGTACTGTGGATGCTGGAAATGTGAAATGAAAACAAAGTGCTGGAGAAACTCAGCAGGTCTGGCAGTCTCTGCGAAGAGGGAAACCGAGTTAAGCTTAAAGTCCAATGAAAGAAGAAGTATAAAATAATACACAAATATAAAAATATTTGCTTTCCCTGCCGCTTTTGCAACAGCACCAAAATCATTTTCTAGCCCCCTTCATATATGAACCATTACTGCACTTGATATGCTAATTCTGTTTCTCTCTCCACAGACGCTGGTAAACCTGCTGAGTTTCTCCAGCACTTTCTGCTTTTATCTGTAAACTTTCATACTTTTTCAAAGTCCTCAGTTAGCAGATCATGCTTGGTGTGAATGGTAGACTCTCTGCTCCTTTCAGGAATCTCTTCATTTTCTGATTCCGAGTCATCTCTTGCAGCATCCACCTCTTCAGGTTTGGGAAGCTGAAACTCTCCTTCAAGATTGCTGTCGGATCCTGCAAACATACCAGATAGGTTTCAACTGACTTAAAAGTTTAAACTAGATCTTAAAAGCCTTAGATTTTCACAGTTCTTGACAGCCAAAAATAATTTGCAGCCAATGAAGTGGTTTTCAAGAGGAGTTAACAATGTAAAAAAAACCCAATAGCCATTTTGCACACAAACTCATAACAATAAGGCAACACATAAATTAATACGGAACATAGGAACAGGAGTAGGCAGTGCAGCCCCTTAAGCCTGTTTTGCCAACGAGACCAAGGCTGATCTATGGCCTAACTCGATATACCTGCCTTTGGTCCATATGCCTTAATACCTTGCTTAACAAAAATGTATCTATCTCAGGTTCAAAACTAACAACTGATCCAGCATCCACTGCAATTTGTGGAAGAGTTCCAAATATCTACCATCCTTTGTGTGTCGAATTGCTTCTTAACATCTCTCCTGAACAATCTGTCCCTGATTCTCAGACCATGCCTCCTAGTTCTAGAAACCCCAACCAGTGGAATTAGTTTATCTTTATCTTCCCTGTTTTTTCCTGTTAATATCTTGGAGACTTCGATCAGATTACACCTTAACTTATTAAATTCTAGAGAAGACAGGCCAAATTTGTGTAATCTCTCCTCATAACTTAACCCCTGAAGTCCAGGTATGATTCTTGTAAACCTATGTTGTACTTCCTCCAAGAACAATATTTTCTTTCTAAAGTGTGGTGCCCAGATCTGCTCCCAGTACTCCAAATGAGGTCTAACTAGGGTTGTGTATAACTGCAATATCACTTATGGATCCTTATGTTCCAGTCCTCTAGTTATAAAGGCCAACATTACATTAGCCTTCTCAATTATTTTTGTACCGTTTATATTTTTAAAGATCTATGGACTTGTATCCCCAAGTCTTGCTAGACATCCACCGAATTTAATGGTCAACGATTATTGAATATTTAACTTCTTTTTCTATTGATGAAATTGACTCATGTTCTGCACATTGGATTTCATACAAAAATGAGATTTTAGGAGGAGATTATTGGACAACACCAAAATTGGGCCAGCCAAGTTAGCAACTAACAATGCTCTAAATCCCCAGTTGTCATAATCACTAGTTATAGTTTTAAAAAAAAGCAAATTCATAGTTTCAGTGCAACAATGTCATAGTAACGAATGGAATTAATAGCAGAAATAGGCTATTTGGCCCCTCAAACTTGCTCCACCGTTCAACCAACACAAATGTATTTCCATTGTGACTTAAAAGAGGCGAGCAAAGCTGCACGCAGTATTTGGGATGTACTCTCACCAATGCCTGTGTAATGCAGTGTAACATTCTTTTGTATTTGATTCTTTTTGTAACAAAAGGTAGCATTCCATTAGCTGCCTTAATTACTCGCTGTGACTGCATACTAACTTTATGTCACTCATGCACTGGAACACCTAGAACCCTGTGCACCTCAGAATTCTTCAGTTGTTCTGCTTTTGAGTAGTTCTCTGCTTAAAGAGAACAACTTCACATTTTCCCACTCTGTACTCCATCTGCCAGATTTCTGCCCACTCATTTAACTTATCTATAATCATCTTGTATCTCCTAATAGACTCTTCACAACATACTCTCCTACCTAGCTACGTCATGGTTCATGATTTTCAGTGCATCAGGTCATATCTTGAAATTTGGATGCTGGCTTGTTAGTTTGCATTAAAAGTAAAATAAAATTTGAAATTACAGTGTACAGGCATTCCCCGGGTTGCAAATGGGTTTGGTTCTACAGATCATTTGCAAGTCAGACTGCAATTCAGGACAATGGAAAGCAGCCATTCATAAGTACAGGAAATGTTTATATGTTGGCCCTTTAAATTTTAAACCATGTATGGGATCGGTTTCTAAGTACAAGCATTTGTAAGTTAGATGTTCATAAGTCAGGGACCCCTTGTATACTATAGTTGTGTGTCTAACTACCTGGCGCATTTATAGATGAGAACTTTTTCTCTGGCTTCAGCTCTTGTACATCCACACTTTGCAATTCCTCTTCCTGATCAGTTTCCATTTCAACAGATTCAGTCTCTTCTTTGATCTCCTTTTCCTGTTGTGATCCACTTGGATTTTGTTGCTCTGCTGTGGCTACATCTAAAATGAGCAATTTGTAAGATTAGAATAAGGTGATACATTGTCTCAATCACAAAATGTATTCAAGAGAAAGATGTACATGGAGTCAAAGATTCTCTTTCACTGGTTTCTGAATTTGAATAATTCTGAACTCACCAAATGTTTGAGCATCAAAGGATTCACCGCCTTCTTTGATATGTTCATAAACATCTGCCTCCATCACTTTTTGTTCTGACTGGGCCACGTCCTGTTGGGCCGCAATATTGGCTTCCACCATCTTCAGTCGCTTGCTCACACGTTCATTGTGATCACCCACTGTTCTTTCGGCATCTGTATGACCGGGTTTCCTTTTGTAACTCTTCAGAAAGAGCACAGTTTTAGTTTATTAGAAAGATAACTTGTGTTTCTTACATTGTAAAACATTGTGCAACAAAATTTATCTGGATGCTACTTAATCCAATGGACATGAGGACATATAGGGGAGGGGGTTACTTTAGACACGTATCCAAAGCACAAGGACCACATTTATTCTTTGGATGTAGATTAACAAACGGGAAAAGATTCTGCTTTAAACTAAAGCACTGTGGAAGACGATGTTGCGGATTTAAAACAATGACTTATTGAAATTCACTGTGGGATTATCTACAATGGTACCTTCAAGTAGTGGGGAAGGATGCTAAACATCTCAGATTTGTGTTTGTTTGTTCAAGGGTGCTTTGCCAATTGACAGATTTTTGATTTTTTTTCAACCAGAACCAATTGTGTTGTGTTCAGGAGTGTTCAGCATACTAACAACATTTTGATTGATTCCTGGGTGATTGGCTAGTGTTGTGTCAAGACAGTACAGCAGAAACATCCAGCTTGTAAAATCTCTCCCTTCTGTAAGTGGAGAAAGCTACTGTCTCTCTGCAAAGTCCCCTCTTCAAAGGCAAAGGGGAAAAACCACCTTCAGAGACACTGACATTGAATGAAAGATTCAGAAATTGAGTGTCCACAACCTCACATCCCCAAAGAGTAGAAAGGAATTGGAAGGGACTGAAGGCAATCAATTCATCATTGCCTGTAATCCAGAATGGTGCCAGAACTGTGCTTCACTAACTTTTTTGTTCCTTCCTGCCCATAATGTGTGTGTCTTGCCTGGTCTCTGTGAACTGTTTGCATATGTATGCGAATGTCTTAGAGACCCCTTCCAGAGCTCAACAGAGTGCTGTGTAATTCATTAGTGCAGTCCCAGAGTCCACTATTGCATATGGAAAAATTCAACAGATTTAATTTCCTGCAGTAGGACAACTTGCGTTGTAGCCTGTTAGACCTTCTCCTGCACTATTCAAACAAAAAGAATGGAGAACGGTTTTTCCCACAGGTTACTGCAAGCTAGTAGCGGCAAAGGAAAGGCACTAGGGCATCTGGAGCTTGATGAACAGTATCTAGAATGTATCTTCTGAACCAATGACATGAGAAAATCTGAGAAGTAAATAGAGAAATGACTGGGGATGAGGGGAAAATTCAATGCGCACTCAGGTACTGAAATAACAAGGAGGGAAAAAATATGTTTGGGCTGACAGAAAAGAAACAAACAAGGAATTTAAAAAAAAAAAAAAAAAATCACCATTTTTAAACTCAACAATTTGCTAGAGAAGGGATAAGACTCCACATTTCACCTGGTGCTCACTTTCTGGGCAGAGGGTGGGTGATTGACAGTTACTAACATTTATCAAGCCATTAATGGCACTTGCACTATTTAAACTTATCCCAGATCCAAGTCTTAATGAGCCATTGAAGTGCAAAAGTATGGTAACTTCATGAAACTGAGGGAGAAGTCAAAATCAAGATGACATTTTCAGAAGCTAACAGTGATACAAATTGTCTGGAAACTTGTGACAATCAATTGCTGGCATCTCTCTTCCATGCCATGGGTTCCTGGCTGATTTGGGCATTAAATGGCAGTGTCATTTGGATGACATAGTATTTTTGTAAATTTTCAGTCAATGCCTGTAGTATTTCATTGAAATAGGTCCTGCTATTACCCCAAAATAGTTTGGCAAAACGTAGAAGAACATCAAAAAAAGATTAAGCACAGTGGTGGAACAGTGAAACTGCAGATTGAAAAAAAACATTGGAAATCACAGGTCAGACAGCATCCATGGAGAGAGAACAAGCTAACATTTCGAGTCGAGATGATTCTTCATCAGAGCTGATGAAGAGTCATCTAGACTTGAAACATTAGCTCGCTCTCTCTCCATGGATGCTGCCTGACCTGTTGTGATTTCCAGCATGTTTTGTTTTCAGTACAGATACCAATATCTGAGTATTTTGCTCCTACATTGTGAAAATGAAGACTTGTTTTTGAACAAACCTAAAAAATTTATGGTTAACATGCAAACTTCATAGCCGATTAATAAGTACTAAATTGCATTTATAGTTGGAACAAAAACAGAAGTTGCTGGAAAAGCTCAGCAGGTCTGGCTGCACCTGTGAAAAAACAATCAGAGTTAATGTTTCGGGTCTGGTGACCCTTCCTCAGCATCCGCAGTTTTTATTTTGCATTTATAGTTGCTTGGTTAGAGATAACAGGCAATCAAAATAAGTGCTCAAAGCTCCTGCTGTAATTGAAAACATACAGAAGTAAAGCTACAAAAACATACAACTACATAACATAAAAAAGTAAGCATAAAAGTACAACATCTACATGTTTGTCAAAACAAAATGTTTCCCATCAGTGGAACTGTGGTTTTTACCTGCGTTTTGTCCAGGGATTGTTTTTGAGATGCAACCCTCGCCATCAGTTTGGACTCGTGACCCTCGGACTGGTTCGCATCTGCAGCCCCGCTTCCTTGTTCCTGCAAAATCCAACATAAAATAAATTGTGGGCTGGATATCAGAACCACAACCATTGCTGTATGGGACAGTGTTTTTATTGGGAGAGGTATATTTTATGGTTTTAGATCAGGTTAGTTTCATCAGTAAAATACACCTCTCCCAATAGACAACTCAACATTCTGAGATTTATGATTTTATTTCCATGAAGTTTCTCAATTTCTTGTCCAAATCTTTTAGCGTGCTGAGAGATAATTTAAAATAATGATCGAAACTCAGAAGAATAAGCATTGGAAACAGACTAGTCACAATAAAGCCGAGGCAGGAGGAAGCACCTGGCTTTCATCCTCTAAATTAAATTTAAGGATAATACTACTTCCTTAGAAAGTTCGATAACTCCATTAACAGAGTAATTACTTGCCAAAAAGCATGTTGCAATTAATGGCATTAGATGATATTTTAACAGCGTTAACATTCACTTACTTATCACTTCTCATCAGGGCACAATTTTTCTTTATCCCCCACATAAACCTTGATTCTCTTACTGGTTGAAAAATCAGTCTGTCTCGGCCTTGAATATTCTTAACAACCCAGCCTTTACAACCTCCATAGAAAACAATTTAACAGGTTCACTCTCTTCTGAAAATAACTACCCTCCTCATCTGTCATAACTAGGTAACTTCTTGGAGATTAACGTCTGCTTCAAGAGTCTGCCATAAGGGGAAATATCCTTTCTGCATCTACCTTGTCAAATCCCCAAGAATCTTGAATGTTTCAGTAAGGTAGTCTCTCACTCTTCCATGTTCCATCGAGTACAGGCGTGATCTACTCAACCTTCCCTCACAAACTAGCTCCTCCATAGCTGGGACCAAGCTAGTGAAATTTCACTGGACTGCTTCCATTGCCAATATATCGTCCTGAAGATAAAGGGGACTTAGACAGTTCACAGTATTCCAGGTGTGGTCTAATTAGTGCCTTGTAAAGTTTTAGCAAGACGTCCCTATTTTAATATTCCATTCTCTTTGGAATAAAGGCCTATATTCCATTTTTCTGATAGCATTTTGTGATTTATGCACGAGGATCCCCAAATCCCTCTGTGCTGCAGCTTTCTCCAATTAAATAATATTCAGATCCTCTATTCTTTCTACCACAGTGCACACCCTTATATTCTTGTTACTTTCCATGCACCATTTTTTTATCCCCTCACTTGTATCTCTTCATAGGCTTATTTTGCTATCCTCACCATTTGTCTTTCCACCTATTTTCGTGCATTCTATAAACTTGGCAATGGTATGTTCACTCCCTTCATCCACGTCATTAATAATGTAATGTGCATAATTCTGGTCCCAGCACTGATCCACATTGCACACCACGAGTCACAGGTTGCTATCCTTATCCCAATTCTTCCATTAGTTAATCAATCCTCTAACGATGCTAATAAACCACCTTTAACACCATAGGCTCTTATTTTAAGTAGCCTTTTGTGCAGTACCTTATCAAACACCTTTCTGAAATCCAGACATATCACTTACACTGGTTACCCTTTATCTATCCTGCTTGTTACCTCCTCAAAAGAATTACTAATTGCCAATGCACCATCTGAGTTTTCTTCCTGGCAAGCTAGTCACCTGTTGGGCCATGGCCCGTGTACATGAATTAACCTTCTTTAGGCACAGACAAAACAGAGGATGAGGATTGATAATGAAGTGAAGTAGGTTTCTCAATTAGGGCAGTTCAGCTTAAAAATGCCCATCATAAAAGTGTAGATGGGAAAGATTCTATTTAATAAATTAAAGAGGACACAAAGACTTTTGGAAGTTTGAGAATGCGTGTTTTTTACTTGCATTGACAAAGATGCATATAGCATTTCACTCATTCCTTGACTAAATAATCTAATTGTACCTCCTCAGCTTTGTCCTTCTCTGATGCAGATCCAGCTAATTCCACGGCTGTATCACTCTGAAGGTTCTCCTCACCGGTCTTCCCTTCAGCCTCATGCTCTATTCGTTGCTCAGTCTGAGGAACACCCTGGTCATCTTGTGTGTCCTCATCCACCTGAAATCAAAATCATGGTGATAATATGGAACCTAACTTCCAACGTGATGAGAACAAGTAATTTTACAAAATAGTGAGGCGGTCTCAAAGAAAAAACATTAATTACTAGAAGATTAATTCATATATTTTCAACTATGTTCAGCTGCATTGTGGGACAGACCAAGAACAGACCAATACCACATCAATCAGTGGTTTCACAGTGCAATGTATTACTCACACAAAACCAGCTGCAGCACAAGGCCAGGCACAGCATCTACTACATCTTCAAATCAGGCATTACTTAATGAAACATCAGCATGGAGCTTTGTGCATGCCAAACATGTAATAGCTAGGGCTGATTAATGCCACAACTAATAGACCAAAGATCCTGTTGACAATGGTTGTTTGAGAATCAGGTCACTGATATGGAGGAGCATGTTGCATGAATACTGCCCTGGAGAATTAACATTGACTTTTGCATCCTGAACTGAGGCTCAAGACCTAGAACCTTCTGGCACAGGAGTGTGTGATACATGAGCCACGACTTTCCATTTCTCCCTACACTGCTAAATAAGCAAAGAAAAGAGTGAAATGACATACTTTTGGCTGTTGCCCCTCATTGCAGAGAGCTTCTTGGTCTTTCTTGGCAGGTGCTCTCTGGTCATCTTCTTCTGGCTTCTGTTGGTCTATGTCCTCAGCATCACCTTCTTCCCCATTATCCTGATCTTCCCCAATATCTTCTTCCTTGCCCTCCCTCTGTTCGTCGGCTTTCCCCTCATTTTCCTTATCCATTTGAGGATCTTGTTCTTGTTCTTGCTCAGCATGCTCCTCTTCTGTCTCAGCAGTCTCCTCCATTGTCTCATTAGCATCTGGACTTTTCTCTTGGAAATCTCTTAGTTTTTCCTCTATATCAAAGGGATTATCTCCTTTAAAGATGTATAAAAAGGGTTAGTGAAAATTAGACACACAGAACCTGCAATTTTGCAAATAGATAAATATTAGGACAGTAGCCTTTAAAATTGGTGTAAGCAGGAGAGAAAAACCATGGATTAAACAATAGAAGAACAGACCAAATACAAAATTTATGATTCTTCCAAGAAGTTTAAGTCTTAAAACCGGTTTTCTTCAATACGAAGGCTACAGGTTAGCATCAAGTGGAACAGCAAGTAGATTTCCTAGATCTTTTCAATGGATGAGGAATGAGTGTGAAGATACAGAAGTTTTTATGATGTGGGTTCACTATCAAGAGTTCGTATGGAGCTAGGTGCCTTTTAACTGGAAAACAAAAAATACCCCAAATTCTTGTTCTTGATCACTGTTCAGGTGATCCCAGTTGGAAGACAGCATGCAGCTAAACATTGACATTGATTGGCAAGAGTAGAATTATACCCATTAATTGGCATATGAATTATTCATCGCACCCCAGCAAGGAGTCAATGTCTTGAGAAAAGAGAAAGACATGCTGCTCTGCATCACCTGGAATTGAATTTATTCACTAAGCTACCAGAAGGCAAGATAAAGGGTGTCACAATCTATTACTGTAACCTACTAATCTAGAAATTCTTTGCACAGATTACAAAGAAGTGTACAGCCAACTTACCTCCTTCTTCCTGATCCTCATCACTTTTTTCTCCATCTTCGCTTTCCAAATTGAGGTCTTCAGGCAAGTCTAAGGCCTCTGTCTCTGGCTGTTTATCCTGATTGCCTTGGTAAGGATCTACTTCATTTTCATCATATTCACGCTAATGTAAAGAATAGATTAGTAAACTCCTGTCAGACTAGCATGTCAAATTTGTCATGTCACCAATAAAATCACTGGTGCAGGCACATGTTTATTCTGCATGGACTACATCAATGTGACAATATCCAAGTGAGATAATGTAACATTATAGTGACTTGTATCTTCCATTTTGTGAAGAATGTTTTATGCGAACATATTGCACTACTAATGAGATCCATATTGTTATCTAGATGATCAATACTTTTTAAAAGTAAAAATTTTATTTCTGTGATGTCTGATGACTTACTTTTTGTCTTTGGAAAAAGAATTTCACCCTGCATTTGGACTATAGGTGGGCCCCGATTTAAGGAAGTTCAACTTACCAATGTTCGTACTTACAAACGTGATCCTATATTAACAATCAATCTGGCATGTTCACCTGTACTTACAAACAGCTATTTTATATTGTATTTTGATTTGGATTGCAAATCAACTTAAAACGTACTCAGGAGCTGAACCCATTCATAACCTGGGGACGGTCTGTAGTTCCACTTCACACAATAATGCAAACTTTAAACGAAAATAAGGTGTTTGTATTCAGGTTTTGTCTGTTCCTTGCCCAATAACTCAGAATCTCCCACAATTTGAAGGACTTCAGAAGTGAACTTGGGGCTTTGCCAGTCACTGGTCTAGCCGGCTCATAAATCAAACATTTTGGTCCTTGTGCTCATATCCATAGTGGAGACGTTTTGGGAAAATAGACATTAATACCTCATCCAATTGCTCATGAATTTTCTCTCTGCCTTCTTCTTCCCCTCTCTCCTCCTCCTTCTCTTGCTCCTCCTGTCTCTTTTTGTCATTCTCACTTTCATTTGCTACATCCATGTTGTCATCTTTAGCAACGAGTTCAGACTTCTCCTGTGGATAGAAAACCAGTTGAAGCATACGTTACTAAGACAACTTCCAGATGGAACCGATCAACTAACCCAAGTGAAGAGCTCCTCCAAAAAAAAACAGAGGTGGGCAGTAGGGGAATATGAAGAGCCAGTGTTTGAAGCTATGCATCTTTTAAATTATCCAATTCATGATACTTGTGTAAATGGTAAAAAAAAAGTGACTGTTAATTGATGACATCACAAGACAAAGAGACCAGTGTCATCATTCCACATGCAAAGGAAACATTTGGAAGTGCAGCCAATTCTGTTTTCTGCTAAAATCTTTCCTGCAAGAATTGATTATTCAGTAATATAGAATACAGATGGGGTCAGAGTTTGTACTTATAACTTGTGGCTGCTTCATAAGTCAACATTTTCAGGAATAGCAAGACATTCCCTGTCATTTCTTCGGTTCAGAAAAAGGAATAGAACAAAGGTAAATCAAGGAGTTAAGAACAAGGAAGATAATTATCACCAATTATCTTTTTCACCCCAAATCCTGGTATGGTAAAAGGAAAATGAAACAAAGAGAAAAGTCTACATGTTAAGTGTTCAGTGAGCATTTGTCTTCAGTACAAATGGAAACAAAGATGACTGAACTATTCATTGTTGCAATCTCAACTGCTTTCACAATGAATAAATGTATTTAGAACTGAAGTTACTTAATTAAAAGTGAACTTCACAGATTTTTTTAAAACGTTCAGCGTCCTACCACATCCATCCCAGGGCCAGTATCTTCAGCCTCATCATGAACACTATCTTCATCATCATCATCATCCCCCCATAATCTTTCATCTAGTTTGTCAGCCTCCGCATTTTCGAGATCACCCATCTGTTTATCCAGTTCTTCCTCATCACTATCCGATTCCTCATCGTTGTCATCCTCTCCTGTAGAGACAATTCAGCCAATTAAATACAAGACAATAAACATAAGACCATAAGAAATAGGAACAGGAGTAGGTTGTTCTGCCCTTCGAGCCTGCTCTGCCATTCAATAGGATAATGGTTGATCCAAAATTCCTCACAGATTTACTGACCCTGGATTCCCCTACTGATCAAGAACCCACCTCAGCCTTAAATATACATAAGGACTCTGTCCCCGCAGCTCTCTGTGGCAAGACGTTCCAAAGACTCTCAACTTTCCAAAGAAATATCTCCTCATCAGAGAATTAAATTGCCCTTAATTCTGAGACTATGCCCTCTGGTTCCAGACTCTTCCATGAGGGGAAACATCCTGTCAGCATTTACCCAATCAAGCCCCTTAAGAATCCTATATGTTTCAAAGAGATCGTCTATCATTTTTCTAAACTCCAGGAGTAGAATCTCAACCTACTTAACCTTCCTCATTCGACAATCCCTCCATACCGGGGATCATCCTAGTGAACCTTTCAATGAACTGCCTCCAACGGAATTTCTTTCCTTTAATAAGGGGACCAAAATTACTCACAGTACTCTAGATGTGGTCTCATCAATATCTTGTATAGTTGCAGTAAGACTTCTCCACTCTGATACTCCAATCCCCTTGAAATATGGGTCAACATTCCATTAGCCTTACTGACTACCTGCTGCACCTGTGTGCTGGCTTTCTGTGTTTCATGCACAAGTCCCCCCACATCCCTCTGTAACTGGTTGGATGTCATTTGAGAACAAGATAGAACATGGTGGTGGCTACATTAGTTTGTCTCCTGAATCATAGTGATATAATAAAATGGAGACCATTTGGCCCATTACGATTGCAGTGGTTCTCCAAACATTTTAACTCATGCCAATCTCCTATCTTTTCCCCATAATCCTGCACATTATTTAAACAGGTTTACTCGTCCAATCTTTCTTGAATGCCTCAGTTGGATCTGCCTCCACCACACTTCCAGGCAATGTGTTCCATAAACTAATTATTTACTATTAATTAGACCATTCAAAAGAAAAGCAGCTTGTATTCTGATGAATTTAACTTCCTTCTACCATCAAACAGGAACCTATACCCCATGTAGAACATTTAGCAATATTTTTTGGTAAAAATCAGATTTTCTGAAAGATTACGGATGATATTCAAACTTTGTTTTGCACAACAGACACCATGTCACAAATCTCGAGATTAGAGCCACTTCTGAGTTCAGATTTCACCTTCAATTGGCCATCAACAGTAGCCATCCACAACACCATAATTCCATCATGAACTTGATGGTGTTTACAATTAATACATTATTTGCAGTGAACAGATAGAGTCAACATACAACTGGAATAGTTAAGATGCCATAAATTATAAATCCAACAGTTTTACAGAACAGTCAGTTTATCTAATTCGAGCAATGAAACTATTTATTCACAGCACTGTCAAACCTCATGCAAGAAAGATGACAATATAAAACTAGCAAGTTCTCAGGATGCCAAAATCAAACTCCAGCCAGCTTGGTTCCGAACATTTAAAAAAAAGTTCGAGTTACTTTATTGCCTCTTTCCATGTTAGCTTAATAGCAGCAAATGAGATGGGCTCTGTGGCATATGAGGCCACTTTACTGCTGCTGCAATTACAACATTTTATCACACATCAAATGGAATTAGTGCAGAGATCGCTATTTAAAATTAGTAATGTGCACTTTCATGAACATTTCTATTACATTTAAAACTGGAAATGTTAACGGAAAATCACTGCACTGAGAAGTCAAATCTCGACAGTTGCTGCCAGACCTGCTCAGAATTTCCAACATTTTGTTCTCATGTTGGATTTCTAGCGTCTGCAGTTTTTTTTTTTTTTAAAACTGATTAAACAGTGCGTACCTTGAGTTGTCATTCAGCAACTTACCTGGCTCTTTGGTATCTCCATCGTGAAGTTTTCCTTGGAAGTCCTCAGTCATTTCTATGGCATTCTCTTCCTCTTTAATATCAGCCATATTCTCTGTGTCTTCTTGCTTTTTTTGGTCTTTGCAGAAGGTATCTTCCACCTAAAGAAAGGACAAACACATGCATTTTGCTGAGGAATATGAACAGAAGGCATCGAAAAGGAAGACAATAGGACACACAGTACCACAACTTTGCTATTACAGAGATCTCCAATTCTTAAACATTTTCCTCCAACCTTTTCTACCCATGAAGCACCTAACTCGTACCCAACTGTGTCCCAAAAATAATTAAATTTTAAAAAACCCTGATCTCCACAATTAACTTCCACAAAGTTATTAAGTAAGTCGAACTGCTTAGAGAGTCCCCCAAAAGGCATCCACTCTTTAGCAGTGGTCCAGGGAAGTTGAATATTGTCCAGTTTTCTTGAATTGACAAAACTGCAGCCAAACTCAACACCCACCCTCTGCCCAGGACTTTCCAGCAGGATATCACTGGATGGTAAATCACAAGTACAACAACTGGCTGGTTTTCATGTCCTTTGCTCTTTACTTATTTCTGATGTAGTCAATATAAATGAAGAGTATTTCAGGGATCAGAAAGTGAACCTAGAATTTTCTTATCTCACTGAATTATACATTGCTTATTTCAATTGCATCATGGGGATCTCTCACCATCCTCTTCAAACTAGTAACACAAACAATAACAGTGACAACTGAGAAGATGCAGTTGAATGACAAACATATTGCAGTACAAGTACGATGTTGAACGAGCTCACAGAGTGTAGACATTTCATGTTGAGTTTGTAGCATGCTATCAGTTGTTGTGTAGCACCTGCAACTGCACAAGTGCAAAAGCTCAACATGGATTTTAAGTAAAAGGCAGTGGTAATTTTTCCTTTTATAAAACATTGATTAGCTGCTTATTAAAAAGTGGGGCCCTCTGAAAGTAGCAGAAGCAACTAGTGCAAGATTAGAAAGGAGGACATCCAGTACTTCCCAGTCACAATAATGGTTATTTAATTCTTAAATCAGATCCTGAACTACCATTCCCAAGCCCTACAGTGCTTCAGTTTACAATCAGCATAACCAGTAACAATTGTGTCCAAATAAATTTCTTCTCAAGCATTTTCTTCTCTGATCATTTTTCTACAATTGTAACCTCACTTACATAGAATGCCTATTTCTATGAAACCTTAATGTTTTATGTTAAGATGTTGAAAAAACACATACCTGGTCTTCATTTTCAATCCTGTCGCTGACATCCTTCACACCTTCACCTTCTCCAATTCCTCCACTCTCATTATCATGGAATTGGGTTGAACCTTCGCCCATCGCATCCTCCATTAACTCTTCGGGGAGGCAGAATCCCTGCCAAGTAATACCACACTTCATCATATCCTCACCCGAGATTTTTAAAATATTCCTTAAGAGTAAAGTTTAGTCTTGGTCCCTTTCTCTAACCACACCATAAAACAACTGCAAAATGTAATGACATTTTGAGAATAAAATCCCAATTTTGTAATAAACAAAAGTCTCACTTGCATAATACAAAAATATCAAGAAATTGTGGTCAGCAAATTTCTTATACCAAAATGAGGTGAAATCAAAAACCTAAAGATATACTAGATTTTTTTTTTTATAAACAAGCAACTAAACGTGGAAAAGAAATAGTCGAACCTCTACCTTCAATGCACATTTATTGTTTCCCAGTGGTTGACAAAAGTGTCACATTACAATACAAAAAGAAGGAATTCTTGCTAAAACTATATAAAGCACTAGTTAGACAACAACTGGAGTATAGTGAACAGTTTTGGGTCCCTATTTACGGAAGGGCAAACTGGCAATGGAGGTAGTCCTAAGAAGTTTCACTAGGCTGATACCGGATATAGAGGGACTGTCTTATGACGAGAGTTTGAGTAGGTCGGGCCTGTACTTACTGGAGTTTAGAAGATTAAGTGGGGACTATATTTGAAACATACAAGGTTCTTAAGTGACTTGAGATAGAGAATAGATGAAGAAGGTTGTTTTCCCTTGTGGGGAGTCTAGGATCTGAGGGCATAATCTCAGAGTAAGGAGCTGTCCATCTAAGGCAGAGGAGGGGAACAAATTTGTGGAGCTCTTTACCTTAATGGGCTGAAGAGGCAGGGTCATTAAGTATTTTCAAGGCTGTGACAGACAGGTTTTAATCAGTAAGGGAATCAAAGGTTATGGGGCAAAAGGCAAGTAAGTGGAGTTGAGGATTATCAGATCAGCCATGATCTCATTGAACAGTGGAGCAGACTCAATGGGCTGACTTCAATGTTTTATGTAAAGATATTTTTCAGTGGAGAGTGTGTGTGTGCGCAGGAGAATGAGATTTAGAAGGGAGTTAGAGGAGAAAAAAAAAGCTAGAAAGACTATACAGAAAAGGTCATCCTTGACATTTTATAATAGAACATTTTAAAATGAAGAATTAAAAAAAACCTAAACACATTAACTAAGAGTACAAGAAATGTTTATCCTTAACCTTACCTGCACAGCAAGGTCTGTGAATAATTGAGATAAAACGGACAGTAATTTTCCACTGCTCCTATGAGTTGCCATTGAAACAGTTAGGTAGTATAGAACCAACTCGGAGTAGGTCGTCAGCATTGGAAGGAGCTGCACAATCCAATGGCAACTTTGGTTGAATAACTAACGAAGAGAAAGAACAGATAGACAATTGGACTGGAAAACCTACACATGAACCACTACAGCATGAACAGAAACCACTCTTTGCTAAATTAGCAAAATTATAGATACTGAAATTTGAAAAGCAAATTCAGCAGAAACCACACAATCTCTTTACAAATTAGAGTTGATAAAATGGAAACAATAACAAGAACACTATTCTGAGCTCCTAGCTCCTCATCATGCAGATCACAGGGGAAGCTTAGATTAGGCATCTTGACACAATAAATCACTGAGACTGTAAGAAAGTGTGCATCAGTGATTAACACCACCAAGCTACTTGGGAAAAGGGTATTGCCAAGTATTTGCCAATCAAAATCTGGGGATGTAATCCTTCAGTTTTCTTTCCACTTGGGCTTTTCAAAATTCTACTGAGAATAACAAATCTAAACTATATTCAAGTAAAATTATATTAACATAGTACTATTTTAATAAGGTACAGAGCCCTGATCCTATATTTATCCTCTCTCATAAAGCCAAAAGGTATAGCATTGATATGCCAAACCGCAGCAAAATTTCAATAATGTGCCAGAAGAGAACTGTTCTTCGAAAACACAACTACAATCAACGGGAGGTTTCCAATACTTCTTGCAAAGTGAAATACTGAGTGTTCTTGTATACATCAAGGGGGGTTAATCAAATTATTATTTTGGCCAGGCATATACATAATGCAAACTTAGGGTCTGCTATCTGCCTGTAAGAAATAAGTAAACTATTATTTTGTTATAACTAGTTATGTATATTTATATATTCTATCGATAGTTATTCTATTAACTGTTTTGTTTTCACAGCAGTAGGCTTTGATTTGCTCAGCACAAATCTGATTTAATACATTAAACCTGCTGATGTAAAAGGCACAAACATATTATAATCTCAGCATAAAACCCATAACAAACCTGGTACTGTTTGAGTGTACACTCCTGACGATAATCCTTCAGTTTTTCAAGAAGGTCAGAAACAATGCTAATAACTTTCACCAAATTTAAAGACGTGATGTCGCTTGATAATCGCTGTCCCAAACATTTACTCAGGTACCCAGTCTGAATTTTGTTCGGCTCCTCCTCATCCCAATTGCCTTTATTTCCTACTGTTGATTAAGACATTAATTTTAGTATGCAGTCACTATTTTCTGCTACTTGCAACAAATCACTCCACCTGCTTTCAGTGAATAAGTCACAAAATTACTCAAATCCTTGACATAATGAAACCAAATAGCCAAAAAACACACTGGTTATTTGGTATCATAACATTATTAAAGGTACATAAGTAAACTGAATTTAAGAGTTACATGTGCTCAGCTGTTAGTTATAATTCTTTACATACATGACCTCTGGTAACCACCTTTGAGAACCACAAATGCCAATTCCTAACTTTCTTATTTGAATATGGTCTTATGTGGAGAGGTGCCAGAGCAGCCTCTTGTTGACAGGAAACTCAAAAGGTTACAGAACACTGTAGTGGAGATAGTGATAATTTGTTTTTAAATTCAGTTTGGGATGCAAGTATCACTGGCAAAACGGGCACTTTTTCCCCATCCCTTCTTGCTCTTGTTCTTAAACAGCTGTAGTCTACAAGGTGTAGGTACACCCATGGTTAGGAAGGGAATTCTAGGTTTTCAACCAGAGCTCCATAAATTCCTGTCCAAATCAACAGCGTTCTTTCCTGTCCTTCCGTCCTCTAAATTACCCTCCTCCAACTCCAATTTTATTTAAATGAGAAAGATCCAGTTGTGAACTAACAAAGAACATTAACACTTAATCAGAAATCTTACCTTGTTCTTTTTCATTCTCCTCTTGCTGCTGCTTTACTACAGCCTGTACAGCACAAAGTACTGTATTAATTGCTGGCTCCACTTGCAGAGTGGAGCCTACTAGCGAACTGACACTGGAATCTAGTGATTAAAGAACACAAAAACAGCAACAGATAATTTACAATGCATTGCTTGGTCAATTTTCTTCCTGTAAAATAGAACAAAAAGGTGTTTCACATTTCATTCTCACCATCAAATGTCAAATTCAGTAGATTTTTCTCCCATGATGCAAATTCAGCTATAGCACAACTGACTTCCTCCTTAATATATTCTAGGCTCTTGAACAGTGCTGGGCAGTAAGATGCATTCCCAGAAGCAGCAGCAGCAAACATGGTCTGTATATCTTGCAGCTGAACCATGGCTCTATTCAAACAACTAATCCCCATTGAACAGGTCTCAAAACATGTCCTGGCAAAATAAAATCACATTTATGTTTACAGGCAGAAAAATAAGCAACTAAAACAGAAATGTGGCATCCATTTTCTTTTACTTGTACTAAACTGGAGAAGTGGCAAGTAACATTCATTCCATAAAAAAGTGCCAGGGAATGTCTATCTCCAGCAAGAGAAATTGTAAGCATCTCTCATTGATGCTCAAAGGCAACATTACCATCAATTTCCAAAACATCATAATTCTGGGGGTTACTATTAACCAGAAACTGAACAGGACCAGCCATGTAAACACCGTGAGGTTGTTGACTTGCTCGCTGAGCTGGCTTGCTCTCGTTCAGATGTTTGGTCCCCATGCTAGGTGACATCATCAATGGAGCCTCCGATGAAGCGATGTTATTCTACTCCGCTTGGAATTTATACCGTCTGGTCCATTATGGTGAGTACTGTCATTTCTGGTTTTGATCTGTATGGGTTTGTATATGGGGTCCAATTCTATATGTTTGTTGATTGCACTATGGGTTGCCTTGTCCCAGTTAAACTGATAGCCTTCATTGTCTGAATGTACCGATATTAAAGGAGAGTTCGTTGTGCCGTTTTGCTGCTAACTGATGTTCATGTATTCTGATGGCTAGTTTCCTTCCTATCTGTCCAATATCATGTTTGTGGCAGTCGTTGCATGGTATTTTGTAAACCACGTCGGTTCTGCACGTTGTGGGAATGTGGTCTTTAATCCTTGTGAGTGTTTGTCATAGAGTGGCTATGGGCTTGTGTGCCACCGTGATTCCTAGTGGCCTTAGTATTATAAGTCTTGGTAACCATAGTAACCCAAACCAAACACAGACATGCACGGGAGTTCCTGGAGGCATGGTTCTCCACCTGTAATGCAACAAACATATAGAATTGGACCCCATATACAAACCCAAACAGATCAAAACCGGAAATGACACTACTCATCATAACAGACCGGACAGTATAAATTCCAAGCGGAGTAGAATAACATCGCTTCATCAGAGACTCCACTGATGATGTCAGCTAACATGGTGATGAGATGTCTGAACAAAAACAAGCCAGCTCAGTGAGTAACTCAACAACCTCATCCACAACCTGAGCTAAAGAACTTAGGCAAAACTTTAAATGTAAACACTGTGGCTACCAGAGCTGGTTAGATGCCAGGAATTCAGTCATGAGTAACATGTCACAACTTCTCAAAATCCTGTCCACCATCTGCAAGATAAAAGTCAGGAGAGCAATGGAATACTTTCCACTTGCGTGGATGAGTGCAGCTCCAGCAGTTCAACACCAACCAGTTTGATCGGCACTCCATCTACCCCCTTCACCTTTCACTCCTTCCAGTGCCATTTACAAGAGATGCAGTGCAGCGATTCACTATGGCCCATAAGAGATGTAGGCAAATGGGAACACTCTCACTTGCATCTGCACCTCCATTCATCCACCATCTCTTGGTCAAAATCCTGATATTTTAACTGCAGCAGGAATGATGTTTGTTGAAGCATAAATATTGGTCAGAAAACTGGGGATAACTCCCCTGATATTCTTTAAAATACAAGTAAGGGATCTTGAATATCTAGCCACCCATGTGGGCAGATTCATTGATTCACACAGCACAGAAAATGCCCTTTGGCCCATTGAGTCTGCACCTACATAACTACCACTAAAAGTGCACTAATCTCAATTTCCTGCACTTGTCCCACATCCTTGAATGATATGATGTTTGAAGTACAACCTTTTAAAAAAATATATGGGTGAGTAAGGTTTCCGGCCTCCAACACCTTCCCAAACAGTGGATTCCAGATTCCCATGACCTGCTGAGTGAAAGACGTTTTTGCTCAAATCCACTGAGTCTCCAGCCCTTTACCCTAAAGCTATGCTCTCTTGTGACTGATCCCTCAACCAAGGAGAACAGCTGCTCTCTCTCTATTTCACCTTGTCCATACCCCTCAAACTTATACACCTCAATCATGATCCCCCTCAAACCCAGTCTTCTCTCCTCTAAAGAAAACAATCCAAGCCTATGTATTTCTCCATCCCAGACCTCCTCTGTATCCCCTCTAGTGCGATCACATCCTTCAAGTAGTGAGGTAACCAGAACTGCACACAGTACTCCAGGTGTGGCCTGACCAACTCTGTGTACAACTCCAACAGTACCTCCTTGCTCTTATACTCTATGCCACAACAGATGAAAGCAATGTCCCAAATGCCTTCTTAAATGTCTTATTCATGTGCTCTGCTGACTTCAGGGATCTGTGAATAATTACTCCAAGATCCCTCTGTTCCTCTAAGTTACTCAGTGTCTTGCCACTCATTAAATACTCCCTCATCCTCTTTCTTCTTCCGAGGTGCAGGTCAGGGCCTTGGTTCAATAGGTCATCCAAAATACACCTGACACCACAGCATTCCTTCAGTACTGCACTGGAGTGTCAGACTTAATATTTTGTGCTTGGGTTTCCGGAATGCGATTTGAATCCAGAACATTCCAACTCAGAGGCAAGTTGCATTGTCATTAGGCAAGTGTATCATCTGCTGAGACACAGCTGATTTTATATAGAATACCTACAGTTACTGTGTTACCAACATGATTGTTTTTAAATTACGGAAAGATTTACCATGAATATAGCAAAGTTTTGCTGGTTTGCTGACTCATCTCATCCACTTGTGCCTTTACTGCTTTAACTTCCTTCAACATGTTTTCCACTTGCTGAGTCACCTGTTGCCATGTGGGATCTCCTCGCCGCATTTTACAAGCATTGGGCAAGTAATCTTCAACCAAGGGTGTGGGGAACCTCAAATGGGGCTGGACAAAATCCTCAGGTAATGATGATGCTGCTGCCATTTCTGCATTTCCTGGGTCCATTTGATCAGTACTGGTGGGTTTGTCCTGCAGCTCATCGTATGTTTCAAATGGTTTCTCTCTTGGACAACACTGCAAGAACCACAAAAGCTGCTCCAAGGCTATCATAGACTTCATCGACAGGGTGCGCAGTTGGTCCATCCAAAGTCTGACATCGGCCTGTGGTGGAAGTGCCACATCATGGTCCTTGAAATCTGCCAGACTTTTCTGAATCTTGTGTAGACTTTTAATCAGATATCTAATAAACAGGAGAAGGGATTTAAATCACAGTTCAAATTTAAAAAAGACCAGACAAATAATGGGCAAAGTAATGACAATGCAATTTTTAAGTAAATAAGTTGCTAAACATTGAAGTTATTATGTAAGGCTATTTAAAAAAACACACACACACACACACACACACACAATTGGAAAATTATAGTTTTACTGAACAAAAATGAAGCCATTAAAACATTTTAACTGCAGAGTCACACAACATACCTCAAGCTGACCCACTGCTCAGTTAGCCCAGTTAGGCACTGCCTTTGTTTGATCAAAAGTTTCAGCAGATGAGCTGTAAATCCTTGACAACGTTCAACATTACCCAGGCTAAGTTCCTACAAAAGCCAAGCAAACTTCATGAAAACAGAAGACTAAAATATGACAAAACAGGAAATCTTTTGCCAATGATTTCAAAACAAGTGGGGAAAAGAAGATCTGAAGCAATAAAACTAATTTGAGCTAGCGTCCTTGTTCTGGAGAATCTGATTAATTTTGTATTTTTCTGAACCCTTTATTTCTTATTCAGTTCATTAGGATTTAATCCAATTATTAATGAATACATCACACAACACCAGTGTCTGTTTATTGAGGTGGCAATTTATTCAAGTCTTCAACTCAGTTTCAACAAGGTTTTCTTTCAAGAAAAATTCTGTTCGTGGCCAATAATTAAATGCCTAGATCCATTATTATTCAGTATTTGATCCACCACCTTCCTAAACCTGACTGCCATTACTTTAAAACTTGGATCACATCGCGTACATGCTGATCTTTTCTCTTCTCCAAAGCAGATAGTGTTTGCTGTGCAGTGATTTAAATCTTACAAATAATCTCTGATCCTGCTATAAATCCTTTCCATTGTTTTTAATTGTTATAGCCACGACAAATGATACAATGGACCACAACAACTGAGTTTGGCATCGCAGCCTGAACATTTTGAAAAGAAGTTTTGAAAAACAAAAAGTTATATTCAAGGATGTGGATGATAATGTTGAGGCAGGATTTATTGCCGATTCTTTGTTGCCTTAAAAATGAATCAGCTTATGAATTAGGAGCAGGAGCAGGTGATGGGCAGTGGGCCAAATACTAGAAAAGGAGATTAGAGTAGTTAGGTGGCTGTTTTTGACCAGTCGGAGACCAAGTAGAAGTGGGAGGTTTCCCTCCTTAAACAAACCAGTTTTTGTTTTAAAGAAAAACAACCTGCATTTTTTGTTTTTCTAGCTACAACGCTCAACATTTCAATTGTCCAACTTGGGATTTGAACTCTCCACTTCTGGGTTGCTAGTACAGTTGCAGAAACAGTAGACCACTATATCCTTGCTTTTAAGGATCTATTCATTCATATAACTTAAAAGCACTAAAGTGCAATAATGCTTTTGTAAATTGGTAAATTGCACCAGTAACCTTCTCCACTTTTTGGCAATACCTCCGATTTCACACTGCACTGATGTGAATATACCTATCCAGATGCTAATGTGACAATCTAATCACTAAGTGGTTCTATACCAATTCCTGACCAACTGAAGACAGATGGAAATTACTATTGTCAAAGATAACTAGGTTGAAATTCTGCCTGTTAATGTTCAGAGTCACTGTGACCATCATTACCTTGGCAGGAGTGCGCATTGCCACCTGGAGGGCAGCACGACGTGCAAGAGACTGATAGAAAAACTTCTGACAGCCTTCCCATGCAGCAGAAATTTCAGCAAGCAACCTGCAACATTAACAAATGTCAATACTAGATATTTCAAACCACGGTATTACACAGAACACAGACCTTTTTAACGAAATAGTATTCTGTGGTATCAGTCAAAGAGCTTTTTTTAAACTCAATTTTGGCATTTTAAAATAATTTTCCAGCACTAGTTGTGCAGATATTACCTGCCATATCTATTTACAATTACAATGCTTCCTATTCACTTCTTTAGGAAGAAAAATAATTTTGTTATGAGAAACTCATGGGAGTAAAGTATCAAAGTTTTAGTTTTGTAAATTTTCATCCTCAATAGCAAAATAAGGGCTGTTAAAACTAAACATTATCAGATACAAGAATGTAAAGTGGGCCAAACCTGAGTGGAGGCCGTTAAATGTGTGTTACTACCCTACTTCAGAGTCTGAAATGGTGGCAAGTTGAGAGGAGCCCCACAGATATCTCGCCCAGAATGTAATTGTTGAGGTGGCAGGAAGGGGGAGCAGTTTCCCCTCCCAGCCAGCTTGCTCAATTACTTAGAGATCTCAAGAACTGCGGATGCTGGAGTCAGAGATAACACAGCGTGGATCTGGAGGAACACAGCAGGTCAGGCAGCATCAGTGCAGCAGGAAATTTGATGTTTCAGGTTGGGACCCTTCTTCAGAAACTAATTTTTCTAAAGTAGAGTCCCGAATTGTTATGTCAACTTTCCTGCTCCTCTGATGCTGCCTGGCCTGCTGTGGTCCTCCAGCTCCACACGGTTACCTCTTGCTCAATTACTTGTCCTTCTCGCCACCTCCAGGGGAGGGGGGTGGGGGGTGGTAGGGGGAGAGATAACCACTCCTTTGCAGTTTACTAGAAGGATGCGGATGCTTTGGAGAGGGTACCAAAAACGTTTACCAGGATGTTAATAAAAACCAAAACGGCTGCGGATGCTGTAAATCGGGAACAAAAACAGAAATTGATGGAAAAGCTCAGCTGGTCTGGCAGCATCTGAGAGAGAAAACAGTTAACATTTCGGGTCCGGTGACGCTTCCTCAGAACTGTTCTGACGAAGGATCACCAGATCTGAAACATAAACTCTGACTTTCTCTTCACAGATGCTGCCAGACCTGCTGGAAAAGCTCAGCAATTTCTGTTTTTGTTCTTTTTGTTTTTTAAAACCAGGATGTTGCCGGGTAGGGGGAATTTTAATTATGAAGAAAGGTTGGATGGACTGGGTTTGTTTTCAATGGAACGCAGGAGGTTGCGGGGCAACCTAAAAGAAGTTTATAAGATTATGAATGGCATGGATAGAGTGGAAAGTATGAGGCTTTTTTCCCCACAGTGGGAAGATCAATTACTAGGGGACACGGGTTCAATGTGCAGCGGCGGGGGTGGGGGGTTGAAAGAGATGTACAAGGCAGGTTTTTCACACAAAGGGCAGTGAGTGCCTGGAACACACTGCCAGAGGTAGTGGTGCAAGCAGACACAATCACAGTATTCAGGAAGCACTTGGACGAAAACGTGAGTAGGAAGGGAATAGAGGGATACGGATCTACTAAGTGAAGACCGTTATAATATGGAATGGCAAAACGTGTTGGTGTGGGCTTGGAGGGCCGAAGAGCCTGTTCGTGTGCTGTATTGTGCTTTGTTCTCATATAGTTTCGTTTTCCAATTAAGTAAAACTCTCAGTCACAAAACAAGATTTCCCTGACAATATTATCTACAATTTAATCTAAAAGCAATGTTTTGCATCTTTCTGCAATTAAGAACCTTGGCATTTCCTGTAGTCAAGTGAGAGACCTACTCCCAGAGCTACATTAAAGTAAGTCCTTCTTCAGCCACAGAGACATAAGAGCTTCACTCGTGGCCAGTTTTGCCGATTTTTCCACTTGCTGTCCCACCCACTGACTGCATTGAAGTTTCCACTTATTCACTTCATACAGCAGATGTTAAGAACTAGTTAAGGACTACTTAGTGAAGGACAAGTCTACATCTTAGCAACCCAAGGACCTGCATACTGCTGCTTGTCGCCGCCTGCCCTTTTCCACAAACAATTTTTGTACAGTTAACAAAATTAAAGATTATGTTCTCATATTAAATTTCACCAGAAACTGGCAGCTTACATGTTATCCAGCTCATCACCACTGCTAATCAGATTTACAGCTGTCTTCACATCAAGTGGATGCAGGCAAAATACATCCTGAGGGTCATCTGTTCGAGACCAAGCTAGTCCTTTACGGTAAGAGAGACCTGAAAAGGAGGAGAGGAAGTACAATACACTATATTTCAGAATGCTGTGCCCCCAGTTTACTGTAGTTTCTCAGTCTGGAGTTCTTCACACTCCATCTCTCGATCCATCTGAGCTCTCTTCCCCACAAAACCACTTCAGAACATCCCATCATAACATTCGAATCCTGCCATGGCAGATGGTGGAATTTGAATTCAATAAAATATCTGGAATTAAGAATCTAACGATGACCATGAATCCATTGTTGATTGTTGGAAAAACTCATCTGGTTCACTAATGCCCTTTAGAGAAAGAAACTGCCATCCTTACCTGGTCTGGCCTACATGTGACTCCAGACCCACAGCAATGTGGTTGACTCTCAACTGCCCTCTGGGCAATTAGGGATGGGCAATAAATGCTGCCTAGCTAGCGAACCCTCATCCCGTTAATGAATAAACAAAAAAACAAACAGCAATAATTTGGAGCAAGCGGTCAGTGAAGCAAAGTCTCAATGGCAATAAAGCCACTTGATACAGTCCATGCACAACCTTTATGACTAGCTCTTTTCTAAACTGAGGCCTGCTTTCAACAAATCAGGTCTTACCTTTTTGACAATCAAGGCACCTAGAATTACAAGATGGAAATATGAATTGAATTCAAAGGGTAAAGTCATACTGATGCCACTTGGCATCAAATTCAGTTTCATTTGTAACCCCAGCCATGAACTACTCCATGTATTTAATACACAGTCTTTATTAAAATTCATAGGCTCCTGCTAATGGTACTTAGGCAAGTCTTCAACCACTGAATAATAGTGCACATTATAGGATACAAAACTTCTGTATAGAGTTTACACATTCTAACTATTTATATCAATCCTGTCATTTATTTAAGGCCATGGTTTTAGTGGTATAAATCCTGATGTTATAGTTTATCAGGGTTAAGAGAAAGTCCTCAAATGCTTGTAAATATCCAGCTCCAGTCCAGAGGAAAATAACAAAATGACAATTAAACGCCAAAGATCTTGGGAGAATCTGCACAAAACTATTCTATAAACCAATACAGTGCTCGAAGCTTACCAATTTCAGTGAGATGTTTGAAGAGATCTGCCAAGGCCCTTTGCTTCTGCATCAGAATATGTTTGATTTCCGATCGCTGCTTGTCCTTATCAGCCACTTGGTCAACAGTAAGAGTTTGGAGATCTTGTACAGTAGTGATGACATCACCTACCAGAATCAAGACAGAGCTCATAATCCTTTGGGTTTACTGGGAAGGTTTATCAGTGGTTAAAATAATAGGCAGCTTAAGATTTCCCTAATTTCATCATTGACAGATATCCGTTGTTAAGAACTACTCATAATATTGAATATTTTGTAGTTGGGATGACCATCAAATTTACCTATTCATACTGTTAAATGTAGCCAACAATATAAAGTATACACAAACTATTCAACATACTGCCAACAAACACGTACAACTAGGAACCCTAGAAGCTTTATTTGAGAAAATAAAACTCTGAACATTTTGCACATAAAGATAGCAAAGAGAAAAGTAGGGTTAGTGGGCCGAATTTTCAAACAGTAGTAGAAACTCCATGGACCTTTGTAAATGGTAGATGAGAACCTGATTTGGAAGTCCAGACCCCATTTCTGATGGTGGGAGGCATCTCATGTTTGGTAGCTAAAGGGAGCAACGCATGGTTCACACCAGGAAAACCCAAACTCAGCAGGGCCAACTGAATTCATATCGAATTCAGAAAGACTCCATTTTCACTATCACAAGGGCCTGGACCTGCATTTGGGAACGACAGATTTTTAAAATAGTCATAGATGCTTGTAAAAGGCAAACAAGGTCTGTGGAACTCATAAGCTGAGAAGTTATTTTAGTGCGCAGCCCTTTCACAAATGGGGACAAAAAGAGATTGCCTGTGTCAGTGAGAGTTGAAAAAATCTCTGCTCTTGCAATTACGAAAGCTATTTGTTGACATTTATCCAGGGTTATAGTTGTATTATTACTAATGTTTGGCTGCTTTCCACAAACTTTAACTACTTCAAGAGTGGGGTCCTTAGTTTGCAGTTTGATTGTCCACTCAGCGGTTATTAAACGAAGAGCTGTCTTAGGTTAGAGTTATGAATTTTAAAAAAAACTGTCTTTTTGCTAAAAGAATTATATACTTGAGAGGGTTTAAGAATTGAGAATGGGCTTTCACACGAGACTTTTAAAAAATATATATACACACATGTACAATAAATATTATACAATAGATATTCAGACCTTTATTAAATGTCATCTTTACATGGCTCCTGTGGACACTGTTGGGTTGGAATGTAGGTGTAAGGGTGGGAGGGTAGTAGGCACAGGCTTGGGTTGTCATGCATTTGCAATAAATTGGTATGGAGGCAATATGAGGTGAGGGATAGAGGGTCTAAAATTTAAACCAAAGTGGACCTGTTAAGCAGCCTGTCTCAGCACTCAGTGGCTGACTGCAATCTGCTTCAGGCAGAGGCAGGTCCCACTGCATCCTCCACCTGTCTAAGGTCGGGGGGGAACAAAAATCAGGTCTGACCCGGCCACTTTCTCCAGATGGTGTGTGAAGAAGCAAAACTTCTCGACTCTCGCTAACTGCCTCGGCAGCAAGCGATCCTGACATTTCACCATAGTCGCTTGATGCTGCTGGACCGTGACATGCTGACAACATTGGTTCATATTTTGATTTCAGATTTTTAGCATCTGCATTAGCTTGCTTTATTTGGGAAATTTATGGTATGCATGAATAAGAATCCTGCTGTACTTTAAAGACTACAGGACAGGGGTCAATGTTTGAATTTGGAACATTCATGAAATTATCAAAAGGCTAAAGCCTTTTGCTGTTATTTATCACATCGGCACCAACTCTTAAACTCTATTAGTAACCTTCACCAGATCAAACATTTATTCATGTTTCTTAAAAATTATGGTTCTTCCCTGCACTTGATTCCGTTGAATGGAGGTGTATGTAAAATCGTAATAAAATGAAGGGCATATAATCACCCAATAACCTCCTGGAAACCATTTCTTCTACATTACAATCACTGCTTGGTTTAGTCCTTTGTCATTTCTTTATTCAACACTTTTTTTAATAAAAAGCAAGTTTCACCAACTGAAATAACAAGGTGTAGAGCTGGATGAACACAGCAGGCCAAGCAGCATCAGAGGAGCAGGAAGGCTGACGTTTCGGGCCTAGACCCATCTTCA
>NC_063336.1:35605433-35645485 GCF_021869965.1 Rhincodon typus
ATCCAGCTCTACATCTTGTTATCTCTTTCACCAACTGAACATTTGTTTCTTTTTATTATTGTGTGTTTGCATTAGAACTATATTCAGACCACAGTGAATTCATGTTAACTAAATGCATCAACAGGGAATCCTATCTTCATGGCCTTTGATACCTGTAAATTGATCCAGGTTTTCCACAAAACTGGGAAGAGAATTTGTCGTCATAAGCTTCAGACACATTTTCCTCATCCGCTTACTAAGTGCTGGGAGTCGGCGCTGAAGAGAACTCCCTTCGCCCGAGGCATCATCTTTTCCAATGTCAGGAGAAAACACCTGCAATGGCATTTGATGGTTAAAAATTACGACAGTTTACTGTACAAATTTCAATAATGCATAGACTGAATAAAGAACTGGACTGTTGCTCACCTCTGTCCCCAGAAGAGGGGAAAAAAAACCCTGTTACACATGCAACAACACCGAGGTCGCACAGACAAGTTTAATTGTAGCTGTGTTGGTAATAAGAAGGGCCATTAAAGAGCATTTCAAAATCCAGCTTCGGAATTCCAAACAATGACCAAATGTAAATACTACACACTCACTGCTTTAATAGCAAGGTGATCTTATTTTGAAAGTGACTCATGCTGTGCACCAAAGTTCCAGTCATTCAAATTCTTATGTGCCGCTGCAAACCAACAAACTTACAAACACTTTAATATTTTCTTTAAAAAAAAAAGGAAAGCCAATGTCTTTGCAGAGTGAAAGAATAAGTAGGCAATAGCATTGCCACAAATTTTCAGGTAGCAAAGGCAGGCATAAAACTCAGATGGAACCTACTGGCATGAAAGAAATTATTCTCATATGGAATAGGACTGGGGAGCTACAGATACGCCACAGGCATTTATTATACTTGAAGGTCACGAATATCATCTCGGACAAATGGTATGTGCAGCAAGACTTATGTTCACAACCTCAATTCCCAACAGAAAACCTGTTCTCTTCAACACATTGAGGGGGAGAAATTAACAATGGACTAGCAACAAGGTGGGCAGCAACTGGCTATACAGTAGCAAGATCTGAGGCCTCTGAAATGCACTAAAGGGATGAGTCTGATGAGGAGAAAATCAGTATTTCTTTTTAAAACTCATCATGGAATGCTCATCAAATGTTTATAGCATTTTACTGAGCTGTGTACAGCTTTCAAATGGGACAAGACTACACAATAGCATTAGAATATTCTTTCACACCACTGCTGAATCAATTTCTCTTCTTAAAAACTGGTCACTTGGACTCAACGTGACTATCTCCTTAAAGATAATCCATGGAATAATTGAAAGGAGCAAACGAAAAGCACCACGGAAGTAACAGATTTGTAATTTTGTTAAGCAACATATAGTATGAACTCTATAAGTATTTAAATCGAAATTTAAGCAAGGTAAAGAGTTCAAATGGAAAGTTTATATTTGCTGCAAATCAAAAAGTGAAAACCTCAGACAGTTGCTGTAATTTCTTGAATCACATGTCGTTTCAACAAAAAGATCATTTTCAATAATAGTTATGTCATAGCTTCTTTTCACTGAATTGTTGATCAATGGATGGTGCAATTACAGCTACTCCAACAACTTCCATCTGTGTACCTGTGTTACGTGACACTTCTCTAGAGAGAACTTTCTAAGTACACAATTCAGCTTCTGCAGCCTGGTTTGTTTTTGTTGGTCAATATTATCCAAGCTTCCAGAACTTCCCGTTTCTGTTAATGCAGGACGACATGGATTGTTGAGCACAGCTTCAAACTTCTTCATGAACTTAAAGAGCGTTCTGTGGATACACAAAATAAGTTACAATGAAACAATTTTGTTGAAGATGAACCATAATATCAGGCCTTAAATGTTTGCATTATGGGAATAGATGTATAAATGTGGCTTGAATTCCCTCAGGTTTAAGTGGTTGAGGGTCATCCAAAATGTTGGCAAATAAAATTAACGGATGTGATGGCTTTCTTTGATGGGGATCCCAAACCAAGAGGAATCTTTAATAATTTATGCTAGAGCATGTAGAAGTGAAATCAAGAGATGCTTTACCCATTTCTACTTAGAAAATCAATAAATCTTCCTCAAAATTGATTATGCATCAAAATTGAAAGTATAACAGTTTACTTCGATCTAATGTAATAACGTAAAAACAGCAAAGGGTATGGAGTAAAATTAGATAAATTGGATTGAGTGCCTGAATTTGTATAAATTATTTGTATAAATGCAATTTCACACAAAGTTTGATATTACAACAAACTGTTCTCCAGTGAATCTTCTGTCATTCATGTTCAACAGCCTGGAACTATTTGTTTGAAGTAGTCAGCCATTTATTTTTATATTCAACCTGAAAGAACTGCACAAATCACCAACTGAGAAGGCACCTAGGTATCTAGTCAGTGCTGCTCACACCAACATCAACTTTACTCTCTGAAGACTCGCTCCCTGTACAGACAGGGCCTTCAAACAACACGTTGCTGGAGAGTGGAAACTCAGGCAGAGAACTGTGCTAATAAACGTATGCTCCCCTGCACCATAATGGGGCTTTATATCTTTAGCAGTCATGGTGGTGGTTGCTGGATACCAGTGCAGAATGCCAAAAATCTACAGTCAAGATTATATAGAATGTACAACACAGAAACAGGCTAATGAGTTCAAATGGTCCACATCAGTGTTTATGCTTTGCATGTATCCAACTTCAGTATGACAATCCCTCTGCATCCCTTCTGTTAATTTAGCCTTCCTTTGAACATACCTATGCTGTCTGCCTCAGCTACTCCTTTTGGTATCAAGTGCAAAACCCTAATCACTCTTTACATAAATGTTTCTCCTAAACTTCAAAACGACCACCTTATATTTATGACCTGAAATAAAACAAAGAACTATGGGGGGTGTTGGAGATCTGAAACATAAAATGCCAGTGAAACTCAGCATTCTGCTGCTATTTTCCTTCTCACTGATGTTGTGAGACCTGCTGAGTGTTACCAGCAATTTCTGTTTTTGTGCTATATTTATGGCTCATGGTTTGGGATTCTCCTATGTACTGAAACATTTTTTTCCGTGCCTATCCTGTCTTTACTCATCTTCATTTGGTCATCCCTCACTGTTTTCTGGAGAAAAGACATATTTAATAACATTATGTTGTGGAACAATGCAAATTCTAATTTTCCTCCAATGGCCACACTCCTGGGTTGTGGAGCTGTCCACTCTCTGTGATGATTATGGGTAACGTGCTTCTTTTTTAAAAGGAAATTCGCCAGTACAGACAGGTTACGATGCACTAGGACCTGAAAAGGTGGACTTTCTGGCCCAGAAGTAGGGACTCTACCACAGCGTCCCAAGAGCCGCTATAGTCATGTGCATTTTACAGGATGGAACTGAGCTGCATGATGTATTTCATCCTTATAAAATCTTTTCCACCAACTCGTCTACTGAGGAAGTGAAATTGAAGAATTAAGGGTTTTTCTTTTTTAGATGTTCTGCGAGTATATGGTAATAATAGACTAACTGTATGAGCTTAACTGACTACAACTGCCTCGCAGGTAGAAACAACCCCAAATCGAAGGAACATGTACTGAATCCAGACAGACTTCAGTTCCATCACATACAGGAGGTTCACTGCATGTCAAAAATATGGTGCATACAGGCAGAACCCAGGTTGCTAACACTGTTTCGTTCTGGAATCCATTCATGAGTCGATTTGTACACAAGTTGGACCACAATGCAGGACAATGTAAAATAGCCATTTGTAAGTATGGGAAACGTTCACATGTCAGACCTTTAAAAGTACATCCCTGTATAGGATCGCGTTTGTAAATATGAGATTGTTCATAAGTTGGATATTCATAAATTAGGGACACCCTGTACATCTGCAACCTATTTCAGCTGCAATCTGGTTTCCGCTATATTGTCAGTTTATCACCTCTTTTTTGTCACGAGCCTCGTATTCAGAACTGTTTGAATATTCAGTTTTTGCTGGACTTTTATGGGGGCATGCAGAAATGATTCCTCTAAACTGGTTTGATTTCTGTTGAATTGTGCCACACTTGTTAGGAACCAATACTTTCCTGGGGTTTACCAATGCCCTTCAGCAAAAGAAATCTGCCATCCTTATCTGATCCGTGACATCTGGTCCTGAATCAGACCAAAGTGGTTGAGTCTGAAAATGCTCTCTGTGCAATTAGGGATGAGCAAAATATACTGATTCAGCTTGGAGCACCTATGTCCCATGAAAAATAAAGCAAAAATCTTCACATTACCTGTGTGTTTTCTCTACTGATTGCTTCACGGACCAGAAACTGGCATCATTCCATCGACTAATCTTAACAAAGTCCTGTAGACAGACATATCTGAATTACGACAGGAATTCTGAGGGTAAGTTTAACCACCAATTCAATACTTAGAACACAAAAAAGGGGAAAAAAAATAATTGCACAAGTTAGACAGCAGACCATCTGAGAAGTGAGTAGGAGCATTTTAGCATTTTGAGTCATCTGAAAAGCATGTAAATGCCTAATGACAAATCACTGTCACTGCAATGCAAGTTAAATATACAAGATACTTAAAAGTAACATTCGCTCTAAAACACCAATCACTATACAATGCAATGAATTAACCTTCATTCATTGACATAATTTGTCAACTTTGTAAATACAATCAGTACCATTTTGGTAACTGAGCAGGACACCTCTGCACCCCACCAAAGGCATAGAGAAAAGTTGAACACAACATTTCCTCATTAGAGAGAGGCAGATACAGGTTCAAATTTAACTTCACTCAGTTCTCATTCTGAACCATGTTGGCAAGGGTATGCAGGTTGAAGTCATGCACCTTCCAGCTAGGATTGAAGGGAAAGCAGAGACAGAAATGGGATCCCAGCTCAATAATTCTACTGCCTGCTACCAGGTTATTGGTCATTACCAGCATTTGATCAGCACTATTTCTTCTACTGTTGCTACACAAAAGGCAATCAACTGAAAAAATTGAGAGTAGTTTCTCAAAACTCTGGCAAAAATATATACTTTAGGCATTAAATGAGGATAAAACTGTAAAGCAATGCAGTCGGAGACTACAAACATGTTACTTTCCAATTGCACATATCTCTGAGCCAAAATGCAATCTGCTTTAAATAAGCACTTAAAGAAATAGTCACATTGGAGCACCACTATTTTTACATTGTTACCTTCAATTCTTTCTCAATTGGATGACGGAGCTCAGTTATTTTAACTCGAACATTCTCTGAAAATTGATTGTAGTAGTTGTACAAATTCCAGAGTAAACTGCACAGGTCATCTGTGACAAATAATTTTCTGGTTAACACTCAACTTTATCCATATTGGGTTGTAACTAAAGCCACCCTTAATGAAAGAAATATTTGCAAACGTAATGTTGGACACTGCTTCACAATGGCTCATAAAACATACAAAACGTCATTTGCATTGCTTCTGTTCATTTTCAATGCTCTCTCACCAAAAAAATTAGGATATTCAAGTAGTAGGCATGCCAAAATGCTTTAACTGCCAAATCACAGTGGGAAAATTACCATTATTTCCATACTTCACTCTCACTTTCACGGAAGTACTGAATGAGACCTCCGACTGACTTTATACTAAAACTCATCATAAAATCCTATTCATACTAAAATCATTTCATTTTATAGAAAACTTCTATACCATTTCACCCAGACATCCAGTGGCTACTTGTCTCAAAATATATGGGCTTTGGAAGGATCCAAGGATAATTAAAAACCAAAAGAACTGCGGATGCTGTAAATCAGAAACAAAAATCGAAATTGCTGAAAAAGCTCAGCAGGTTTTGTGGAGAGAAATCAGTTAATGTTTTGGGTCACGTTGCTTCTTAAGTATGAGAAAAAAGCATTAAGACCCAACTTCTTAAACATTTTCAAAGTAATTCAACACATTTTGAATTACCTTTTCCCTCCTGCTCTGGCACTGCTATAACGTGACAGTGAAATGCTAACAGCATGGACAGGCGAAAATGAAACTCTCCCAGGGTAGCTCCTTCAACAAAAGTTTGCAGTGTGGTGATCACTTCTGGCAGCTTCATTTGCTGTTCCACCCCTGTCCAGATTAATAAAAGCACAAAGTTTATTAAACAAACATCTTTCAGCCCCACAACAAAGAATACAATAAAATTCAGAAATAAAACCAGAATACGCCAGAAATACTCAAGAAATCAGGCAGCACATGTAGACAGAAATAAAGTTAACCTTTCAGGTCAAATGGCTTTTCGTCAGAACTGAAGGAAGAAAGAAAATTAAGAGGTTTTAAAGTGAGTCGAAGACGGAGAGAAGAACAAAAAGGGTAGGTCTGCAATGAAAGGTGGAAGGCAG
Organism: Rhincodon typus; assembly: GCF_021869965.1. Lineage (NCBI taxonomy): Eukaryota > Metazoa > Chordata > Chondrichthyes > Orectolobiformes > Rhincodontidae > Rhincodon > Rhincodon typus. The sequence continues at coordinate 35,611,791 of NC_063336.1, forward strand.
GAGGGATTAACGAACAGAAGCTTTCATGAGGCAAAAGCCAAAGAGTGTGATAATGAATATGGTAAACAAATAAAAAGGGTGATGACCAGAAGATTATGAACAGCAGCTTTGCTTCATCAGTATTTTTTACTATGTGCATGAGAACAAATTACTGTTGGCAAACTAATAGAAACACACACAAATTTGTAACCTAAAATTTGTCTATTACCTCTTTAAATTGGATAGAGTCATACCTAGAACAAACGTGTTTGTTGCAGGCTATTTAAGAGTTTAACAGCGCTGCATCACAAAATCTTGTAGAGAATCACAATTTATCAGAATCTTCCCTGCTCCAGCAAAAGCTACCGCTATAACAGCAAGGCAGAGACTGATAAGAGTTTGCAGCAAGCTACACAGAGGGTGATAAGTACCTGGAATACGCTGCCAGAGGTGGTGGTAGAGGTGGATACAATAGCAATACTTAAGAGGCATCTTGACAGATACAGTTGGTTCTGATATAATGTGATACTTCCGTTCTCGTGCAATCTTGTATTATAAGAAAGTCATATAATAGTCGTGCCATTTAAACTAACGGGGCTGGAATCACGTTCTAGCCAATACAGGTAAACAAAGGTCGCGTTCTACAAATAGCAATCTAAATTCTTCAATTCGTGTTGAAGAAACACACGTTATATCAGAACCGACTGTACATGAATAGGCAGGGAAAAGAGGGAATCAGACCCCACACAGGCAGCAGGTTTTTTAGTTTAAAAAGGCATTGTGTGTTGGCACAGTCTTGGTGGGTCGAAGGGTCTGTTCCTGTGCTTTACTGTTCTTTGTTACTCACCTCCCAACTAATCAAAGCCTGTCATAATGCTGTTGGAGCTGCACACTAACAGCTCAATACCACCCTGGGCCTAGTACCTCATCTGTCACTTTAATCTTTCACACTCTCTACTATTGGCATCCAATGGCAGGTGCATTCACCATCTACAAGATGCACTGCAGCAACTTGGCAAGCACTGAAACGACTGGCCTGCAATAACCACATTCATTTTCCTTTGTTTAGGCAGCACCACCAGAGCCACAACTATCTCAAAGGACAAGTGCAACAACCACATGGGGAACAACGACCATCTCTAAACACACTATCCACCGTGAAAATATATTACTGTTGTTTACAAATTGCTACTTTAAAATCCTGGAACTTAAGATCTAATAGCACAGTGGAAGTACCTTCAACGGCATTAAATGCTGACTTTGATTTAATAAGATCACCACATCTTGATAACACTGAACTAGAAATAGTTAGCTTTGATTTTGTTCAGTTCAATCGCACCCAAGATACTCCTTTAATTCAACAGTGAAATGACTCATTACAATTGCCTGATCAAATTCACCATGCTTATGTGATGGAATTTTCAAATATCAAATATGACAGACCTGAATGCTCAACTTTAACAGTGTAGACTGGAGGTGTTCTGAAATGTTTTTACATGGATAAACTGCCTTCAGAATTTTGCTGTAATCAATAAAATAATTGCAATGCCGATCTACCTTGCAGATTTTCTTCCACACGTTCCTGAAGGTATTTTTCAATTAACTGGTAGATCGAAAACCAATGCTTGGTTGATTTCTCCATGTGCCTTTTCATCACAACGTTAAGACTACTAGACCAGCAACTGCAGATGGAGATTAAACACAAGTCATGAGTTATAGAAGGCTGGGAAGCAAAGATCAAACTTCTGCTTCATATGTAACGTAGTAAGAATCAGAAAACAATTTTTAAAAAAAAGGTTTTAAAAGAATTGGAAGATAACCTAAGATTCACGTCCATGACTGCTATCTCATGACTTCTGTGGAAACAGGCAGTGGGAATGTCGGCCAAGGACACAATAAGACAAGCTCTCTGGATGTGAATGAGACCACTCAACAGTCCAAAGGTCAAGTGGGCTGGAGAGGTGGGAGTGATACATTTACAACGTCTCACAGTATTCCTTTTAGATTTGTTGACAAAGGTCAATGCAAGTGTGAGAGAGGGGTGTGTGTGTGTGAGTGGTGAGAGGGAGAAGGAGAGGGAGAGGGAGAGGGAGAGATGTCTGACAACTTGACTCATGCCCCAGCATACCTGAAAATTTTAGAAGAGAAGGTGCAAAACTGGTAGAATAAAATGTAAGCATCGAGGATTGCATTGATTCAAGATTTCGGTCACCCCACAGCATTTTGTAACTAACAGCACAAAAAGCCCAGGTAACCTACTGAAACAAATTTTTGAGTGTTGCGTCAACATCTTGCAGGACAATTATTCATTCTTCTTGATCTAATCATACAGTTTGACAATACTGATTTGTAGTTTAAAAGCCAATATTGATAAAATAAATTAGATTGGATTACTTCCAAATGTTCCCATGAGAGGGATGGTAGTTTTTATACAAAAGGATTTACTTGCAACAATTTCAATTCCCAGGAATCTGCTGCCATAGGAAAAAGTGGAAATGAAGCCACCGACCACCACATGTCTAACATAGTTAAGTAATGATTCTTACTTCAGCTCCAGTTTGCGCCATTGGATGATCAGTTGGCTGACAGCATCAAGGTGCTGCCTTAAGGACACCGATCGACTAGCAGTTGCTTCCCAGTCCTACAAAACAAAAATGATTAGGGAATTTCCGAACAAGGCTAGTGATGAATGAACACTGGAATGTAAATTTTGTCAATTTGAGAGAGTAGGACAATGGGAGGGGAAGAATGGCTCACCTGGGATTTGCACAAGAGGATCTCCATGCCGTTTAAGAATTTCGCCAGAGCACTAGAAACAGGAAAGCTTCTAATTCTGTCCATTACAACCAACAGCTGTAAAACAAAAATCAGCCTGTCTTGAACTTCACATCAAAAATGTGCCAGGCGATTTCATAAAGAAATGTTGGCATATTGTAAATTTCAGACATGCATCTTGCTGCCAAATTGAGGCTAAAATACTTCTAACAAATCTGTCATAAAGCATCAGAGCAAAATAATGTAAGACAGCAGTAACTGCTATAAATATACACCAGATCTAGGTAAGTATCAAACCTAGTCTGAAATTATACTTAAGCAGTTCAATCTGAATTTACATATTGTCTGCAGATGTTAGCGTATTATATATAGTGAATATATTTCGCATTTTTGTCTTAAATTAGCAATACTGTAGTGCTACAGCCTTTCCACTACAATTATTATAGCTCATTTCTCTTTCTCACATGCCCTTATCTATCAAGCCTTGGTTTAAAAATAATCTTTTGCAGCTGATCAGAAAAATTCAGAAACCAGTGTAGTCCAGAGTGCTGAGGTATGTCTCTTTGTGCCAAATGTAATGATCAATGTATTTGACTGTTAATTATTTAATACTTATAAGCACTTAACTATTTACATTTTAAATACATAGCTGTTGTTCAGCAAGACTATGGCGCAAGATTTCTAACAATATGTTAGCACTGAGAGACAATAATGACAGTAAATGCTCATACTCACAAGTGCTTTCCTCAAACCAGGTGTGCAACAGAAAAAGAGCTTCTATTCTGCAGCGACCCTGTACCTGATTTTGGAATGCCAACAACGTTATTGGAAAATCCTGAGATAGGAGCAGGGGTAGACCAAATGGTTCACCGAGCCTACTCTGCCTTTCAGCACAATCATAGCTGATCTCGAGCTTCAACTCCACTTTCCCATCTGCTTTCTGTATTCCTCAAGACGAAAAAAATTGTCTAAACCAGCCTTAAATGTGTTCAACAATGGAATGTACCAATTATTTGAAGTAGACAATTCCAAAGATTCACAATCCGTCATCTCAGTTCTAAAATGATCAGTCACCTATCCTAAGGTTGCTGTCCTAAGCAGTTTTAAATTCTCCATCCAACAGAAACAATCTCAGTGTTTACTATATAAAGAGATCAGAATTTTGTACATTGCAATGAGATGTCCTTTCATTCATCTAAAAACTAGAGAATCTGGGCCCAATTTACTCAGCCTCTCATTATAAGCCAACCCTGTCAGCCCAGAGATCAGTCCTCTGAACCTTTGCTACACTGCCTCCAATACAAGTATACCATTCCTTAAATACAGAAACTATTGTTCCACCTAGCTTTCCAGGTGTGATTTGACCATAGCCCTGCACAATTGTAGCAACTTCTACTCGTCTTCAAATCTCCCTGCACCAAATGACTTTCTCATTGCTTATTGTATCTACATGCCAAGCTTCTGTGGTCCCTGCATGTGCAGAACCAGTCTCTAAGAATATCAACTTTTACAAGTTTCAAACCTTAAGAGACTGATCCACTAGTGACAGAAAAGCAAATGGGGACACAGAGTTGTCACCTTAACACAAAAACTGAAGGCAGAATCTTATGCTGAAACACACCAACAAAATGAAAAGGATTATGTTTAACGGTGTGAAAAGGTGCAGAATGCAGCAACTAGATTCTCCTCACCTGCAGCAGAGCTGGATGATCAGGCCAGTCCAGTAGTAATTCTTTCACCTTTTGGGTGAAGCTTCTCAGGATGGGCTGGCACTTTTTAGCTTCCTGGATGTTTGGATGTTGGTAGAAATCATAGGTATCTTCCTGGGGCAGGATGAGCTCAGAGGTTTCTTCGCCCCCAACAGTGTTTTGGATGACAGAACTGATCAATAGCTGACTACCCTGAAGCTCTCCATTCAAGGAACTATCTAATGTGAACAAATAATAGTTCAATTAAAACAAACCAAATTAACATTTATATGATCAGTAATAAAGAGAGAATGCAATTGTAATACACAGGTTAACTTTCAAATTTCAGGTGTTTATCTCCCTCATTTACTTCAATTTTAATTATGTGGCTTTAAAGTTCAATTTGGGAAGAATTAATGGCATAAATTTTGCCCTGGAAATCTTGTGCTCTTGTACAATTAGCTAATGACTATTACTTTCATACGTCTGAATGTATTAGGACAAAAACTGAAGAAAAGGTGTAGGTTTAAGAAAGCAGTTCCTAATTTTTTTTAAATATGCCAATGAAGTGATTTCCACAGACTGGATTGTTTTGAAGTGCTGTCAGCAAATAGAGCTATCATTTGGAATGCAAGATCCCTTAAATCAGTTTAATGATCTCTTAATCTTAAGGGCTGGATGCCCTATTCCTACACGTAGGTTCCTAGCTCAGCTTTCACCAGTTAATGGCAATCATCTACAGTTAGAAATATGAGATTTTATCTGCAGTTGACAATATTTGTTGAGAGAGAAATATGGGAATTTAAAGCTGAAAAACACCAAGGTCCATCTAGACCATCTTCCAAAGTCCAGGTGGTTACAGAATAAAAAAGAAAATACAGTGCACCAAACACAGTAATCATTTAGGAAGCAAGAAAGCTCCAATATTGGAGAAATTTTGCAGTCAGTCATCTGTTCCTCCGAAGTACAACACAGCTTTTTAGTGTTTCATTTGATGTGCGCATTGCTGGCAAAGACTGCATTTATTGCCCTTTCTTCCATTATCCTTGAACTAAGTGGCATACTAGGCAATTCCAAAAAGTAGTTAAGAGTCAACCCAATTACTGCGGATTTGGAGTCACATGTAGACCAGACCAGGTAAGGATGGCAGACTTCCTTCTCTAAAGGACATTAAATGATCCAGATGGGTGTTTTTTTTTTTAAATACATCAATGACAGTTGTAGTGGTCATCATTATGGAGACTGCATTTATTCATTTAATTTGAATTCCCCCAGTTGTTGCGGTGGAATTTGTCTCAAGGAGCATTATCCTGGGCCTCTGGGTGACTAGTACAGTGATAATCACAAATACACCCCATATCCCCAAGACTTACACCAAGCTTTCAATTGTTCAATGCTACACCCCAAAGTGTTGTCAGAAAGATATTTATTTGACGTTCACTTAAATCAATCTTCTATGCTTCCAAATCTCCCAGGGAATTAGATCCATAGATTTTCCAATCACAGAAATATTGTTTCTGCAGCGTAGTTTAGACTCAACTCACTTTCAAGTACTCTTCTGGCTAACAAGAAGTGGATGGTCATTATTTACTTTTCACTAGTCTTTTCAGACATGCAATCTTATTACCTCAAGGTGTGGTTATTCCTGCCGTTTTAAAAACCATACCAAGTTCAAATTCTGTGTTAGCGGGGTCTGTGCTCAGGGTCAGGAGCAACAATCAATGCAAAACCAGCAAACTTTGAGTGGTGGTAGCAAGACAGCTATCCTGGAATAAGGTCTTTTGATCCTCTATAGTCTAACCACAAATAGGCAGATAGGATCTCAGTTTAATTCTGTACCAAAGCCAGCATCTCATAATAAAGCACTCAACTATCAGTCTACGTCATGTTGTCAAGTGCGTATAAAAGATCAAAATTTCTAACCGTCGGTGACAGCTATGAACTGATGAAAGCCTGAAGAATCTATTCTGCTAGTCTAGATGATGGGTAGTCATCTACCTCAACGCCATAGTTCTGTGCTATCCCCATATCCCTTTATGTCATTAGATAGGAAAGTGTTTAGCACATTTGCCTGCATTGCTCAAACCATTCAGTTTTAGAGTTGGGACATTATGTTGCAGTTGTACAGGTCATTGGTGAAGCCACTTTTGGAGTACTGTGTACAATTCTGGTCACCCTGATACAGGAAAGATATTATTAAATTGGAGAGGATTCGAAAAAGATTTACAAGATATTGCCTGGTGGAGGGTTTAAGCTATAAGAAGAGGCTGGATAGGCTGGGACTATATTCCCTGGAGTATCGGAGGTTGAGCAGTGACCATATAGAAGTTTATAAAATCATGAGGGGCATTGACAGGTTGAATAGCAAGGGTCTTTTACCTAGGGTGTGGGAGTTCAAAATTAGGGGGGTATATTTTTAAGGTGAGAGGAGAAAGATTTATAAGGGACCTGAGGGGCAATTTTTTTCACACAGAGTGTAGCTCGTATGTGGCATTAACTGCCAGAGGAAGTGATAGTCACACATACAGTTACAACATTTAAAAGATATTTGGGCTGGTACATGAATAGGAAAGGTTTGAAAGGGACATGGGCCAAATGCAGGCAAATTGGACTAGTTTAGTTTGGGAAATTTGATCAGCATGAATGAGTTGGACTGAAGGGTCTATTTCTGTGCTGTATGACTCTGTTTTGAACTTACTCAATGACTGGGTTTCCACAGCCCCAGGGGCAGACAATTCCAAAGATTCACCACCCTCTGAATGAAGAAGTTTCATAGAACATAGAACAGTACAGCACAGTACAGGCTCTTTGACCCACAATGTTGCGCTGACCTATTATCCTACTCTCAGATCAAACTAACCTGCATATCCTTCATGTTACTATCATCCATTTGCCTATTCCAAGAGTCGCTTAAATGCCCCTAATGTATCTAACTCTACTACCACCACTGGCAGTGCATTCCATGCACTCACCACTCTCTATGTAAAAAACCTACCTCTGACATCTCGCTATACCTTCCTCCAATCACCTTAAAATTACGTCCCCTCGTGATAGTCATTTCCGCCCTGGGAAAAAACATCTATGCCTCTCATCATCTTGTACACCTCTATCAAGTCATCTCTCATCCTTCTTCACTCCAATGAAAAAAGCCATAGCTCCCTCAACCTTTCCTCATAAGACCTTTCCTCCAGTCCAGGCAGCATCCTGGTAAATCTCCTCCGCACCCTCTGTAAAGCTTCCACATCCTTCCGATAATGAGGCGACCAGAACTGAACACAATATTCCAAGTGTGGTCTAACCAGGGTTTTATAGAGCTGTAGCATAACCTCGCGGCTCTTCAACTCAATTCCCTGCCAATGAAAGCCAACGCCATACACCTTCTTAACAACCCTATCAACTTGGGTGGCAACTTTGAGGGATCTATGGACGTGGACCCCAAGATCCCTCTGTTCCTCCACACTGCCAACAATCCTGCCATTCACCCTGTAATCTGCATTCAAATTCGACCTTCCAAAATGAATGACTTCACACTTTTCTGGATTGAATTCCATCTGCCACTTTTTCATTTGCCCAGCTCTGCATCCTGTCAATGTCCTGTTGCAACCTACAACAGCCCTCCACACTATCCACAACTCCACCAACCTCCGTGTCATTGGCAAACTTATTAGCCCACCCTTCCAAGTCATTTTTAAAGATCACAAAGAGCAAAGAGCAGAGGTTCCAGAACAGATCTCTGCAGAACACCACTGGTCACTGAGCTCCAGGCTGAATGTTTTCCATCTACATCTGTATCCAGGCAGCCAAATTTCCCTGAATCCCATGCCTCCTTACTTTTTGAATGAGCCTACCATGGGGAACCTTATCAATGACCACAATGTCATCACCTCCCCTTTACATCATCTTAAACAATAAAGTAACCTGGTTCAGGTGGAAGGCAATTGCAGAACTGACCCTCATTCTATTGAATGGCAAAGCAGATTCGAGGGGCCTACTCCTGTTCCTACTACTTATGGGCCTCTCATACCTAGATAAAACTCATTGGAGCTTCACCAAGGAGTTCTGCATGAAAGCCTTTTGGCAATCTGCAAGTCACGTTGTACTTAATGAAAAACATCTGGATAACGGGGCGGCACGGTGGCTCAGTGGGTAGCACTGCTGCCTCACGGTGTCAAGGGCCCAGGTTCAATTCCACCCTCGGTCTGTGTGGAGTTTGCACATTCTCCCAGTTTCTGCATGGGTTTCCTCCGGGTGCTCCGGTTTCCTCCCACAGTCCATAGATGTGCAGATTAGGTGGATGTGCTATGCTAAATTGCTTGTTGTGTTCAAGGATATGCAGAGGAAGTGGGTTATAGGGGGATGGGTCTGGGTGGGATGCTGTGAGAGGCGGTGTGGACTTGTTGGGCCAAAGGGCCTGTTTCCACACTGTAAGGATTCTATGAATTAAAATGCCTTGCTAAAATCCATATACACCACATCCACTGCTCTACCTTCATCAATGGGTTTTGTCACATCCTCAAAGAAATCAATAGGCTTGTGAAGCATGACCTGCCCCTCACAAAGCCATGTCGACTATTTCTAGTCAAACTATGCTTTTCGAAATAATCATAAATGCTATCTCTCAGAATCCTCTCCAATAATTTGCCCACCACAGAAGAAAGACTGACTGGTCTGTAATTCCCAGGATTGTCCTTATTCCCTTTCTTGAACAAAGGAATAACATTTGCCACCCTCCAATCATCTGATACTACTCCAGTGGACGCAAAGATCATCACTAAAGGCCCACCAATCTCTTCCCTCACTTCCCGCATTATCCTTGTGTATATCCCATCTGGCCCAGGGAACTTATCTATCCTCATGTTTTTCAAAATTTCTAGCACATCCTCCTTCCTCCAAGTCTTAAATGGCTTCCCTTTTATTCGAAGACTATGATCCCCGATTCTGGACTACACAGCCTTGGGAAATATCTATTCCACGTCTACTCTGTACATTCCTTTAATTATTTTGTAAGTTACAGAGATTGCCTCCCATTCTCCTAAACTCTGGAGAATACAATCCCAGTCTCCCCAGTGTCTCATCATTGGACAGTTTCACCATCCCAGGAATCAGTCTGACAAACCCGTACTGCACTCCCTCAAGACAAGTATATCCTTCCTTAGACAAGGTGACCAGATCTGCACACCGTACTCTAGTATTCTAAACGAATGAAGAAAAATCTTTGTTCTTTTATTCAAATTCTCTTTGCATAAAGGTTAACGTACCATTTTCCTTTAAATTGCTAGCTTTCAGTGCCTTATGAACAAGAATATCCATGTCCCTTGGATATAAACACTTAGCAATCTCTCAGGATTTAAGAAATACTCTGCATCTTTGGTACTCCTATTAAACTAGATAACCTCATACTTATTCAAATTATTCCATCTGCCATTCTGTTGTTCACTCACTCAGCCTATCTAAATCTTCTTGAAGCCTCTTTGCATCATCTCAACTCATATTCTTGAGAAGTTCTGCATTATCTACAAATGAGGAAATATTACAATTGATCCCCACATTCAAATTAATGATACAGGCTGTGAACAAATTGGACCCAAGCATTGACATTTATGTAGTACGCTAGCCACGGCCTGCAAACCTGAAATCGACCCATTTGTTCCTATTCTCTGTTTTCTGCATAACAAACCATCCCTAATCCATGCTAGAATATCACCTCAACACCACGCACTTTAATTCTGATCACTAACCTCCTGTGTTAGACCTTATCGAAAGCTAAAAATCCAAATATAGCATTTCCACTGGTTCCCTTACTGCCTGTACTAAAAAATGTCAAATATAATTTCCCCCTCATAAATCCAATGTCCAATCTGATTAATTTTCTGAATTCCTAGTAATCACTATCTTTGTAATAGATGCAGTAATTTCCCAGGCTGCCATATCTATTATTTCCAGTTTTTTTTCCTCTCTCTCTCCTTGCTTAAATAGCAGAGCTACATTTCCAACCTTCCATCCTGCAGCCACAGTTGCAGAATTTTGAAAGTTGATCATGAATCCACCACAATATTTGGACCCATCACTTTGGACATGCTAGTGGTGAAAGTAATCAAGTCTTGGGGATTTGACAACTTTCAGTCCCTTTACTTTCCCCAATACTACTACTTTTTTTGAAAAAACTTTGTTAATTATTTCAGGGAGACTCGTCTCCCTCTGGCCCGTGATGGTAGCAGTACTTATGTAGCTTTTCAACTGCTCTGCCAGTTCCCATTCCTGTTTCTGCTTACAGCAGTCGCATATGTCTTTGTTAATATTTTCCTTTTTATTTACCTGAAGAGCTTTTACAATCCTTTTAATATACATTTTTAGTTTAGTCATATTCTATTCCCTTTATCAATTTCTTGGCCTTACTTTACAGAATTCTGAAGTTTTAAAACTAAATTCTAAAGCAAAAATATCTAACAGGAAAAACAAAAGTCATGTTTAATGAAGGCAGCTAAAGATTATATTAGATCGAAGGAGGAGGCATATAAAATTGTTTAGGAAATCAAGTATTAATTCTTCCCTACCTGCTATCAAACTTAATGAATTTTTCCAATCCAACACAACTAATTTCCTCCCCATATTTTCATAATTGCTCTATTTATGTTTAAGACTCGTAGTTCAGTCTGAAACTAATCTTTTGCAAATTTAAATGGAAAATTCCATCATACTTTGGTCACAACAAGATTTATAATTCATCCTTTCTCATTGAATAATACTTAGTCAAAATGGCCTGTACACTAGTTGGTTCCTCAATACATTGCTCCAGCAAAACGTTGATATTCCAGGAACTCCTCCTCCACAGTATTAATCCTCATTAAATGTTCCCTTTCTACACAGATTGAAGTCAATCATGATGACATCATACCCCTTGCCACATTCACCTCTAATTTCCAGAATTATACCGAGACCTACATATTTGTGGCCTATAAATCACTCATACTAATGTTTTCTGCTGCTTGCTGTTTTTGTTTTAGCTCTATTGAAATAGACTCCACAACCTGGTCTTCTGATCAGAGATTTACTCTCTCGCAAGACGATCCTCTCTCTTATCAGCACTATCCCACCTTTAACAAAATGTGTCTTTTTCAGCAATATTAACATCCTTTAGGGAAGAAAGTCTGCCATCCTCATGTGGTCTGGCTGCCTTGTGGTTCTAGACCCACAGGAATAACCCTCTGAAATGGCCTACCAGGCCACTCCATTCAAGAACAGTTGGGGATGGACAATAACTGCCAGCCTTCAAATAATTGAAAAACTCTAATAATTAAATAGACTCACCAATTAGAGAGCAGAATTGTGTAATTAGTAATGCAGCCGTATGGTAAGAAGATACAAAAGCATTAAGATAATCACTACACTGATGAGCTGGCCCAGTCTGGCGGTACCACACCGTTTGTGCAAATCTCAAATAGATTTGCTGATGAATATTTATGACAGTTTGAATTGAACTTTGTTGTACAGGGGCAGTGTCAGCAGCTTTAGCCTCTGTGCTCTGAACTTCAGTGTCCATATCTTCTTGTTCAAGACTGGGCTGGGACGTGAGATCAGAAAAATCCTGAAGAAAATAAGGAAAGACCAACAAAATAAGTTTCAAAGACAAATCTTTCAGAGTTTCAGTTATGCTTCTTGTAAAAGCATCCAATAGATTCTTCCTTTTCAAACATTCTAAAGTCATTTCGTGACAGTGCAGTTCACAAAGTTCCAACTTTAAAAGTACCTAGAAACATATGATTTTTAAACAGTTAAAAAGTAAACTGAAATTTTGAAAGAACAGGAGTTCAAAACAAATGCAAAGTCATAAGCCTCTTCATTAAAAGTTAGAAGAAACTTCAAAGGAAACATTATTCCACTTTACCTTGGTATACTGAGGGAAATTCTGTCTAAATTCCTTCTCTTCTTCCTCCTCAGATACATGTTCTTTGCTTTTGTACTTGTACAGGCTGGCTTCCTGCTCCTCCTTCACTCTCCTACATTCTTCCTGCTCATCACAGGCATTTACCATTGCCTTTAATACAATGCAAAAACACAACTTTAATTTTGCAAATTTTAGCTGCCAACCCAAAGGTCAGTAATCTAAATCTGCACTTTTTATTGGAATGTTTTTGGAGGCTTTTATCTGTTTAGCTCCAGCTAGATATCCTCAATTAAGTGTTTTTCTGAGCACACTAACAAACATTATTTCCATACTAGACGTTCCATCACATGGATCAAGTTCAAAAATGCATTTCTTACATCACTTTTTGTAAATGGAGAATTCTGTCCTCATGCCAACTAAACCTGGATTGGCACTAACAAAAAATTAATTCAAAATCGTAGCCTTACAAGCCAACAGAAAGGAAGGGAATTTCAGGTTACTGGCCTCAGGTCTAATTAATTTGGAGGTGAAGCATATCACATTGCACCATCCAATTCTCCTAGGACTGCAGCCTAAAAAAGCACTTGGGCTGAATCAACGAAAAACCATCTACTCTAATTCTGTCAACTCTTGGCTTAATTAGATTTGAAACCACAGTATTATATTATCTCAGTCTGCCACCTTTGTTCCCTTCTCAATTGCTGTTTTTGCTTTAAAAGCAGTGGCTCAAATTGAATGCAGTCTTATTTTATTCTGACCAGTCTTCAACTGAACCTAAATGAGGTGCATAGCCAGGTTATCTAGTCCTTAGAGGCAGACAGCACTTCCCTTTTCTTAGCCATCTTTAGTATCTACCTGCAGGGTTTCTTGAAGAACAGGGTCAGGAAAGAAAACAATATTTATCATGAGTTAATTTTTCAAAAGGTATTAAGTATGGATTGGTTGGAGTGGCAGCTGGACACACAGAGGTGTGCAGGAGGTAGGAAGTGTCGCAGACAGGAGTTTTAGAAACACGGTCACAGCAAGGGTTTAGGCAGATAGATGAGCGGCTACACGAAGGGGCAGACAGACAATGCAGAAGTACCCTGTGGCTGTCACCCTCCTCTAACAAGTATACCTCTTTGGATACTCTTGAAGGAGGGTGGCAACAGCAGCAGCCAGAACAGTGGCACTACAGCTTGCTCTGTTGTACTACAGAGATGGTCAAAGTGCAGAAAAGCAATAGTGATAGGGGACTCCATAGATAGAGGCATAGATAGATGTTGCTGTGGCTGCAAAAGGATTTCAGGATGGCGTGTTGCCTCCCTTGTGCCAAGGTCAATAATGTCTGAGTGGGCACAGAACATTCTCAAAAGGGAGGGCAAGCAGCCAGAGGTCATGATCTATATTGGTACTAATGACTTAGGCAGGAAGAATGATGAGGTCCTGCAAAGGGAGTTCACAGAGTTACGTAATAAAATGAAAAGCAGGACCTCTAGGGTTGTAACCTCAGATTATTCCCTGGGCCATTTGCCATTGAAGTTTGTAACAGGAAGATAGTACAGTTAAACACGTGGTTAAAGAGTTAATGTAGGAGGGAGGACTTCCGATATGTAGATCATTGGGATGTCTTCTAGGTTAGATAGGACCTGTACAAGAAGGATACGTTGCACCTAAACTGGCGCACCTCCAATCTTCTGGCTGTAAGGTTTGCTAGTGTCACTCGGGCGGGTTTAAACAAGCATGGCAGCAGGGTGTTAACTAGAACAGTGGGTCAGCAAGTGAAAATGACTGAAGAGGAGTTAGAGACTAAGTTCAGTGAGACTAAGAGGAAGAACAAACAGAGAGAGTTTACTGAACACAGTGGGTCTGCGGAGTATGACAGGCAAGGCAAATGAACTTGGAGCTTGGATTAATAAACATAGCTACGATATTGTAGCTATTTCAGAGACTCGGTTGCAAGAGGGACAAGACTGGCTGCTTAACATTCCAGGATTTAAATGTTTCAAGCAAGATAGAGAGCTGTCCAAATGAGGTGGGGGAGCTGCATCACTGATTAGAGACAATACCGCAGCTGTACTCAGGGAGAATACTTTGGAGGGGTCATCCAGAGAGAGGACATATGAGAGCTCAGGAATAGGAAGAGTACAATCACTATGATGGGCTTGTATTATAAGACTCCCAACAGCCAGCACATGATACAAGAATAGATACCCTGACAGATTGTGGAAAAATGGGAAAACAACAGGGTTGTTGTGGTGGGTAATTTTAACTTCCCCTATATTGACTGGGACTCCCTTTGTGTCATGGTCTTGGATGGGGTGGAAATTTGTTAGGTGTATCCTGGAGGGTTTCTTGAAGCAGTACGTAAATAATCTAACTAGAGAAAGGGCCTTCCTAGACCTGGTACTGGGGAATGAGACTGGCCAGGTAATCAAAGTTTCAGTGGGGGAATATTCTGGGAACAATTCATGACCAGCATGTTCCTGTGAAAAGTGAAGGATAAGGATGGCAAGATTTGAAAACCTCAGATGACAAGAAAAATTGTCAGCTTAGTCAGAAAGAAAGAATGAAGTGTATGTAAGGTTAAGGAAACTGAAGACAGAGCCCTTGGGGAAGATAAAGAAAGCAGGAAGAAATTAAACAAGGACTTAGGAGCACTAAAGGGGACATGAAATGGGCCACGGCAAACAGGATTAAGGAAAATTCCAAGACATTTTACACATATAAAGGAGCAAGAGGATAGCTAAGGAAAGGCTAGGTAAACTCAAAAATAAGGGAAATAATTTTTGCATGGACCTGGATCGAGTGGCTGAGGTCATTAATGAATACGTTTCACAAAGGCGAAGGACATGCTGGATGGTGAGTCTAAAAAGCAATATGTCGATATCCTAGGGAATGTGGATGTAAAAAAAGATGTTGGTGTTTTAAACAGCATTAAGGTAGACAAGTCCCCCAAAAAAAGACATCATAGTAACCAGGTGGGGAAAGAGAAGCAATTCCTGTTCATCGCTACCCAGTAACTGTATGGAGAGCTTGGTAAGGATAGGTTTGGATATTTGGGTACTGCCTGATGCCTGTTATTATTAACTACAGAGGTTCAGAAGTGGTCAAGTAGGCAAATGGCTGTAGTTTCAAAGAATTGCTTGCATGTTTCGGGAGTGGGGAGCAAGTTATGCAGGGAAAAGGTGGTGGAGAGGAATGGAAAGGACAAAAAGAATTTACTGAGGTAATAAAACACGACATTTGCAGGATTGTATGCACTTTTTAAACATATGCCTTTTGGGGAGATCATAATATCAAAGCATCAAGTTGTAATTACTTGGCAGATGTGTCTGAAAAGTTGCAGTGATGCCTGATCCAGTTCGCCCAATGAAAGTATATGACAACGCAGATACAGGAGCGCATTCATCAGCAGCTGTTCTTGTGTTGGCAGCAACCTTTGTTCCTTAGCCAGAGACTTTTCATCTGATGAGCTCTTACGCAGGAGCTGATTAAGCCCTTTGAGGGTCTCCAAGGAGGCTTTTGAACATAATTCATCTGCCTGAGCAAGGTAAGTTGGGAATGAGAAGCTGATGGAAGGAAAGGCCAAAAGGCAAGTGACAAGTCGCGTGAGGCCAGCCTGCTTAACAAGCTTATTATTTAGCGACACGTGAACCTCAGATGCCAGAAGTCTCATGCCATGCTGCATCTGTAAAATGGCAGCAAGAAGGGGTTCAACAATGTCAGGATATTGACAGTACTCTTCTGCGATTCGTCTCCTGAACTGGTGATGGGACTGCTGCCAAGCTGCCTCCTCATTCAGTACGAGCTGGACACTCTGACATGGTTTAGGCCGCTTCGCCTGTAGGGGCTGTAGCAGTCGAGAGAGGAGGGATTTGACTTTGGACTTCTGTGCAATAGTGTTCACATAGTGGTGGATATCTTGGAAGAGATAATCGTATTGAGGTACACTGGGGCGGTGCGCCTGCTTTCTGGACAGTGCTGCAATCTGTTCCTTCAGGAGATTGATTCTTTGTTGCAAAAACCTAGGGCACAAAAAAAATCAAGTTGGTGAGACACAGCAGAATGTCCCTGCCACACTAGAAGAAATGGAACGTGTTTATTTGGCCTCTAGTTACATACATCCCATTATCAAGTGTCTGTTCATGAACCTACTAATCATGATATGAACAGCATCAAAATCACACTCGTGTACTTCAACTGAAATTTGAAATTTATCTATCGCTTGGTGTTATATTTCTACTATAAGCATACAAAGCAAAGTCTGCCTTTCACCCGAATACCACTGTAATTCTCTCACTTGTTTTCTCTCACTGTCATCAACTCTGCTAACTTGCACTAAGGGATATAGCCCTTTAACTACGATCAGTAAATGGCTGATCATCTGCAACACTCCCCTGAACTTAGTGCTTTCCAAGTGTTTGTGCTGCAATGTAGATCCACTTGGTCAAGATCCCAACATACCTGCTCTCATACGGTCCTTTTAAGAACTAGATTTCTCTGAAAGGAGATTTATGGTAAAGCACCTGGCTTTCAGTTAATGATCAACATAACCAGGTGACCAGGAAGATAAACGATAGAGAAGAAATTACAGGGGGTGGTCTGTGTTCAGTTACGTTTTACGTCTGGGGCTACCAAGGCTGGACCCCAAGCTAAAGTTTGCAGGTTAAGTTTTCGGGGCTGTAAGATTCAAAGCAATTTTGGTTACTGTGGAGCTCAGACCAAGTTACAACAGCCATGTTCTCGCTCATACAAGTTCTCACGGAGAAGTCACAACAATTTTCAAGCTTTGAAATGTGGTCATGGAATGAAATTTTGGGAAGCACCATTTTAGTTTGAACTGAGCTCGTCATGGATGAAAAAAATTCCAATGTCGAGTTTAAAATAAATGCAATGGCTATGGGAAAGTAAAACAAAACTCTTGTTAACTGAAAGGCTCTATTAGAGCCAGGGAAATTCTGACAAAAAAGGTGGCCACGCTGAAGTTGCATTCTTTCAGTAAATTTGGGAGGTGTTGAGTTCGTACAAGAAAAAAAAGTAAACACATTCCTGGTGGTTACAATGATCATAATTTGCATAAAAGAATTCAATGGAGGAGCCTTCACTTAGGTAGTAAATTGACTTTTGCATACACAAACATCCGTGTTTAAAATTACTGTTAGTTCCCACTGTTTTGTTTTTAAACATCAAAAGAAAAACCTCTCATACACAAGGCAGATTTTTAATCAACCTCACACTCCCATAACAGCCCTTACTGGGGATATAGAATTACAAGGTCTGCCACTCAAGATGGTCAGCTACTCCAACAAGCAACCTGCTACAGGATTTTAACCGGTCTGCTTGGCTTGGAGAAGCATAGAGCCTGAGGGATCAGGAAAGGAAGTCATTGTTTCATGTAAACACTGATCTATACAATGTCAATTACAGATAGGATACCAAACTAGATACCTAATTCGCGGATGACAATGTCTATTCTCTCCTTCTTGTAACAGTTCTCGGCCAGTCAATAACTGTTCAGACAGGTTGCGACTCTTCCATTCACTCTGCAATTGTTGCAACTAGGAACAGAAAAAAAAACTGTTAGCAGGCCACATCAACAATTTGTATTTCTTTGACTTGTTAAAATGTCTCAAGCCAGGGAAAGCATCAACAATAATAAAACAAAAAAAAACCCAAGATATTCAACCCCACAGTTCAGGATTTGCAAATGATTTCCTATATTATCCACTGGGATCACTGCGAGTTGTCACCTTGGAGAATGACCCTAACAGCAATGAGAAATGAACCTCGGCTGCAAGGACTTGGCACATCTAAATAACACGATGAGATCTTTAACATCTACCTCAAATGTAAATAATAGATAGTTGGGGTCCCCATTTAACAAGCCATTTAAAAATGCCCCAGGTGTATGTCAACCTTCACACACAAGGTTACAGTAAGTAGAGATTACAAGGGGAAATTATATAACTTTTACGTCAAAACAGCAATTTCTAACCTGTGTGCAGATGACTATCTTTAATATTTTATGAAAATGACAACAAAGCCCATCGCAAACACTAATACTGCACTCCAGCAAGGTCTCCCTTTAAGAGAAACAGCTATCACGGGCATGTGAAAAACTCAAACATTAGAGTCATTTTTAAATCAACTGCAACATACAAGACTCCCTTCATAATTTGAAACAAAAACAGAAATTGCTGGAAATTCTCAACAGGTCTGGCAGGATTTGTGGAAGAAATCAGAGTTAAGGTTTTGGGTCCAGTGACTTTTCTTCTGAATTAAAGTACATGAGTTTGAGTCATTGCAGTAAACGCCAAAGTTGCAACATCACAGGTCATCAATACTGAGTATAACGTGTTTCTAGGTGCATATGAAACATATTAATATTATCCAAAACTTGCATTTATTCTCTGTTCAAATAAGTGAATAATTCTTAAACAAAAAATATAAAATAACTGACCTCCTCCTTGATATAATTCAGCTTGTACAGTTTTTTGACAGCAGGATCAAACATGGTCTGTGGTGTCCAAATCTGAATCTGTAGCAATCCCAGGTTTACCCATAGACAGCCTCTCTGGGCTTTCTCTGAAAGGCTTCTAAAATCCTTTTCTTTACCCACAAATTTCCGTACACAGGTCACAAGAAGTGAAACAACATCTTCGGGCAGTAATCCCTGCTCTGCAAGACTGCTGAGCAAACTCTGAATACTGTGACTGGCTATACTGGTTTTTTCAATGGCAAGTTGGTCACATGTCTGTAAATACTCCTCCTGAAGTTCTTTTGGCAAAAAGTCCTTTATTGCATGAAGCTGTTTGAGTAGCATTGTGCACTGCAATCTGGAATCTGTGAATCTGTAAAATAACCAGATCCTCAGGTTTTCTCCAAAACTTACAAATTAGGTTTGAAATTATATTATTTGATCCTTAAATTTTGACTTTAGCATGGTGAATTCAACAGAGTTGCAGAATGTCTTCAGAACATCACCAGTGTTGATGATTTTTTGATCAGAAATTAAACTTAAAATACAATCAAGCCTACATCTGCATCAGTGAACATCCTTTTTAGACTACATTCGAAAATAAGTTGCAAGATGGGTTATACTCCTTATATTGGGATTCACCTCAGGCAAACATGTTTAGTCACTAAGCTACATATAGTGTGTTATATCCTTAATACCATTGGTGAACGGAAATATATCATCCAAAATTAATCTAAGTCAATACAGGTGGAGAGTTGGAGGTGGCTTCTGAAGAAACTGTTCTAGCAGTACCATTCCTCACCATTGCATCACTAAGATTCACACCATGAAACTGTTACAATTCTGCACAAGATCTTGGTAGCTTCACATGGAGGACTCTGCATTGTTGGTCATGACATTGACAGTCTTGGAGGCGGAGGTGCAAGCAACTCTAGGACAAACTGAACAGCTTTATTTTGGAACTGTTCTGTCTGGGCTAAATGGCAGCAAAGCAGAATCTGTTCAATTCTCCAAGCTCAGGCTCATTCTAATGGAACTGAATCCTAACAAGACAGGCTTAGCATAAGCAAACAAGCTAAAGAGAGAGACAACAACTCCAGAAAGTATATTCCTCTACTTAATTGGTTCTTTTCCTTCCAAAGAACAAGACAATCCAAAGACAAAACTCACATTGCTCATTAATCTTGAAACAGATTGGACAGCTGAGAAACAGCAAAGCAGTTAATTTATCAGGTTTTATCAAACTGGAATTCCCTTGGGAAGTTACAATCGACAGCAGCATTTTAACACAGTACAATATAAAGTTCAGAGCTCACAATCACGGCAGAATCTTCCCAAATAGCATCCAACCCTTTCTCACTCATCAGTTTCCAATGGTATCTTGTAGCAAATCAAAATTTTCTAAGATTTCTTTTATTGGGATCTTCCTGGTCTCTGTCTCTCTTTGTGTCTCTACGTATGACACCCTCTCACCCCCACAAGTGCCTACCTTCTGCCACTGACGGAGCGGCTAGGATTGCAAATTCACTTAAAAAGGGAATGACACACCCTTACCAATCAGTATGGTGGGGGATTTACTTTTACATCTAATTTTCATCGTGCAAGTATCCTGATGAAGGACAACATGACCGTGCACACTTTTTACAAACATCTCCTATAGAAAAGGAGTCAAAAGTAAATATGTCATTTCTATGACATACCTGAATTCAGCAAAGGAACCAACAGCCATGTTGGTCCACAACACTGAACTGATGTCTTGTAATTGTCGAGTTCGCTCCAGCCACTCTCCCAGAGTTACATGAGTTGCCATTGTCATACCAATTCCACCAAAGGACACAGAGTGGCTTCGATTAGTGTTGGCCAGAATTTCAAAGAAACACTTAGATTGGATAGCGCGACATAAAATGCCAGGTCCCTGTTGGAGGAAAATAAATATTCTCTGGGCAATAGTTAAGGATGGGCAACAAATTCTGGCCTTGCCAACAATGCTCACATCCCATCAAAAAGAAATAAAATAATGAAAATGAAACAGATTGTTGAAAATCGAACAAGTTACCAGGAAAGGTGACACAAATCAGAGGAAATGCTGTGTAGGCTGAAAACAAGAAGGAAGTCAAGCCTCATTCATAGCTTGGAAGCTGAAGAAGCAATCAGACAGTACAGAGACAAACAAATATTGAACTGGAGCTGAATGCTGTCCAAATACATAAAGATACTAAGGGACTTAAGTGAGATGAAAAAGATGAATCCTCTGTAGACTTGAGATACTTGGGCCAAATGGGAGCAGAAGCCATTGAGAGATCATTTGATGATATATAAATCACCAAGAATAAATCAAGTGGAAGAAGAGCAGAGGAATTAGGGAAGAAGAATAAAGAGAGAGCATCATCATTGTATTTGGACACAACATTGCTTATTTCACAGAATAGGTACTATTCTTTGGGTGCAAAGCTCAAATTGTCTTCAAAAGGTTGTTGGGAACTGTAGGTTTAATACGACCATCATTTGTGCTAACTGAGGAACCACACATGTTATTTAACTTACAAAAGAAAGCAGACCAACCTTTAACGATTTGTCAATGGTATCTTCTGGAACCATGTCATCTCCTATAATTGCTGGGGGTTTCCAGGTTAGCCAATAGTCAGGATCGGTTGTGATAGAACTACTCCAAAATGGTCCAAACGTGGTCATCATCAGTCCTGAACTCAGCAATTTTAATTCTTCAGGAGAGAGCTGAGATATGAAAACACATTAAAGCTGATTTTAAGTTGCATCTCTAAAATGACAAAGATATTTCCCCATTCTTTCCATGGCATTATCTTCAATGTACATGCCCACATTTATATACAATTTGGAATAAAGCATCATTACATATCTGTCAGGATTAAACTGTCCCAAACAGTAGAATAACATTCTGGATGCATTCAATATTCCAAGTTTCAGCCAACTGACTTGCAAGATAAATTTCCAATTGGGCACCGATGATCCAAATTCCATAAACTGACTGGATATTAAGTAGGTATAAGGAAGTCAATTTTACCATTTTGAAACTAACTAATTATGTTCACAACAAGAGAAACCTATCTATTGTAGCTACAGTGCAGCAATATGGTGGGAAACCAATTAAAACAAGAAAATATGTTTCCTTCAAATCACTCCAGTTCATGCTGTAATTTGCTCAGTGTATGTGATATATACGATATATGCATTTGGACCGTAGCGAGTCAAGGAGACAGCTCACAGCCACCTTCTCAAGGGCAACTAGGGACTAGAAATAAATGCCGGCCAGCCAGCAATGCCCATAAGTGAATAAAAAATGTACTGTGACGATTAGCAGAAATCCATTATATAGCAAAACAAGTAATTTACAAGGCATGAACAAAAACAAGTTGCTGGCAAAGCTCAGCAGGTCTGGCAGCATCTGCTGTTTTTGTTCCGCAGTTCTTTCAGTTTTAATTTACAAAGCATGCTTCTATGACCAATTCTTTCCATTTTAGTTACCAGCAACAGCTTCTGTGAAGTCAAACAAGACAGTTTTTCTGGTGCCTGGGAAAAAATGACCAACTATTATAATTACAGTTTTGCAAGGTGTGATTTGACCAATTGCACTTGTGAAC
The DNA here is from genome assembly GCF_021869965.1 of Rhincodon typus. Lineage (NCBI taxonomy): Eukaryota > Metazoa > Chordata > Chondrichthyes > Orectolobiformes > Rhincodontidae > Rhincodon > Rhincodon typus. The sequence continues at coordinate 35,634,195 of NC_063336.1, forward strand.
TCACCTCATCAACTTGCGCTAAGTACCAAAATTCTCGGAGATCTTGGGCAGCCATGGGAGTAAATCTTAAGCAGAATGTAATTAATTGACGAAGTTCAGCACCAACCACTGACTGATCCGGCTTGCTTCTGGCACTGCTGGTGATAAAACAAGCTGCTGTTCACTATGTTTAGGCACTTAAAATTGTGGCTTATTCGTCTTCAAATCAGCTGCTTTATTAAAAAGTGAATCTATCCTAATTCCCTTCATATACCCAATTTATAGCTAATGGTTGGCAGTAAAGGGGGGATAATGAAGATAGTTAATCATAGGTACAGTGAATTGTTGTTGTTGGCGATAAGTAATTTGCCACCTTTGCTATTTACAGGCAAACAATAGCATGACTTACATATTGCAATGCAGTAATTCCACTTGCACACCTGATGTACGGAAAATCTCAGATACCCTCATCCACCATCTCAAGATTGAGGTCCAGATCATTGACAAAGCAGGAAAGCATACAGATTAATCCTACTTTTGACTATTTAACTAAAACTAGAAATTATGCTCTGAGCCTCCTAACTTTTGATACTCTTCGTTTAGTAGCATTTATATTAAACGGGCGGCATGGTGACTCAGTGGTTAGCATTACAGCCTAACAGCACCAGGGACCCAGGTTCGATTCTAACTTTAGGCGACTTCTGTGTGGACTTTGCATATTCTCCCCGTGTCTGTGTGGGTTTCCTCTGGGTGCTCCGGTTTCCTCTCACAGTCCAAAGATGTGCAGGTTAGGTGGATTAGGCATAGAATGGGGTAGGTCTGGGTGATATGTTCTTCAGAGGGTCGGTGTGGACTCGATGGGCTGAAAGGCCTGCTTCCACAGTGTAGATGTTCTATGATTCTATATTAAGCTAAACAATAAAACATCTGGTAATAGATGCTCACTGCATAGTTTACGAGCTGCACATTTTAAAATATACTTATGGCTCCAAAACCAGTCATAAAATTATTGCAGTGATTAATTTTATAAACAAGGTCATTCTACTGACGGGGCAGGTTGATAGATAACAGTGTCACATGAATGCGCAGAATAACAGCGTTCAATCCTTCACTTAATGACATGATTGAACTCAAGACTATGAAGTTAATGACAGGTGCTTCCCTGCAGAGGGAGGCTGAAGAAGAAATAGGGTTGAAGAGTCAAGTGCAAAGTGAAAGTATTAGGTTAGCCTAGCAGAGAATTTCTCTCATTATTTACAGCAAGTCACTTTTAAGGCTCTACAGAAAGAACTTTCCACCATTTTGAACATCTTTGAAATTACAGCAGAACTAAAGGGCAGTGTACTATTTGACTTATTGTCAGTCACAAAAGTTGGATGTGTCATAAAATTAGACATTGTTTTACCATAGTTCTCTCTACCTGCCTGCTGGTGTTTAACAATCTTTTTGGTTGTTCTTTTCTTAAGATAGCAACTGTGCTTGATAGCTACTGAAGAAACTTACTTTCTCTTGCTTACCTGGACACTAATGATAGATCCATAAGGTCTGCCACCACTTTATACTTGGAGAGCAATGCCAGATATTCCAGTACGGGCCACAGCTGAATTCTACTTGCTAACTGATTCAAACATGCTCCGTCGAGCTGAGGTGGATCCGCCTTAAGGCTTTGAGAATCTGAAGAGTTTAGAAGTCCCTGAGATGTCATTGCTGAAGCTTGGGAGTCTACCACATGCTGCAAGACACCTGGAACACAAATTGCATAATACCATAGCTCCTTAAAAAAAATCAATAGCTAATTGAGCAGCACTGGCTGAAAAAAAATTTGTGTTGATGTAATTTTAATTTCTTAATGATAGTCTCAATCGCCCCTCATTGATATACCATGGCTGTTTGTCAATGTCCTGGATTTCACTTGCCAAACCACGTGCCATCTTTAAAGACCTCTTCAAAAATCTACATTTTTGACCACTTACTATCTTTCACTCCTTGCTCAACATTACTTTTTCCCCCACTGTAAAATGGTCTCGCTGTTATGTTGTATAAGAGCTATTAGATAAACTTGCAGTACTCTTAACGATAAAAGCCTGCTCAGTTCAAGCTTGGCCACTTGAGAGAAAAAAAGGGACACGATAAAGTTCAGAAATTCTGGTTCTTGCATCTTTCTACCAATAAAAAAAAAAATTTGATACTTTCCATTGGCAGGGCAACATTATAACATTGGTTATTTATTCGGCCAGTACGATTCATGAATTTGCAGCATTATCTGCTGCAGTTTGTATTGTCACCTCAAACTGACACGATCTAATTTCCTCAAAAAATATTTTTAAACTACTTCTAATTATTCATTCAGGGAATATGGGGCTTTCTGGCCATCCAACATCTATTGCCTATGTGACGATGCAGTGGCTTTAAGAGGTGTGTTTTGTCCTGGTTTCTTTGAGACACAGATTGGGGGACAGGTGTTGAGCTGTCTATGAGAAGATAAAGAACTGGTGAAGCCTTGGGTATTGTTTTTTAAATTTGAAACAATATAACAATAGAATCAGCCTGAGTTAGAACAACACAATCAGTGTGAGTTGGTGTGCTCAAACTCACACCCCAGAACAGGATTTTTAGTTCATCTTTCAGCAGAGGATGCTGGGGTTGTGAAGAGATGCCACCTCTCTCTTTGTTATAATTGAAAGCTGGGGCTCGCGCTCTCTCAGAATTATCTTTTGATGTTCTTACATCCTGGATTGGAGAACTACGTGAAAGGCAATCGGTTTTCTGAATTTGCCTTTTGCCAAGGGTACGTTTACAGTAACAGTTAACTAGCAATAGTTACTGTATCTATTGTCCTGTTCAGTTTTCCAATAGAATTAAGTTATTCCAATTCCTCCTTGTTTTGTTGTATTTTAACTATAGCGTTAGAATAAACTGCGTTTTGCTTAACATCAAGTAGTTTGACCAAATGAATTGCACCTGGAACACAACACCTTATGTTTACCTTTAAGGAAAAAAAAAGTTAAAGTCTATACCATCTTCTTAATATATTTTGAAGGGGTCTGGTCTGGTCTATAACACCTATTTTAATTCTCTTAGAGAAGATGAGCTGCTTTAAAAAGGCCAAACTAAACTTGACACATTATATCCAGATTTTAAAACATAAGCACTTAATTACAATTTTACAAGATATTCTAATGCATTAGATTAGTTTTGTTTTTTTAAAAAGCATACCAGCATCATATCCTACTACGTGATTTGCTTGAATTACGAGACCCCAAGCCAACATCAAGCCCCGCTTAACCTTCCAGTCAGTAGCAGTGGTTTTAATTCTATATAGTTGTTCTTTCCAAGTCGCATCCATCATTTTTGGCCTCAATTTCAACACATCCAGAACAGAACTCATCACCTTGAGTTTAGACACACATTCCACAACAGATCCAACCTAAAAAGGTGAGAACATTTTCACCAACATTTTAATTTTTATAGCATCACAGCCTTGAATAAAGCAACATTTTTGCGTTAGTAGAAATCTAACCATTCCAAGATAAGTTAATCTTCCCCTCCCCTCAATTCAAACAGGTAATATTTGCCACGTTTAATTCATCTTGCTGCAACTGACTCAGTTCAAGAGTAATAATTGGTTAGCAGAGTATCTGATATGAGTTTGTCTTTTTTCTAAGTAAATTGGAATTTAAAACAAAATGAAAATGCTCATTTTATAATTGAAAAAATATAATTTCATTATGACTCGATACTAATTCTCTTTAGGACATACAGGAGACTATTTATATTTTCATAATTACTTATGTTACTACGAAGATTGAGCTGTATTGACAAAAACCTCTCCTGTTTTAAAAGCCACCTTTCTGTGGAAATTCCCTCATGAACACCCGAATTTTCGTTACCTAGACAATCCGATAAATTTCCTTGTTATGGAGAAATTGAAAACGTCTTAACTGTGTCTGTGCTTTACATCTCAACTAGTCCTTGTGGTTGCGAGTTGTACGTTCAGGTTAAATAATTGCAGGTTAAATAAAATGTTCATTAATGGACATTAAGATTTTTGATTACAAATCCAATCAATCCTCTCCTTAAATTTATTCAGTATCCCAGCAGCCGCTGCACTCTAGGGTAGTGAGTTGTGCAGATTCACGACTCTTTGAGAGAAGCAATTCCTCACTGCTCCAAATATGCCACTCCGTTGCCTATACATGAGCCTAAAACTATGTATGACCTCTTGTTCTAGATTAACCCACAAGGGGAATCAACCACTCTGTGTCTACTTTGTCGATCTCCTTTAGTATTTTAGATACCGCAATTAGGTCTCCTCTCACTCTTCTGAACTCTAGCAAGCATAGGCCTAAACTGCTCAATGTCTCCACACAAGACAAGCCCTTCTGGAAAGAATCTAGTGAACCTTCTCTTAACTCCTCCAATGCAATCACATCCTTCCTCAAGTAAGGGAACAAAATTGTTTGCAATGCTCCAGATGTGGTCTCATCAATGCACAATACTCTATGACTTGGGTTCGGGTTATGCAGTACAGGAGTCGGGGTGGTGGTTGGGGGAAGCGGGGTGACTTTTTTCCACATTTGGAAAAATTAATAATCTTTTCAACTTATCAACTTATCACCTCATCAAAAAACTTAGTTTACATTGCCTGGAACTCTTGCCTGGCTACCAACATCTCAACATATTGGGCAATCATAAGCTTTTCTGCTCCAATATACAAGCATGTGTATTACCCCAAAAGATCAGGCAGAACCATAATACGAACAGGAGTGTTAAACTTCACTAACCTTGAACGGAAGAGGACGACCCAAACATTTCTGCAGTCCCTTCACACTGGCAATCATTTCACTAGGACTTGCCAGATGGCTCTGCAGATTCACTGAAATCGTGTGAATTTCTTGAGGAATTCTGATGTGAAAAGAACACAAATTACAATGCAAATAAATCCCTAGTTAAGAGCTGCTCAGTTATCATGAAAACCTGAAGAGTTTTGGATCCCACAGACGTTGACAAAAATTAAATCCAAATCTGATTTTAAGGATGACATCACTTAGAAAGTGGACCTAGCCATGTACAAAAAAACACAAGAAAAGGTGAACCTCCTGAACCATGAGGAGAAACCAAACAGAAAAAGAAAAATGGAGCAAGGGTACAGAAACAAACGTTGTTCATTAAAGAGGCGCATTCATACCAAAGGAAGAGAAATTACAAATTAGCATCTCAAAAGGTACCACAATTGTAAGACAGGGATACAAAAAAAGCAGAGAACAGACAACCAAACCCAAATACATCCAAAATACTTGGCATAGAAACTATCAATGAGAACCTGAAGATGTAATAGGACATGTGAAACTTTCTTCTTCTAATCTCCACTATAGTTCATGACTTCAAACGCCAACCTTGCATGGATACCAATACCATAACTATCAATACAATTGTTAATTGCTTTACTAGTTTTCACAGCTCTTCATTATCTCATCTTCATCCTCAATTCTCAATCGAAGCCATTCTGGTTTACATTTCTGTTCCCACTTTGCATGTTCTATGTACCACTTTTCCTTCTGTTTTCTATCTGACTTCTGCTTTGCATAATCATACAATTTCTGGATGAAGACTTAATGCTATTTATTCTACTACATTTTGTGCCTTCTGCTTGATGTTATATTATGTTGCATCTTTTATTTTTCTCACACTATTTTGGCAGTTTGCACCAACCAATATTCTCAAACCTCAACTTTATTGATTTATTACAATCCTATAATCTGATAAATTTTCTCCTTAGTTCAATCTGTTGATTTTATGAAACATGAGGGAGAGCTTACTCAATCTTCAGCAAGAGTAAACCACTGCATAATTATTGTTACTCATTTTAGGAATTATGGATAATATCCAAGTTGAGTTGTACAAAATTAACCATCTCAACTTCAGTAGAAATTAGATGGCACTAATCCTATCAACAATTTATTCACACATCTAAAGGCAATAATTGCACATTGATTCATTTTAGAAGTGCTTTCATTTTATACAAACATATTGGCTTAGAACAGATATAGTACAACTCATCAACCACTCTATAACCACTAAAATTCCTATAACATGATTTGAGGTGGAAAAAGCTCGAGGAGTTACATAATTTTTTTTTGAAGTAATATTGAAGTAAGTACACCGACATCTAGATCAAATTAAACTTTAGCAGAAATTATTCTGCTTGATCAGCCAAGAAAAAATGGCGTAGGTACCGAACTGCCTACACAAAAATTGTGACACAGTTATCCACACAATAAGACGTCTGGCAGCATAACAGAGACAGAATAAAGGGTGTTTCACATGTCTTGGACACAGCAGAGTTTGTCCAAGACAATATATTTTGGACAGTTGATGCCTTTTTTTTTAAGCATCACTGATCCAAGTCACTGTTAAATATTTGCACAATTTGTTTTAAAACAGTTGGCAAAATGCTAGCAGCAGAACTCCAATGCTAACAAATCACCATGTCAAACTTTAACAACATATAATTCATGGTCAACAGATTTCAAATGAGGTCAAGAAATTGCTGTCAAATTTGTTATGCAAAATATGCTTCTAATAACCTAAGATACTCAGAATATCTTCAGCCTCTGAACTGCTTTAGCTATTATGCTGACAAAAAATACTTCAAACTCCTAAGTCAAGAATTTTGCTAAGTTGATACATCTTAAATACTATTTTGACAGAGCACTAAAGATGGGATGCTCCACCAGAATTGTGCAATCAAACCATCAGGATGCTAAGTATAAACAATGCTCATACATACTGGGAAAAGTCAGTTAGCTGACAGAGATGATCTTTCAGGAGATGCTTCATCATCCAGTGCCAGTGGAGAGAGAGGAGCGCTATTCCCTCAGTATCTGTAACAACTCTGTCAGATACTAACCAGAATCGATCCCGCCACAAAGTGCTGCACAATACCTAAGAAAATCAGAAATTGTTGATGATGTTGAAGAATGTCCAGTTAATTTAGCTGGCTATGCAATAGACGTAACAGCTTTCAGTATCTCAATTTTCAGCTACATATTTATACATATTCCTACAACTGTTCAAACTTTCTAACATATCCATCTGCAATAGTTTTAAAATCATATCTATGTGCATGTTTATTAGAAAATAGGTAATTTATAAAAAGAATCTTAATTTCATTGTAATTTAGACTTTCCTGACATTGTGACATTGAAGTGTTTGTATTTATCACCCAGCTCCTCAGCCTGTACTGCAGAGTAACTACAGTCCTTCAACCAACCTGGACTTCTTTGGTTCCCAAATTGTAAGTTTTACTGTCTATAATACAATATATGATAGAAATGAGTTTATAATGGAGGTAAAGTTACATCTGTACACTCTCTGTAGGCTATACCATTTAACATAACCCGGATTTGGTATTTGGCTCGTTAATACGCAACATTCCAGCTACAATTTAGGGGCAGACTTTATCAGAGATAGCAGGGTAGTTACAAATTGCAGTTTCACACCTTCACACTGGCAGGCCTGAAGGAGATAATCAGATGGCCTGTTTTGCACATTGGAACCCGTTCCCTTGGAGAGGTACAAAACTAGCAGATGCACAAGCACAAGACGCAGGTCAAAGACAGTGAGTATTACTTGCCTCATGGAAGGCATCATCTTCTAGATTGGAAAATGAAGACTTTATGCACTGCACAATGCAAGCATCCCAGGCTTCAAAGAAAGCAGCAAGGTGAGCCAAGACTGGGTGAGGCAGGTCATCAAAGCTCATCATTCCTAAACAGGTGACAAAGCCTTTAATATTTCAGGTTTAGCATTTACAACCCTTGCAAAAATTCATCATCTGGATTATTTGTATGGAACTACTTTTACACAGAATATTCAAACAGCAATAAAAAGAAATCTAAACAATAGCACAATTATTTTGCATATATAGCTTCATTCTGTACTAACAATGGTCTAAGCATGGTTTCAAGATTCCCCTCCATAGCTCACAGTAAAGGTCAGGCAGACATAGCCTGAACGGGATTGTTTCTCTTGCTATTACACAATGTGATCTCAAGAGGAGAAAATCAGAGTTGGATGCAAAATGGCCAATCAGAATTTAAATTTACAGCTGGAAATTGAGGGTGGCGTTCTAGTGGATACAAGAATTTCCATGCCCAGTTTCCTGCCATATACTCTGTCCAGTGAAATACACCAAGTAAAAATATCAAATAAATTCTGTCCCATGCTCTGACAAGACATGTGTTCGAATCAATAAAACAAACTTAATTGTAGTCCATCTTTTACAATAAAAATGTTATGAAACACACAATCTCATTTCCTTATTTGACATATGTCTTATTAAGGTTACCTTTCTGGAATGCGACTGACACCCTTAAAGCACTTTGTCTGCCTGATTTTCTTGCAGCATCAGAGGATAGTGATGCCTTCTCCATGTATCCTCTTTCCTCTCTGTCCATCAGAAGTGCCATCCTAAAAAAAAGACAAACATGAAACAATCTATTTTCAGAATCAGTGCACAGAGCACCATTATTCCACAAAAGATCCAAGAACACATTAAAATTTCAATATCTGTCAGAGTACCCAAATGTAGAATAGGTCAGTTTGACGAATAATCAAGTGAGTTGCTTTGTCGTGGATTGTTTTGAACTTCATACACACAGCTTCCAATTACCTGTAATCTCTAACAACCACAATCCTGACTTGTACCTTGTTGGTAGTAGAGGCATCAAAGGAATGACTTATTCACCACAGTTCCCAGCCTCTGATCTGTTTTTGTGCAGACCATATTGATGTGGCTAGTCCGGTTTAGATCCTGGACCATGATAACTTTCCAGGATGTTGAGGGTTTTCACTATATTAATGCCATTGAATGTGCAGGTAGTCAGCTCTTCTTTTATTGAATATAGTTGTTGCCTGGCACAAATGTCACTTGCCACTTTTCAGCCCAAGCCTAGATACTGTCGAGGTCTTACTGCATGCAGATTCAGACTGCTTTACTAAAGAATTCCAGACAAAGCCAATTTGCAGACAGGTTCACTTCTAATTAACCTGATGATTGATTAAACATCATTAATGAGGCAACTGAAGGGAACTGGGTCTAGGGCATTGTGTTGAGGGATTCCTGTCGTGATGTTTGGGGCCAAATGACTGGTCAACCACAGTAATGTTTTGTGCTGAATATGGCTCTGGCCAGTGAAGAACTTGCTCCCTCAACTCCAACACTTTCTATTTTCCTAGGACTCCTCGGTGCCTCACAGCCATGTAGTCAAGGGCAGTCACTGACATCTGGAATTACACTCTTATACACACAACTGGGCCAAGAATGTACTGAGATCTGCAACAGAATAGATGTGCTGGAACTGAACTGGAAAGGGAACAAGTGTAATACTGAGAAAACTACAGGTTTTGCAAAGGTAATTTTTACCTGTTAGCAATGGAGTGGAGCTGTGCTTGAAGCTCTTTTGAACAATGCAGCCCAGAGTATGCCACAGAATTTAATAAAATATCCAAATGCTGCTGGTTCCATCGTGAATCCAAAGGAACTGAGGCACTCTCTGTGAAGAAAAGCAACATTCTATTAGTCCAAGTAGTAGTTGATGAAAGCAGGCATTTTTTTGTTTGGTAGAAGGAGCAGGAAAGGGGAGGATCAGACTGCTTGCATCAGATCTCAACAGAAAAATATAGATGTGTGTTGCCGGTAGTTATCAAGTTCAAATGAAAAGGAAGGGCTATGCGCCAAATGCTGGCAAATGGGACTGGATTAATTTAGGATGTCTAGTCGTCACGGACAAGTTGGACTGAAGGGTCCGTTTCCATGCTGTACATCTCTGTAATTGATAATCATTGATATGAAAATGGGCACTTCTAGATGTGTAAAATTAAGTACAGCAAATTTTGTTTTAACCAGCACTCTAAATAAACTGGCAACAATTATATATCCAAAATAATGGAAGTTTACTGTATTAGTCAGTTGAGGGTGCGAGTGAGAAAGCTCTCTGCTGGTGGGTTTTATATAAGGCAAACCTGCATTATTTACAGCATAAATCACGCAAATAATAATGTACAACAGGGATGTGTATACCCCTGCATTATGTTTCTATTACTTAGTGTGTGTTTTTAAATTGATTATGTATATCCTCTTGATCAACCGGCACACTCCTGATCCCATAGGTGCTGGAACTTTATTGGATTTCTGTTCAAGTTAAACAGTGGTGCTTCTTAAGTCCCATTTTAGGCCTTAAGCATACGCTAGGAAGAGACACCCAGAACACAGAAGAAATGCAACACCTTGGAGGACACATTTTTCAGATAAAGTTCTTCCTGCCTTTGCCATTCATATAGGTGACTACAAAGGATGCCACTATCCTATTTAAAATGGAAATTCATCCAATGTTGGACAATCTGCAATTCAACCAACACCACAATCCTTAAAGACATTGAAGTTTAGACACTGGGACATGGCACTCAAAAGAAGTGTGAAACCTTAAGGACGGGATCAGAGATTGGTATCTAATTTGATGCAACTCTGATAAGAAACTATGAGAAACAGCAAAAAGAAATGCTCAACAGCACAATTTAAATTCAGTCATCTCAATGTTTGTTCAAAGAAAACAGAAATTGTACAAGATATTTCATGTCACATAGTGCAATATTCTTCCTTTTGATTCTGGACTTTGAGAAGGCCTTTTAAGTAGCTGCAAGTCACGTTGTACTTAAAGAAAAACATCTGGATAATGGGATGGCACGGTGGTTCAGTGGTTAGCACTGCTGCCTCACAGCACCAGGGACCCAGGTTCGATTCCACCCTCAGGCGACTGTCTGTATGGAGTTTGCACACTCTCCCCGTGTCTGCATGGGTTTCCTCCCACAGTCCAAAGATGTGCATGTTAGGTGGATTGGCCATGCTAAATTGCCCATAGTGTTCAGGGATGTGTAGATCAGGTGGGTTATAGGGGGATGGGTCTGGGTGGGACGCTCCAAGGGTCGGTGTGGACTTGTTGGGCTGAAGGGCCTGTTTCCACACTGTAGGGATTCTATGATTCTATTTCTAAGATTTTAATTGCGTTTCACCAAATTTATGAAAGTGCCTTCATCAATAAAAAGTCATGCGATGTTATAAAATCACAAATTCCAATGAATCAAAAAAAAAGTTTAAAAGCTCTATGGCAAAAATTCTCATGACATTTCCAGTAAATACAGCCCAATGGCAGCTTTTGAAAGGAATCCAATCAAAAAGAATCTGGACCAATAACCCAAGTCCTACATTATAGCAGAGATAGTAGGAACTGCAGATGCTGGAGAATCCGAGA
>NC_063336.1:35645885-35666759 GCF_021869965.1 Rhincodon typus
CTGCTCCTATGATGCTGCTTGGCCTGCTGTGTTCATCCAGCCTTGCACCTTGTTGTCTCCTACATTATAGCGTAGGGTTCTAAACCCACAATTGTTCTCTTCTGCTTACTCCCATTGTATATTGTCTAATTACAAGAAATGGTGTCTTATTTACAGGAAACAGCAGACCAGTAAAAGCAGCAAGGAACATTATTTTCCACAAAAATATCGTTTTCTTAACCCTGGTCCTAACCCTGTTTTGGATGCTCCATTATGAATTAAAATACTGAAATCCTGGAAAGCACATATTTGACAGGGGCTGGAAAATAGAGTTTCTTTGAAATACTGGAACTCTCGCTCTCTCGTTGGGGACCAGAGAAGGCCAAGACACGATTCCATTCAAATTCTTAAAATTATGAAGGAGTTTTAAATTGGAAAAGAACGCTTTCCCTTTGTGCGGAGAGTGCGGAATGTCTTATCTCGAATGCAAGAGCTTAAATCCCTATCCATAAACATGCCACTTGTCAGGGCAAAAAGATTTAACTTGCGTTTTATCTTTGGTGCAAAGAGCTAATTTCATGCCAGGCAGTTAGTAAAATCCAACTTTTCCCCAATTCCCCAATTATGTAAACAGCTCATCCAAGAAAATAAATAAAACTAGCAAAGCTATGATCTAAACTATGTTACCATTGGCATCGAGCTGTAGTTGCTGTACAACTTCTTTCATTCCCGTGGGAAGTACACTGGAGTAAACTGCATTAAGAGCTTTTGCCCCTGCCTCCAGTTGAGCACATACCAACTCTATAGGTTAAAAAAAAAAACAAGCCATCATCAACTGCAACTTATAATCACATAAATGGAACCAACTCTACATCTATACAGACCCTTTATTTTTAAATATCTATAGAATCCATATAAAAATCAGGCATCTTTTATTGCTGTGTATTTATAACTAATATTATTCATGCTTTCCAAGAATTTAAACATAAAATTAGGTTTCCAAGTCATACTCTTACACATATTTTATATAAAGTAAACACAAGAATGTGCAATGATAATTATGAAGCAATCTAATTAATCGATATAAAAGTGAGATACACATCAAAAGCTACACTTTTACCATAACGGGGCACAATCTTGCGCACAAGCAGGTATTACCCTGTCAAATGGCACTTGTTTTTATTCTTTCATTGGATGCAAGCATCAGTAATAAAGCCAACATTTGCTGTTCACCACTTTTTCTCAAGGGAACTTAAGGGTGAGCAACCTGTTGTCTTTTTTAAAAATCATTGTAGTATGGTGCTATTAGAGGGATTTTTAAGTTTGTGCATCACTTAATGACCCCAGTAATGTAAAAAGTCACTACGTGAATGATTTCACTAACAGGCATGACTGAATTGTACAATCAGATTTAAATATTTGAATATAGACAAAAAAAAAAACTGCAGATGCTGAAATCCAAGGGAGACAAACAGGAGGCTGGAAGAACACAGCAAGCCAGGCAGCATCTGGAGGAAAGGAGAAGTCAATGTTTCAGGTATTACTTCAGGACTTGCTTACTGTGTTCATCCAGTGTCCGGTTTGTCTACCTTAAATATTTGAACACTAGTAACAAAACTCCACCTGGTAAATGCTTGTAGACTTTTGCTGCGTGGCACAACCATCGGGCCCTTAATAGCCAATCTTGATTAGATGCTTTCTCCATGACCAGCCTGATAGCAGCAGGAATCATTGAGAGCTCATCAGTCGCTTGAACTGCTGTCTTATTGTCATGGAATACAAGACTGTCCATATTAGAGGATTGCAAAACTAACTCAAGATCAGTCAGAGTTAGAGGTCGAGATCTGAATAAGTGAAGAGAGAGAACATCCTTTACAGACACCATAGGATTCATTGCGACAAACATTTGTTTACTTCTGAAAATAACTGGTGCTATGGAATAAACACAAACCTTTGAGGATATTGATTCTTGCAAGCTGCTCTTCCTTTTCTTTCGTCCCCAGTCTGCCTGCTATGCTCAATTTATTCTCAGTCTCTCATTCCTACACTTTTCTATCACTGGCTCATCCTTGTGGTGGCTGCTCTCTTAGGTTTTCATTCGCTTTCTGTAGGTAGAACTTTTCTGAACTGATATAGGTTCACCTGTCAGAAAATTTGGGTTGTCTGAAAAAGTCTTCTTTAGGCATAAATTTAGTGGTAAAATCAGAAGAGCCAATTGGAGACCTAAAAAGAATTCACACATAGAGGCGGGGAACATCAGTCTTTGCAAAAAGAGGAGGATGCTGCCCAAGCCGTAGTGACAGAGGAGGAAACTCTATCACCAGAAGGGTTCAGAATTTCAAGGAAGAAGTGTTAGATAGACTGTTGGTAAAGTTGAAAAGACACTGGAACCGGAAAAAACACATCCAAGGATTTAGAAGAAAGTCAAAGTGGGAATTGAAGAGGCATAGTTCATAAATTTTCTGGCATCTCTGAAAAAGACTGAAGACCAGAGAACTGAAAACATTACGGCCTTGTTCAAGAAGAACTGTAAAGAAAAGCACAGCAATTACGGTCCAGTCAGTTCAACTTCAGTGTTGAGGAAGCTTCTGACAAAAATTTTTCAGGATAGAATTAGCAGTTACATGGTAAATGTTGGTTGATTAGGGAAAGTCAGCACAGATTGCTGAAGGGCGAAAATTGTTCTTGACTAACTTGGAGTTTTTTTTTGAAGAGATAACAGAATGGCTTGATGAGGGTAATGTTGATGTGGCGCATGTGGATTTTCAAAAGATGTTTGATTCAGAGCCACACAACAGACTTGTGAGGAAAGATAAAGATCATGGAATAAAAGAGTCAGCAGCAAAATTGATACAAAATTGGCTGAATGATAGGTGACAGCATAATCGTTATGAGTATTTTGTAGTGCAGCTCCTCAGAGGTCAGTTTTGGGGCCCTTGCTTTTCCTGATAATATATTAATGACTGGACCTCGGAGGAGACAAGAGACAACTTCAAAGTTTGCAGATGACATGAAACTTGGAAAACTTGGTAAACTGTTGGGAGGAAAGCATCAAATTCCAAAAGGACATAGACAAGTTGGTGATGTGGGTGATAGGTGGCATTTAATGTTCATTGCAGAGAAATATGAGGTGATGCACGTTAGTAAGAAAAGCTCTGAAAGACAAGAAAAAAAAGGGGTGCAATTCTAAGGGGTATATAGTTAGGAGCAGAGAAACCTGGACGTGTATGTAGCTAGGTCATTGAAGGTGGAGAAAACAGTAAATAAAGTGTGCAGTGTCCTCAGCTTTATTACTAGAGGCAGAGAGTACAAGAACAAGGAGGTGATGTTGTACTTGTACAAGACACTTGTTTAAACTCAGCTGCAGTGCTGTATACAGCTGTGGGCATCACATTATAGGAAGGCAGTGAATGCACTGGAGAGAGCACAGGCGCAATTTACAAGAATAGTTCCAGAAATGAGATACTTCAGCTATTGATTGATTGCAGTTGGGACTGTTCTCCATGGAGAGAAGATGGTGGTTAAGAGGAGATCTGATAGAGGTTTTCGAAATTACAAGCATGCTGGATAGATAGGAAGAGCTGGAGAAGTGCTATTAGGTGCAAATTGTTCCAGTACAGACCTGGTAGACAAAATCTGCCCAAATAATATCTCCAAGTATCTACTGAAACTCCAACTGGCCATAATGCATTGAATGCTCTTGTCACTATGTAAATTTAGACCTACATTGGGACAAATCTCCAGTCTCTGGCAAAGCAACATGATAGAAGCAAAATTATTATTACCTGGACTCAAACCAACCAACAAAACAGCCAAGATTTAATTAAATGCAAAAGATTGTATTAGTGATCCTCAGTCATATTTCCATATGAAGTGTGAATCTGTCAATCTAGGTTAAACTGCTATTCTGCAGCAAAGTTTTATCTCAAAGCAAGAGTTGGCTCGACTACATACCTCTCCTTTTATATGCAATTTCTCCAATGACACCAAAAAAATAGTGTTATCCTCTGAATGTTTTTGTTGGGAAAGAACCTTTCATTATATTTGTTGTTGTGATGGGGAGGCTGTTTTAATGGGATTACATTCATGGATGTCATACAGTAATACAGCACAGAAAGAGACCCTTCGGTCCAAATGATACATGTCGAACATAATCCCAAACTAAACTAGTTCCACTTACCATACGCTTGGTCCACATCCCTCCAAGCATTTCTTATTCATGTACTTATCTAAATATCTTTCAAATGTTGTAACTGTAACCGCATCTGCCACTTCCTCTGGAAGTTCACTCCACATGTGAACCACTATGTAAAAAAAAAATTGCCCCTCATGTCTTTTTGTTTTAATCTTTCTCCTCTCACCTTAAAAATATGCCCCTTAATCTTGAAATCCCCCACCCTAGGGAAAACAAACAGCTGCTATTCACCTTACCTAATTAAGGCTGACAAAATTGAAGCCTACAGTAGGATACAGGTATTTCTGCTAGAACGCTTATCTCGTTAACACAAATTGGCAGTAATGCGATTGATGAACAGCAGATGCTATTTTGATAACACAAACTTTCTGCTGTACAGGTACACTGATTTTGTGTAGCGCGATTTTCTATAGCACAGTGTTATGCAAGAACGCAACTATTGCGTTATAGGATAACTACCTAAAATTGAACACACAGCCCAACTGGTATCTGCCACCATTTCTGCTGGATTAGAATCTGTTCCCATCCTACTTGATCTAATGCTAGCAACACACACTTCTTTTTTCTTCCATCCTGTTATCGTACTTCTGCTGGGATTCATCTTTGCAATTTGCCTCAATAATTCCAAGTGGATATTTTTCTCATTTTTGTACAAATAATTTTTCTCTACTCAAGTTTCTCTCAATGAGCTAAAATGCAATGACCTTTCTGTATTATTTTTCACAGAATTCATAGAATCCTTACAGTGTGGAAACAGGCCCTTTGGCCCAACAAATCCACACCTCCCCTCACAGCATCCCACCCAGACCCATCTCCCTAGAACCCACCTATTCTGTACATCCCTGAACACTACAAGCAATTTAACATAGCAAATCCACCTAATCTGCACATCTATGGACTGTGGGAGGAAACCGGAGCACCCGGAGGAAACCCATGCAGACACGGGGAGAATGTGCAAACTCCACACAGACAGTCACCCGAAGGTGGAACTGAACCTGGGCCCTTGGCACCGTGAGGCAGCAGTGCTACCCACTGAGCCACCGTGCCGCCCCGTTATCCAGATGTTTTTCATTAAGTACAACGTGACTTGCAGATTGCCAAAAGACTTTCATGCAGAACTCCTTGGTGGAACTCCAATGGGTTTTATCTAGGTATGAGAGGCCCATAAGTAGTAGGAACAGGAGTAGGCCCCTCGAGTCTGCTTTGCCATTCAATAGGATTGGGGTCAGTTCTGCAATTGCCTTCCACCTGAATCAGGTTACTTTACTGTTTAAGGTGATGTAAAGGGGAGGTGATGACATTGTAGTCATGTCACTGGATTAGTAATACACAGAATCCCAGGCTAATTCTCTGGGGATCGAAGACAAAGTGTTGGAGAAACTCAGCAGGACTGGCAGCAATCAGTCGAGAGAAAAGTCCAGTGATCCTTTCTCAGAACTGTCTGCAATTGAGGAGTGGTGGTATTACAGACAGACGGGCAGGGAGACAGACATGCCTGCTGATAGTGAGCCAGGGAAGAAGTAAAAAAGTAACCTCAGCTGGTGTGTGAAATGAAACCACGCTGTTGGTGTGACATTGCATCGCAAACCAGCCACCCAGCCAAATGAGCTAAACTGACCCCTAGAATAAAGTAAACGCTGAATAGGTCATAATGTTTTGGGGACACTGATGTGAATCCCATCATGGCAAATGGTGAAATTGGAATTCAATTGTAAGAGTCTGGAATGGATGACTAGTCAATTGGCAAGCATGCAACCACTGTCAATTGTCACAAAAACCTATCTGGTTTACTGCTGTCCTTTAAGGAAATCTCCGATCTTTGCCTTGTCTGGCCAACATGTGACTGCAGCACCACGGGTGACTCTTAGCTGCCCTGTGAGAAATAGCCTAGAGAGTTAATCAGTGCAAGGGCAACTGGGAATGCACAACAAATGTCAGCCTTGCATGTACAAGAATAAATAAAAACTTCTAATGAGCTGAGTAGATATGAAGTAACCTTCATTTTTGGCAAGTGACAGCAAATAGTAAGGTATATAAGGTATACATGAAAGGGATTTAAATAACGATGCCAAGTAAGATTACAATATGTATTGGCATCAATTCAATTATAGCAAACTAACTACGTCAAAATAACTTGGTCTTTCCCCAAATGCCTTCAGCCCACCTGTTATTGCTTAGGCTCAGTTGGTTTAAACAGTAGGCCAGGACCTGTCCGTCTCGATGAACCATGGACAACATGGATTCCTCTGCGGTAAACACTGCCGATGGAATAGAATCCGGCCACAATCCCAAAGAGACCAAAGAATCACCCCAGGACTCACATGACATCAATTTAAGTTTGTGCTTTTCCACTAGCTCTCGTACTTGCTGTAACACAAAAGTTGATATAAAATATAATCTTATTAAATATCCTGAATGTCATATAAAGTGCTTTTACTTACAGCCAAGGCAGAAAAACTAAAAAGGTAGTTTCACAGAAGAAGATCTGTTTACAATAATTTTAAAATGACTTAACAAGTATCTGCCAGGTTGTGCATGATTCAATCCAACAGCATGCATGATAGCTCACTGTCTGTCAACATAAAATATACATGCACATAACTTCTTTCAGCACAAAGTAAGAACTTGTGAACTCCTTTCAGAAAAAAAGTCCTTAACCCTCACCTCTTGTTGAGTTTGAGAAGACTGTGAAAGGACGAAGACTTGCGTGCAAGCTTGATGGAATGCCTCTGCCAAGCTGAGACCACGCTTCAGCTGGTGAACGATGAGGACGGCACAGTGGAGAAGTGAAGAGATGGAGTAAGAAGTGCCTTTAGTAAAGAAAAGGAGAAACAGCTTAAGTGGCAAATCAGAAGCATGCAGTCAATAATCTTTCACAAATCCTCAAACTGGAGTGACCATAACCAAACATTTTACATTTACAGCTCTAATAAAACCCAAATGTAATAAAAGTTGAGCAACTGGGCAATCTGTAAAGTTTCAATTCAACATGAAAACACACCAGTTCTTGTCAGATAATGTAGCTGGAACCACAGTTTATCAAGAAAATGTCAATGATTGTTTTAACATATTCAATTTACCTGCTGTAATTTCCTTTACTTCTGAATACAATGTCATCAACTCAGTGCACATTTGGTCTCCCACAAAACCAAGACCATGTAACAGTGTTTTAACGTCCTGTTTATCTAAAGGGTCAGCACTGTGTTCACCTGCAACATAAATCTCAATCCCACGATTTCTCATGGCCCGAGAGATTTCCCCATGTGCCGGATCCATGGTCATAAAGAGCCTATTTTTAAATTAAAAAAAAAACAGCTAAACATGAAAATTGAAAATAGCATTCGTCAATTGTTATCATTTGGACGTTCTTACGGTCCATAACTGAACTAAACCAAAGTGATCTTAAAAGAAATTTGTGAGCTGAGTTCAACAGGAGAATGTAGTAGCAAATCTTAAGACAAATTGCTCTTCTATGTTTGAGGCAGGAGATAATTGCATGAATTAGAGACTTAAGATGGACAGGCAATGAGAAAGAAAGAAGGAAGAAAAATATTTTTAACTGGAGGATTGGACAAGGATGGACAGGAATGAAAGGCACATCGGTAGAATTTTGATTTGGCCCAATTCTTTCAACTTAAAAAATATTGAATACATTAAATTATTAGATGTACAGAACTCCATACAAGAAACGTGGAGGTGGAAAAGCACAGCAGGTCAGACAGTATCCAAGGAGCAGGAAATTCAACGTTTTGGGCCGAAACTTTTCATCATGACGCAGGGGTTTAGCCTGAAATGTTAACATTCCTGCTCCTCGGATGCTGTCTGCCCTGCTGTGCTCTTCCAGTTCCACATTTATTGACTCTAGAATCCAACATCTGCAGTCCTTACCAGCTCCATACAAGAAACCACAGTTTAAAACAGAAGTTTACACAGTAATGTACTAAAACCAACCACGTTAATGCCTAAAAGGATGTTTGGGCAATTGAAACATAGGGTCTTCTACTGGATTTTGAACTGATTGTCTCAACTTGTCTGTATGTTAAAATTAATTGTACATTAAATTGCATTTAACTTTAGGCAAGTAATATACATCACTTGTGAGATCAGTCGTGCCTCCTACAAAAATACAAACTGCCCCTGTGATTGCACAAATAAATGTTTTGTAAGAAGCGTAGATAGGTTAGGTCCACTAATAATACAGACCGTCAGTAAGATACACCAGTAAACGTAGGCTAAAACATCTGGGAATAATCACAAATCTGCGCCTTTTTCCAGTAGTGAACTCTGGAGTGGTGGTGGCTGAGGGGAGACTTGACAGAAGTCTATAAAATTATGAGATGCATAGATTGGGAAAAAAATTCTGACCATTAACCCCAAAGTTGAAATGTCTAATACTTGGAGGCATGCATTTAAGGTGCAAGTGTGGCAGGAGTCTAGAACGTGCTGCGAGGGGTGGTGGTGGAGGTAGGTATGACGGGGCACTTAAGGGATTTTTAGATAAGCATAGGAATATGCAAGAAATGGAGGGATATGGACCAAGGACAGACAGTAAGGATTAGTTTAATTTGGCATCATGTTCAGCACAACATTGTGGGCTAAGGGGCTGTACAGTTCGATGTTACCAAAACCCAAAACTCTTTCACAGCATACCTGAAGTTTGGGTGTGGAACAATAGTTGGGGTGGTGCCATCAATCACTCCTCTTTCACTAACAGTAAGCACTCCTCCAGGTTCCAAAAGAGCATTTAGACGATCAAGCACAGAAGGACTAAATTAAAAAAATGTGTAAAAAGTATTACATGATTAGCAAATAGTTAAATACACATTTTATCCCAACAGTCTCTTCTATGCACCAGTAAAACCAATCCTCTTGCTGCTACATTTACAGCAGCTGTCGACTCCTGGACTATTGATACTGTGATAACAAATGTGAATATGAAAAGAAATGAGGTCCATTTTCCCTAAATTTTACACAAGCACTGAGGAGTTAATTCAAGGACACAACATTGATAAACAAAAGGTTCAGAATCTACAAAATTAGAGCAGTGTAATGTAATTTCCAGATAATCATCTTACCTGCAGAAGTTAACATTGTCCAGTAGCAGCCAGTCACCAGAATTCAAAGCCTGAACAAGCATCCCATCCACCCACTCAAAAGTGCCACGATTTTGGCCGTCCAAGGATTCACTGCGTCGGTGCTTAAAATGTTGGAATTCTGAGATCAATTCCGAAAATTCTGAAGCACACAAGAAAGAAACAGAACATTTCTAGCAAACATAATCAAAACAAAACAAGACTTAGATAAAAAAGGAAGCAAATTAACATATCACAATACATTTATTAAATGCTGACCTTTATTAAAAGCCCTCCTACCACACCCAACACAAATTAAAAGGTGAGATTCACGATGACCTCTTCCACATATGATCACATATGACCACAGTGCCATTGCCCAGTTTAGGTTCTGCCAGGGGCACTCAGCTCCTGACCACATTACAGCCTTGGTTCAAAAAAATGGACAAAAGTGCTGAATTCCAGAGGGGAGATGAGAGTGACATCAAGTGAGCACATGAGATCAAGGCTGCTTTCAACTGAGTGTGGCATCAAGGAGCACTCACAAAACTGGAATCAATGAGTATCAGGGAGCAAACTCTCCACTGGTTGGAGTCATACCTGACACATAGGAAAATGGTCGTGGTTGTTGAAAGTCAGTCATCTCAGCTCCAGGACATCTCTGCAGGAGTTCCTCAGGACAGTGTCATAGGCCCAATCATCTACAGCTGCTTCATCAACGACCTTCCGTCCTTCAGAAGTGGGGATGTTTACTGATGATTGCACAATGTTCAGTCCCATTCGCAACACCTCAGATACTGAAGGAGTCCACGTTCAAATGCAACAAGATCTGGACAATATCCAGGCTTGGGCTGACAAGTGGCAAACAATGTTCACGCCTCACAAATATCAGGCTATGATCATCACCAGTAAGAGATAATCTGACCAGCAGCCCATGACATTCAAAGGTGATACCATCACTGAATCCCCCACTATTAACATGCTGGAGTTATCATTGACCAGAAACTCAACTGGACTCACCACATGGCTACAAGAACAGGTCAGAGGCTAGGAATGCTGCAGCAAGTAACTCACCTCCTGAGCCCCCCAAGCCTGTCCACCATCTGCAAGGTACATCAGGAGTGTGATGGAATACTCCTCACTTGTCTGGATGGGTGCAGCCCCAACAACACTCGAAGCTAGACCCCAACCAGGACAAAGCAGCCTGCATGATTGGCAACACATCCACAAACATCCACTCTCTCCAGCAGTGAAGCTCGGTACACACTGCTGCTACTATCTACAATATGCACTGCAGAAATTCACCAAAGATCCTCTGACAGCGCCTTCGAAGCCCACACTTTGATCTAGAAGGACAAGGGCAGCAGATACATGGGAACACCACCACCTTCAAGTTCCCCTCAAAGACACTCACCATCCTGACTTGGAAATATATCGCTGTTCCTTCACGGTCGCTGATTCGAAATCCTAGAATTCCCTCCCTAAGGCCATTATGGGTCAACCCACAGCATATGGACTGCAGTGGTTCAAGAAGGAAGCTCACCACCACCTTCTCAAGGGCAATTAGGTACGGGCAATAAAAGCTGGCCAGCCAGTGATGCCAACATCCAACAGATGAATCAATTAAAAAAAAAGCTTGAAGTGATCAATAAGATACCCTCTAACATCCATAATGTGTCACTCCAGATTAATGACGACCACGTGCAAGGTATTGGAAGGCAAAATCAGTGGAAGCCAGAATCGCCAAAAGCAATCAACAACTTTGAAATCAGAATTGGGAATATCTTCATAACAAAGAATGCGTTTAAATCTATTCAACCAAAACATGAGCTGTATAAATAATATTCTGTAATTTGAATTACTTAATTTGGGCCAACATCTCTAAAGATATTTCATAACCATAGAATCCCTATAGTGTGGAAACAGGCCATTCAGCCCATCAAGTTCACACCGACCCCTCTCTCCCCTTCCCTCCCCCTCCCACCACCCCCGCTGCATCCTATCCCTGTAACCCTGCATTTCCCAAAGCTAATCCTCCTAGCTTGCAAATACTTGGATATTATGGGCAATTTAGCATGGCCAATCCACCTAATCTGCAGATCTTTGACTGCGGGAGGAAACCAGAGTACACGGGGGAAATTTACACAGACACAGGGAGAATGTGCAAACTCCACACAGACAGTCGCTGGAGGGAGGAATTGAACCCAGGTCCCTGGTGCTGTGAGGCAGCAGCACTAACCACTGAGCCAGTGTCCCCCCAATTTTAGGTACTAAGAAAGTCAAATACGTTATTTTGCAAAACAAATCACATCCTCGCATTTTAGAAATATCTCATGAAACGCATACCTGCAGGTGACAGAGTGTTCACTTTGTTGTTAAAACGCTGGAGGAGAATAAGTAAATTCTCCAGTTTGTTCACTGCATCAGAAGAAATGGCAGAATCACAGTCTTCATTCAGGCAACACGAATGACTGAGAAGGAATGAATTCCAGAATTTGAGAAGAACACCATCATCAGGGCCAGAGTCCATGGAGAGCAGAACATCTCTGGTGATAGCACTGACAACATCTTTCACCTTTCCAACTAAACGCTGCCATGGACGTGTAATATCAACCTGCAAAATGCACATGACACCAGTTGATATGGTTTTCTCCACCCTCTCTATCTTCAATATTTCAGGTCGAGTTGAAAGAAAGAGGGCATTCACCATTACACTTTTTTAAATTCAAAACAGACATTAATTATGCATATTAATAGATTGTCACTTGGTATTATAGAACTTGAGTATCACTGGAAAAAAAAGACGCGCTTGAACTTGATGAGTACAAGCCAAAAAAAAAGTTTGACAGCTGGTCTCTTTCTTCTTCAACTATAGCCATATTAACAAAAAGCAACAAAAGTAATGGACTAGAAAGGCATCCAAAAGGATTCACTGAAGGTCAAGTTTGTTATACAAGGTCACTAGCAATTTTGAATAAACTGCCGTGTTACAAAATGTCCAATGATGACATGACAGATATATAAAAAAAAAAGTAGTGTGCAACATTAGATAAAAACAAAGACTCATATCTCTTTGCACAATTTGTTGGACTCAAAACTGTTTCAAAGTATGAGAGAAATAGGTTATAAAACAATTGTACAAACCAACAACTTGGTTACACTGAATGCAGGCAGCAGTTTCTTTTTCTCACCAAAATACAAATTACCCTAATGATATTGACCTGAAATGGGATGATCCCAAAAATGGGAAACTGTAGTTGTGAAAAAGACCGGAGTTAATCGGGACTCAAACACACAACAGCAAAGATCTGATGTGTCTGTGTGCCTGACTGTGTATGTGTGCTGGCAGCACAGAATAAAAAGGGGAAATGAGAGTATTGCTTCCCGTTTGGGAGGTAGGGTGGAGGATCATTAATTTCACACAATTGGTGAGTCAAAAAGAGATTATGGATGATCTTTGTTCAATTTTGCTTGCTGGAGGTCAGAATACTTCACAGGAAGTGATTCAGTGACCAGTGAACCTTGGGGAAATTTGAAGGAAAGAATTACATGGCCATTGTTAAAAAGAATGGCAGGATTAGTTTTATGTTGTCTAAGAACATGCACATTCCAAGGGTCAAATAGCTTCTGTGCTGCAAATTTACTCAGTTGTGTGGTACAGTGTAAATGAGTTGGCAGCATTTCTGTTTAAAATCACAATAAAACAAGCAGTGTTCGCAGTGCAAGTTTGCAACTGCGTAAAATAAAGCCAAAACAATACTTTGAAAATGGGATTCAGAGTGGTGAAGCACAGAAGCTTAATTAAAATTTAAAGGGATACTATGTAAAAATTCAAATCATGAATTGGTTAAAGCAAAAGGAGACTGAAGTCAAAGAAAATTCACAAAACATGGACTTGTTGAAATTAATCACCCGTTTTTGTTCGAAGTGACAAATGGATCATTGCTAACGATTTTTGCAAATACTACAAGCAAACAGATGACATATCCTCCTCACAGTGATGACGTATCAATTTCAACAAATAAAAAGTAACTGAAATAAGTGAACAAAACACATCAGCCAGATAAATAAATTTGATAAGAGGTACGCTGTTTGAAAATGTAATTGCTCTAGGGGAGGCGATGCCTAGTGGGTACTATAACCAGACTGTTAATCCAGAGACGCAGATAACATTCCGGGGACCCGGATTCGAATCCGCCACGGCAGATGATGGAATTTGAATTCAATAAAATATCTGGAATTAAGAATCTAATAATAACCATGAATCCATTGTTGATTGTTGGAAAAACCCACCTGGTTCACTAATGTCCTTTAAGGAAGGAAGCTACCATCCATAGCTGGTCTGGCCTACATGTGACTCCAGACCCACAGCAATGTGGTTGACTCTCAACCGCCCTCTGGGAAATTAGGGATGGGCAATAAAATGTTGCCTAGCCAGCGATGCCCTCATCCCGTTAATGAATAAAGAAAAAAAATGAATACCTCACCTGCTCAAATCCACCAAGTAGCTCTGTTGTGTCCACAGCACTGTTCATTGCCATGACTCTTAAGTTTTGGCCTGTCAGAAGAGCCAAGAGCTGGATGAGGCTGGTTTTCCCACTGGCAACTGGCCCCACTAGAATAACCATCCAGCCCATCTGTGCACACTTCATAATGGACTCCAGTGGCTGAAGTGAATGGTGAAGAATGGACAGCTGCTTGTTTGTCATGGGAATGATGAACCCATTACGAGAAAGTATGGAATAACCAACCTGAAACAAGAAAAAGTACAATAGCAATGGTTACTGTTATGCTCCTACTGCTTGCTCTCGAGGTAACTAATTGAAAAGGCTGAATGAGTTTTTTTTTGTGCAAACTCTGAACACCAGTTTACCCAAAAGTGTACAAAGCAAAGTCACAAACCTGAACCTGCTGTGGTGTGATGTGGAATTTTCTGGACCCAGTGTAGGGATGAGAGTGAATTCCAACATCTTCTAAAGAAAATATTTCTTCAAATATAGAAAACATCTTGCAGAGAAAGAAATAAAAACATTTTAAATAGCCAAATCAATGAGCTGCTTACACACAAAGGCAATTTCAACTGTAATTTTATTCTGAAGTGATTATTATGGCATAAATAAAAGGTGGGTCTTAAATGGAGCTAACGTTTCCGCGTTTCAGTTCGTAAGTGGATTTATGAATCATCAACTCAAATTATGCTCCAGTGGAAAGAACAATTTACCAACTAAGAAAGGACTTGAAATGAATTAATTTAACTTTAACTCTGATGATGCAACTCAGTTACCCCTGGCATAAAACTAATAGATTGATCATCCTGGCTTTCAAGACTGAATGCTCAAAGCACTACCTTAGAGAGCTTGGTGTCTTCAGAAGGTTTGAAATGCAGAAAATAGGAGGAGTAGGCCATTCGGCCCTTCACGCATGCTTCACTGTTCAATATGATTGGGGTTGATCATCCAACTCAGTATCCTGCTCTCGCTCTATTCCCGTATCCTTTGATCTCTTTAGCCCTAATGACTAAGAACTACATCTAACTCATTCTTGAAAGTATTCAATGCTTTGGCCTCAACTGCTACGGCCGTGAATCCCAAAGGCTTATCACTGTCGGATTGAAGAAGTTTCTCCTTATCTCAATCCTGAATGGCCTCACTGTTTTCTCAAACCGAGATCCCTGGTTCTGGACTCCCTGGTTATCAGGAACGTTCTTGAAGAATTACATCGACTGAAGTTTTATGCAGTGATCAAACATTCAAAAATTCTCAAAAATACTTACCTCCGAAAAGATATACAAGTCATATAATGTAGTTACCAACCAAAATGCACAGAATTTTCCACAACATAGATTTACTCTAAGCAGTAACAGGAAATTTTAAAAAAAGACTGTAAATTATTAATCAGAGAAAAGTTCAGTTGACATGCTTACATGGTTTCTGTCTGCATTGGATCGCATTCGGTCCACATATACCAAAGCAACATGTTGCCCTGGATCATAGCATCCAGGCATCTGGTCCACCAACATCAGGTGGCACCACCGAAAGAGATCCCGCAAGTTAAACTCCCACGGTCCTCCTTTCTGTCCCCATTTTCTTTCCACCATTACTTCTTGGTTAATCTTCCAAGAACGGAAAGAACTAAATTAGGAGGTGTTCAGAACTTTTCATCCAATCTTACACTCTGAACAAAAAAACAGCAGATCCTTTACCTTGTAATTAAACTGAACCATTTTGCTTACAATATTTTTACCAATCGCAGGAAACATGGTGTCAGCAATGTACTCCATGTCTTTAACTGAAAGCTGATCCACATAAACCTACAAAATAAAAATCAATATTAGCCTCAAAACAGAACATTACACACTAAACTACTGCCAAGATGCACACAGAAATTGTTCCAGGTATATTTGGCATTACTTTTTGTGTTGGAATTGCTTAAATCTTAAACACATTGGCAAACAACAAAATACTGTTATGCAAGTGTTTTGAAAAGAAGGAAAACTTATTACTTCATGTAAGATGTTGGCAAAGGCTAATCTGGCAGCTCAAGTTCCACTGCAGTATTTAAACTCATTTAGAACCATTACAATGGGGTTCCACAAGGATCAGTGCTGGGACCTCTGTTGTTTGTAATATATGTTAATGATTCACATGAAAATGTAGGTTGCCTGATTAGCAAGTTTATGGATGAAATAACTGCAGAGGCTGGTATCCCACCACCGCATCACCCTTTATTTACATGTGCACAGTATACTGACTGTGGGCCAGCTAGCTCACAGTCAGTCCTTGAAGTGAAGAGATTCTGAATCTCCTGTTTATATCCATCATCCAAGGCTCCCTGATTGAGGCAGGTTAACAACCTCAAATGAAGGATCTGCAAATGAGATCCACTGGATTCCAATCACTACACAAATATTGAAGGCATACGGTGTCCTTGTCTTCATCGGTCAGGCACTGATATAAAAGTTGGCAAGTCATGTTGCCGCTATCTAAGAATTTTGTGAAGTCACATTTGAAGAAATGTATGCAGTCTGGTCTCCATACAATAGGAAGGATATGGGGGCTTTGCAGAATTTGAAAAAGAGATTTACAGTATGTTACCTGGATTGCAGAGTATTAGCTATAAAGACAGGTTCGACAAACTTGTATTGTTTTCCCTATAGCATTAGAGGCTGTGGGGTGACCTGTTCGATGTAAAATTATGAGAGGTAGAAATGTCAAATACAAGGGGGCATAGGTTTAAAGTGAGAGGGGGGAAAGTTTAAAGGAGATGTGCGAGGCAGGTTTTTTTTTTTTTTTTTTTTTTAAGAAAAGCAAGCGAGTATTAGGCACCTGGAATGTGTTGCAAGGGGAGGTGGTAGAAGCAGATAGTAAAGTTTTAAGAGGCATTTAGACAGATACTTGAACACGCAGGAAACAGAAAGATATGGACCACGTGCAGGCCGACAGGGTTAGTTTAGAATGGCATCACAATCAGTGTGGACAAGGTGGGCTAAAGGGCCTGTTCCTGTGCTGTACTGTTCTATGTGGGAAAGAATAAAATCACTGAAGAATCATCTGCTTCAAGGTTTTCAGAGGGTGAAAGTATCAAAATTGCCTCACCCGACATGCAACATAAATGTTCCTTTTCAATCAAAATAAAAGCTCAGCAGCTGAGAATCTACACATCTTTTATTCTTGAGTACTAATGAGGTCAATTTTTAGGCTCCAGTGGAAGACCTCCTGAATTGCACTCGTTTCTTGCCTTACCTGTGTGAATCGATTGAGGAAAGACTTGGGGAGACCCTTCCTTCCACCTCCTTGGTGATACGGATTCTGACAACCAAAGATCTTGGTCCTGTTATGCTCCACAATGAAGCAACGACCCAACTCGGGGATAAAAATCTCAGCACGATGGTCAAAGCAGGAGTTCAGTCCCTCTAGCACAGACTGGGAAGCTAGGTTTAACTGAAAGAATAAGGTCGACAATTGTTGTTGATGTTATTAATGCCATCCAGAGCTTGTTTCTAGATTACTGTTGCTGAAAATAGTGAAATGGCATTGTGGAGTTCAAAATCTGGGCATTAGTATGGATGGGAGACACGTCTCAACAGCACTGAATATATAGCTGTAAGAACCCTCAGATATTTAGTGGTGCCTGTACAAAACAAATGCTCAGAACATTTTGCATAACAAAATTAGAATATGAGCAGCTAAACTGAATGGTCATGTTACATTTCAAAAGACTTGCCATACAAAATGTTAAGAGCTGAAAAACCATTACCAATACAGCCTTATTATTCCTGATGTTATATTCTGTTGATTCTAAAATCGCATGCCCCTTAGACTATGGAATTAAGGAATCACGTTAGACAGGAATGTGAAAATGGGTGGTAAGTAAGATAAGGAAGCTTCCTCCACCTAACAGAATATTGAGCTGCTTGCCATTGCAATCCTCAGACTGACGAGTACAGGAGAGCAGCAAGATGCAGATTTGCATCGAAAGTTCTTCATTCTATTAATTCCTGACCAGTCAGCCCACATTAGCAAGAAATCTTCCACATTTACAACTAGGTGGGGTTAAAAAAAAAACACAAACGATAAAACTAAGTGGATACAATTCGCAGTTGTGGATGTGTGACCAGCTCACAGGAGATCTGTGAACACATCTGTCTAACTGTTTAGTGAAATGATAGCTACAAAGGGGTGGAGAAGAAGGGAAAAGCAGAAGAGTGCAAAAACCCAACATATCAAAGATGTAGGTAAGTCATTAACTCTAGTGACTGTGAATTAACTTCGGCTGTCACCCAGGAGTAGAGGGCAACACCAAAGCCCTCAATGCATTATGGACATCACTGCTATCAATTCCTGTTCCGAAGTGTAAAAAATCCAAAACTCACATCCACAGGAGAAATTATCTATAATGAACATACTTCTGTGCTAAGTTTAAAGTTTTGAAGTTAGTCAAGTCACAATACATGGTGATGAGTTGAATCAAATCATTTCTACAGCACTCACCTCATCTAAGACAATCCAATGTCCAGCCTTGAGGGCTGCAAGCAGAGGGCCATCACGCCAGGCAAATTCACCTCCTTTACCTCCCTCAACAGGCAGGTCTGTCCCAAACAAGTCAGTCACATCCTATAAGAACAGGAGAGAGCCAATAATCATTGCAGATCATAGTTACACCAAAATGAAGAATTAAAACAAAACACAATCTTTGTCATTGACTTTAATTTTATTTGGTGTAGAAATCTCTGGCTGCAAACAAGAGAAAATTGATCTTAATATATCTAACTGTGCAGCACTGAACAGTCACAACTTTATAGATTTTTTAAAAATCAACCTGTCCAGCAATGTTACACCACACCTCTTCAAACAGGTTGCACTCAAACCCAGATCTCCTAGCTCTGAGGTAGAGACACTACTACCATGCCACAAGAACACTCAAGTCACAACTTTATAATAATAACTCCCTAAGCTAGCAATGGCAACTACTGATTTATTGCAATTAAATGGTACACTGGGTACACTAAATGCCATCTAGACATCAATAAAATCTCAATCTGCACTCTCAATCACTTCCAGCCAAATTAAATGCAATATACTACAAGAGATCTGTTCACTTATTTCTTATTTACAAACTGATTGCTGTTTTTCCCATATTTCAATCTTGGCTATACTTAAAGGTCAGTTCATATGACTGTGAAATACTTTAGGATGTCCACAAGTTCTGCAGATATTTTCAAACTAACCTGTTCAGTTTTGATATTACAAAAGGTTGTGTAAGGCATTATACAGATACTAAGTATGGAATTATACAATTTGTTGTAAAAAAAAAGCAGAGAATATTTCTTAAATAGAGTGGGCTTGGGAAGTGCAAGTGGCCAAAAAGATGATGCTTCATTAATGAGTCACAAAGCTATCATGAAGGTACAGCAAGCAATTAGGAAGACAAATGGCATGTGGGCATTCATCACAAAGGGATTTGAGTGCAGGAGCAAATGATGGCTTGCTGCAATTGTTTAGAACCTGGTGAGAACTCACCTGGCATTTTGTGTACAGTTTTGGTCTCCTTACACTTGCAGTAGATATTCTCGAGACTAATCCCTGGGATGACATAATTGTTTAATTTGGAGAGAATACAGACCTAGTTTCACCAGAATTTTGAAGAATGGCAGGTGATCTCATCAATACTTAACATTCTTAGAGTGTGACAGGATGAATATAAATAGGACGTTCCCTCTGGCGGATGATTCTAGAACCAAGAGACATATTCTCAGGATATGGGGCAGACCATTTCAGTCTCATATGAGGAAGAATTTCTTCATTCAAAGGGCAATAGACTTTGGAACTCTACCTCATGAGCACTGTACAAGTTTCAATTTTCGAGCAAGTTCAAGACAGAAATTAATAGGCTTCTAGAGTCGAATGACTAGGGATATGGAAACAGTGTGGGAAACTCACACTGTTGAAATTATCAATCATGATCTAGAATGGCAGGGCAGGCTTGATAGGCCGGTTTATAATTTACTGTAATGTTGGTACATCAAAGTCCTGCTTTGTGAAAAGCTCAAATCATACTCTTCGTATAGTTTCCTTAGAACGCAGTCCATTTTTAAAATAGATTTGAGCGAGGGGAGGGATGAAACAAAGACTTCATTGCGTTATCACACAAACTTACTGTTTGCTCTGAAAGATTGATTCGGACTAGCTGATTTCCAGAGGCCTTTGCCAGAGCTGCTACCAAGCTTGTCTTGCCAACTCCTGGTGATCCCTCTAATAGAATCGGCCTCTTTAACTTCATTGCTCGCAACAGCCTCTGGGCATTCATTGCTGTTGTGCTAGCATTCAGTGCATAGTCTGTGACTGCCGCTTTCTCTCCAACAGCCCCTACTGAAAACATCAATACACGTACAGATTTAAATACGTGCACGGAAGGCTCTTTAAACCCTTTAAATATCAGTCACATTAAAATAACACTCTGCTCTACAGCACACCCACAACCCCCAGAATCTATCAAATGAGGCAATCTGATTAATTTTGCCCAAATGTGAAAATCAAGTCTTGCTGTAGGTAGACTGTAACAGTACAAATAAGCCAGTTTAATTAGGATAAACAAGACAGCTAGGAATTGAAATGAATGCACAGAACAAAAGACAGTTATTTAGAAAAAACACAAGTATTTCAAAGCTGAATGTTAGATTAAACAAACCTCATTTGTGAAAGATTCAATGTTTAGGATAAAAATCAACTCAAGAAATCAACTCAACAGATATCAACCTTGAAGCAATTAGAGGTCACTGCTTTTGATATTAAAATTGCCTTTTCAAAAAAGGGTCTTTGAAGGCAGTGAACTGATTAATTTAGCAATATTTATAAGTTTAATCATAGCTAGGAGGTATAGTTGTGGTACTGTCGACGTGTCTCTACCTCAAGTCCCACCTGCTCAAGAGGTGTATCATAACAGCCTGAACAGGTTACTAGATGAAAACAGAGTCCGTCATATTTGCAGAGGTAGTAGGAACTGCAGCTGCTGGAGAATCTGAGATAACAAGGTGTAGAGCTGGATGAACACAGCAGGCCAAGCAGCATCAGAGGTGCAGGAAGGCTGACGTTTCAGGCCGAGACCCTTCTTCAGAAAAGTGAAGAAGGG
>NC_063336.1:35667159-35727623 GCF_021869965.1 Rhincodon typus
GGCCTGAAACGTCAGCCTTCCTGCTCCTCTGATGCTGCTTGGCCTGCTGTGTTCATCCAGCTCTACACCTTGTTATCTCAGTCATATTTGCCTTTGACCTTATGTTAAACTGCACATAATAATAATGGAGTAAACAGTCTCTAACAGTTAGTCTACAACAGAATTAGAAAAAGGGCAAGGAAAACCCATGTGGAAGAGAACTCTGGAACAACAGGTTCACTGAATGGTAAGTGTACTTTCCTAAAGTTCCTGCAGGGACATAATGTTACAGGGCTCAGCATTCATTGGTAAATGGTAACAAGCAACTCCCAACACGAATTTCTAATTTGCTACTAGAAAAGCACTTAAAAGCAAACAAACAAAACCACTAATCCAAAGTCAGTAAACGCGGAGCTGGAAAAGCACATCTCAGACAGCATCCGAGAAGCAGGAAAGTCAACATTTTCGGGCCGAAACCCTTCATCAAGGCCCGCGCTCTCCAAGAGTAACACACATACCACATTTTATGTACTGAATTAACTGACATACAGCATTTGATAAGGAGGTTGGAAGTAATAAATATTGAGTGCACAAGTCAAGAGCTTACAAATGGCCAGATTCTCACATATGGGTTAATTTTGGTGAGTTCTTACTGCAATCAGTAAGCAATTTAAAAGAAAAATATAGAGGGAACTGAATGCATTACTGCTGCTACTTGCACATGTCTTTTTTCTTAGGGACGTGAAGGACCCAAATTCTTTCCAAAGCAATTTCAATTCCAAAAGTTGTGAAAGTTTTAATGAGCTACCTGGAGGTTTCCCCTTTCTGACATGAGCTAATGGAATGACTCTGACTTGCACGGAGAACACCGAACAGCTTAAAAAAATTTGGTGTTGTCCAAGGAAGACGCAGAGAGGATAGTGAGACCCACGAGATTGTTCTCTGATCACTCATGCTTACCTATGGGAATGTAGAATGGATGAATTCCAAAATAACTTTCAGTCCATACAACTTTCCTCTTTCTTTTCTGATCATAACTATTTAGCATATTCCACATATGTTTGGTCAACTTTGCGACCTTGGACAGTTTCTTTAAAAGGAAGCTCAGGCATGCTTTGCGTGCAGCTAAAGTAGCCTCTGGAGAAGAAAATGCAGACCCTAGTAGGGAATGAAAGCAAAAGGATCAAACCTATAACACATGTAATATACACTTTGTCAATACTGAGAAAATTAATATTACGACCACAGTGGGAGGAGTACACTGTCTTTCTCTAGTTCCATTAATCCATGGTAACAACATGAATTTCATAAATTTTATCTGATTGTTGCTATGACTTTTCACATGTTTTATCTATAGCAATAACAAAAATGCTGGGCAAATTCGAAAAATCTGGCAGAATCTGCGCAGGTAGAAATGCACTTAATATTTTAAGTTCAATAAGATGTTTTGAAATGGAGTTAAATTCTGAGGAAGAGTTGCAGGATACTCAAAATGTTAACTTTAGTTTTCTCTCCACAGACGCTGCCAGACCTTGAGTTTCTCCGGCATTTTCTAATTTCAGATCTCCAGCATCCTTGAATGATTTTGCTTTTCGATGCTTTCTCGATGTTAGAATTAAAATAGACAGAAACAAAATCAACCCAGCTTCTTTAATAAATAAATGGCTTACAATTTGAAAAACAAACCTTTACTCTTCTAAACTCACAGACACACATGTGCAGAGATTCACACTCAGAAAAAAAAAATTTGATCATAGTAAGCCTCAAAGGCAAAACAAAAAATAAAGTGTGGAATGTTCATGGCTCACGAAAATGGATGTCACCAAACACAAACAAATGTCTCTGGAATTTTTGTCAAGGTATCTTGCTCAGGAAGTAGTATCTGTTATAAATTTCATCGGACAACTACATTTCTGGAAAATCACAGTTTGAAAATACGGTAATTTGAATCCCAAATGCAAAAGAAGTCGAGTCCACTTTTTGCAAAATGAGAAACTTTCAAAAGCTCTTTCGGCATGAACTAACTTCATTAAAATATACTGGGCTCATTAAATATGAGCAGTCCAACATCAGTTACTTGAATTTTACATTGTATTAAACGTGCTAAAAATTCCTGCCTTTCCTGCCAGCGAAGTTTCACTCGTCAAAAATACCTGTTCCAATTCCATCGATACAGGTGAGACATGCAGCATGTATGAATCCAGTCACAGGATCAAGCTGAAAATCACCAATTTCATCCAAATCCACGACATCTGCAGTCGCTTTCCTTGTTGTAACATTCATGAATTCCACCCAGGACAGGAGATCTCGGATACTTAACACACATCGGCGCCCAAACTCTTGATTCTTTAACCAGTCAATAAAATCCAAAATAAGTTCAGCTATATCTTCACCTGCAATATATAGGGAGGGGAAAATAAACTAGTTTTGCACGGAAAAATTACCATCCACTTCAATTGCAGATTTTAAAGACACCGTTTCTCATTTTGCTCCCTGTTCTTACATTTCCCCATGTACTCAACGTTCTTGAAACAAGCGGACTACAATTAACCTATTGTCAGTTCTTGGAAATTGTTGGCCTTGAATCCATTGTAAGAATATAGTGGAGCATAAATTAACTCAATAGATGATGGAAAATGTAAAACTGAGAACTTCACCATTCCATCCACAAAAGGTTTCCTCCCTGTCGACATTACAATTTTGACCACCAATTGTTTGAGCTTCTGGGGTAGCACACATCACAAAAACTTTCCTGTGACAAACCTGACAGTGAGTATTTGTTTTATGCTTACCTTGAATTAAGTAGATTGTAGGCTTAAGCAAAGAGTACAGGAGTAATTGCTGCCTCCTAAATATCAAAACCCAACTCACGGAGCATATAGGACATCTTTTTGAAGAACTAGGAAAGTCCATTTTTAAAATCTATTCTAGCACAACACACACGTGTTGCAATAGTTAGCAAGATTTCACACAGCACAGGGTTCATTCATGCAACCAATAAACTGATGAGCTGACTGAGTTTCAACAGGACACGTATGGGTGACTGTTTGTGTGGAGTTTGGACATGCAACCGGTGTCTGCATGGGTTTACTCCGGGTGCTCCAGTTTCCTCCACAGTCCAAAGATGTGCAGATGTAGGTGGATTGGCCATGCTAAATTGTGCTAAAGAGTGCAGGAATATGCAGGCTAAGTGGATTAGCCACAGTAAATGCAGGGATGGGAGCTGGGTCTGGGTGGGACGCTCTTTACAGGGTCGGTGCAGGCTTGATGGGCTGAATGACCACTATCTGCATGTAGGGATTCTATGATTCTAAGTATTAGAATCTTTCGTCCCATGTCATTCCTCAAAAAGCAGAAAATATCCAACTAAATAAAATGAAAAGTGAACAGCTCATCGCACCTTGATGATCTTGCTCATGGAAAGAAAGTCCAGGGCTTAGGTTATGTTGAATTATCGCCAGCATATCCTCACGGCTATTGATTGGTGGACACCAGATCTCAGTAAATCTGTTCCTCAGGGCTGGAGAAAGCTGAAACGTAAGCAATAGATTAATTCACTTTGCAAGAGTTCATGGTTTTAGATTTACAATTTCTCTTTTAGTATTGTATTGAGACAATATGAAACAACATTATGTCTGTCCACAGGATGTGTGTCCCTGGTTAGGCCAGCATTTGTGGCCATCCTGAACTGGCTCGGAGATGGTGGTGAGCTGCTTCCTTGAATCATTGCAGCCAGTGGAGCGCAGGTACACCTACAATGCTGTTAAAAAGGCAGTTCCAGCAGTTTGATCAAGTGGCAGTGAAGGAACGGCAGTATAACTGGAAGTCAGGATGGTCTAACGGATGTGTCTGGGGAACTTGTAAGTGAAGGTATTCCCATGCATCTGATGCCTTTGTCCTTCTGGATAATAAAGGCCTTGGGATTAGAAGATGCTATCAGAGGAGTTCTCGTGAGTTACTGCAGTGCATTGTGTAGATGATACATGCTGCTGCTCCTGTGCATTGTTAGTGAAAGGAGTGAAGGTTGAAGGTTGTGAATAGGGTGCCATTGAAGCAACTTGCTTTTCTAAATGGTGTCAAACTTGTTGAGCATTGAACCTTTCCAGGCAAGAAGAGAATATTCCATTACACTTCTGACTTGTGCCTTGTTGACAGACTGTACAGTCACTGGGGAGACCAGAGGAAACGTACTTGTAGAATTTCTAGCACTGGATCTACTCTTGCAGTCTTAGTAGCACTCAGATGGAGCTTCTAGTGAAAGGTAACCCCTTGGGATGTTCAAGTGGGTATTCGGCGATGGCAATGCCATTTAATGTTAAGCGATAGTGGTTAGACTTTCTCATGTTTGAAATAGTCATCACCTGTGGCACTTGTGGCACGAATGTTGTCTCTTATTAGCCTTATGATGGCTGCTGTC
Organism: Rhincodon typus; assembly: GCF_021869965.1. NCBI lineage: Eukaryota > Metazoa > Chordata > Chondrichthyes > Orectolobiformes > Rhincodontidae > Rhincodon > Rhincodon typus. The sequence goes on from NC_063336.1 coordinate 35,671,556, forward strand.
CAGGTCTTGCTCCATTTGGATACTTGCCTTCTCCCCCAGTAGTTATCTCATGAGAATGCAACAACAGCCAAATTCATGGGGCCAGGATTGGGTCAGCTGCACATATTGGTGGAGTGGCTGGGTCGGGGGGTGGGAGAGAGACAGAAGAGCAACAGTGACATGGAATTATATGGTCAGGGCAACAAACAGACATTTCTGCAGTTGCAGACATGAGACCAGCAAGGCCTGCTCCCACTCTCGGTCACAAGATCATAAGATACAGGGACAAAATTAGGCTATTCAGTCCATCCAATCTGCCCCACCATTCGATCACAGCCGACTTGTTTCCAACCCCATTCTCCTGCTTCTCCCTGTAACCCTTGATCCCCTTACTAAATGAAGATCAAATATGTCACTGAACAGCAACTGGACACTCTAAAGAGGGAAAGAGAACCGTCACAGGTCATGGTCCATGGTGATACCAACCCACAAGAGGAGGAATTAGGACCTGCAAACAGAATATAGGGAGCTATGAAATTAATTGAAAAGGATCTCAGGATCACTCCCAGTCCCACATGCTGTTGACATCAGGGCAGAAGAATAGAATGATTGACTTGAGGGATGGTGTAGAATGTTGAGGGGATCAATTCTGGGAAAAATGGGATCGGTATGAATTGTTCAAGGTGTACCCAGCAGGACAGGGACTAATACCCTCACAAAATGTTCACTAGTACTGCAGAGGAAGGAAGACAGGAACCAGAGTGAGCAAACAAGAGTGCAACATAGAAAACAGGAACAGGAGTAGGCCACTCAGTCCTTCAAGCCTACACCGTCATTCAATATAGTATCATGGTTAATCATCCAACGCAGTACCTGCTCCTGCTTTCTCCCCACACCCTTTACCAGGGAAAACAATTTGAGGCGAAAGCATCAAATGTTTTCCGAAGAAGGAGTTAGATATAGTTCTTACAGCTAAAGGGAATTAAAGAACACTAAAGGATCGCCACTCTCTAGGTGAAGAAATTTCTCCTCTGGCCTACCTTGTATTCTTAGACTGTGACTCTGATTTTGCACTCACCAGTCATAGGAACATCCTTCCTACATTTATACTGCCTGGTGCTGTTGAAGTGTTATAGATTTCTAGGAGATTCCTGCTTATTCTACTCAACTCCAGTAAATATGGTCCTAACTGACCTAGGATCTCTTCATGTTTCAGTCCTGCCACCCAGAATCAGTCTGGTGAACACTTGTGCACTCCCTCCATAACAAGAATGTCCTTCCTCAGATAAAGGAGGCCAAAACTTCAAACAATACTCTTGGTCTCACCAAGGTCCTGTACAATTGCAGCAAGTCAGCCCTCTCTTTGTATTTGAAGCCTCTCACTATGAAGGCCAACATACAATTTGAATAAAGTGTCAAAAATTCAGGATAGTTACGAATAAACTAGTTACCCAAGATATCTACAGCAGTAGTTCAATAACACAGCTCACTGACACCTTCTCCAGGGTAATAAACATGACCCGGCCCATGATGCCCATATCCCATAAACAAAAATGGCAAAACTCGCTACTTGTGGTAATAACTCAGGCAAGTAGACTCCATACTTTCATATGTGAACATGTAAACGAGGCTGCCACACTCAGCAGGCCTGAGAGAATACTGCAGGATGGAAAATGCTGTCATATGGTAATAATTCAGTCAAAGGTCAGCAAGGTGTGGCTCTCAGCGTGCTGGCTGACATTTATCCTTCAAATCAATATACTGAAAAAAAATCACTTGGTCACTACTTCCGTGCTATTTGTGGCAGCTTGCTTTGCGAACATTGACGCCCTGATTTTTTTTTGACGTTGCAACTCATAACTACCACTTCAAAAAAAAAACTACATTGGCTACAAGTGCTGTGGTATATCAAAGGGTGTGAAACGCTGGTTATAAAGGAAATGTTTTTCTTCCTGCTTAGATCATTAGCCATCTACTTATTTTCTGCACTATATCATTTCAAATCATTGTACCATGACCACACACTTACCTCCTTCTTGCCAAAATCACCTCCAGGATTCATGGTTGCAAGTATCCTAAATCTGTTTCCAGCTGTAATGAGCTCCACAGTATCATCTTCTGCACTTCCCTTTTCTGCGAGCAAGAGTGTCTGTTCATCTTCCAGCACACTGCACATGCATTGAAACAAGTCATTTAACACAAAATAGAAACTATTACAAAACAGTTGAAAAAGGTTTAGAAACAATCCAATTCCTGCTTTAAACATCTGAAAATTAACTGGTGAATCTGATTTTAACAACACCTGTTGAGTCTTTCCAAAACAGAATCATCCGCCAGTGAGATTTCATCCATCAGAAACATGTTATCTTCCTTCATTGCAAGTACAAGAGGTCCATCGTGCCACTCAAACAGTCTGTTGGGGTTGGCACCATCCTAATGGTCAAGAAATATATCTTAAAAAAGGTACACACTTAACCTCACCTCCAAAAAAAAAAAACCTGGAGAACAGCACTACTTGCCAGTTTGTGTCACATGTATAGGGACTTAATTAACACAGACAAATCTGGTATGTTCCACTACATTATGAGGCAACTACTTTCATGTGGTACCTGTACAAAGTTGTCTCAATTCCTGACCAATTCATATTTCTAGCTGATTCACCCACCATCTCACTACTCTACACACAGTTTAATCAGTGAACCTTTAATAGTCTTTGGAAACAAAACCAGCTCCTCAAAGCATCAGAGATACTCCAACTAACCAGCAGAACAGGCTCAAGGAGTAGAGTGGCCTTTCCTTTCATGATTTTGCCTGAAAAATAGTGCCAACCACCACAAAAGCAGAGAGGAGTAATGGACATCAATTTGGATCAGATTTCTTACTGTTTAGTTCCTTTTTGATGCAGGTTGTTATGAATTACTCTGTTCTCTCTGTTACATGATCTTTGACTGGAATAAATAACGGAAGAGACCAAAATAAAAAAGGACAATTCCCTGCAGTATGAAATAATATTGACGTGCTCTGCCTGATTTATTTTCTGCTTTCAGCTATTCCAGTCTTAAGTGAAAATTTCCTTCCTAAACCTATCACTTGGCTGCAAGACTTGTCTTCTCAACCTCATTATATCAGCGCCCATTTTATTTCGTTACACAGCTGTAAAGCCCTCTGACTGGGCAGAATGCCAGTGTTAAAGGCAAACTACCGTTCACATTTCCTATCTTCTGGGCTGTAGTGGGTAGAATTTGTAATCTCTTTTGTTAATCAGGCAGATTCATTGTGTCAGTACTGCAAATGGGTAATCAAAGCATAGCCATTTCCCAAGTGTGATTTACGCATATCCTAGTATATTTCAAGACAATGCCCACAATTATAACGCAGATTATCAATACCCTGTTACAAAAGATGGGCACAACGCAATCTATTATCAGTCAGACAGACAGAACTAGAGTCACTTTCTGAGATAACAAGGTGTAGCATCAGAGGAGCAGGAAAGCTGACGTTTAGGGTCGAGACCCTTCTTCAGAAATCGGGGAGGGGCAGGGAATTCTGAAATACATAGAGAGAGAGGGGGAGGCGGATGGAAGATGGTTAAAGGAGCAGATAGGTGGAGAGGAGACGAACAGGTCAAAGAGGCAGGGATGGAGCCAGTAAAGGTGAGTGTAGGTGGGGAGTTAGGGTGGGAGTTGGTCAGTCCACGGAAGACGGACAAGGTAAGTAGGCGGGGATGAGGCTGGTAGGTAGGTGGAGGTGGGGCTTGAGGTGGGAGGAGTGGATGGGTGGGAGAAAGGACGGACAGGTTAGGGAGGCAGGGACGTGCTGGGCTGGTTTTGGGATGTGGTTGGGGGAGGAGAGATTTTGAAGCTTGTGAAGTCCACATTGATACCATTGGGCTGCAGGGTTCCCAAGCGAAATATGAGGTGCTGTTCCTGCAACCTTCGGGTGGCATTGTTGTGGCACTGGAGGCGGCCCAGGATGGACAAGTCGTCCAAGGACTGGGAGGGGGGAGTTGAAGTGGTTCGTGACTGGGAGGTGCAGTCGTTTGTCGCGAACCGAGCGTAGGTGTTCCACAAAGCAGTCTCCAAGTCTCCGCTTGGTTTCCCCGATGTAGAGGAGGGCACAACGGGAACAGCGGATACAGTATACCACATTAGCAGAAGTGCAGGTGGAAGGTCTTCTTGGGGCCTGGGATGGGGGTGAGGGGGGAGGTGTAGCACTTCCTGCGGTTGCAGGGAAAAGTGCAGGGGTTGGTGGGGAGTGTGGAGTGGACAAGGGAGTCATGGAGAGAGTGGTCCCTCCGGAAGGCAGATAAGGGTGGGGAGGTGGATGACATTTCCATCCTGGGCCTCCTGCAGTGCCACAAATGATGCCACCGAAAGGTTGCAGGAACAGCACCTCATATTTCGCTTGGGAACCCTGCAGCCCAATGGTATCAATGTGGACTTCACAAACTTCAAAATCTCCCCTACCCCGACTGCATCCCAAAAGAAGCCCAGCTCGTCCCTGCATCCCTAACCTGTCCTTCCTCCTACCTAGCCACACCTCCCACCTCAAGCCCCACCCCCCCACCTACCTACCAACCTCATCCCCACCTACTTGACTTGTCCGTCTTCCCTGGACTGACCAACCCCCACCCTAACGCCTCAAAATAAAGGGAAGCAGATGTAGGACAGAGGTCAGGAGGAACTTCTTCACCCAAAGGGTTGTGAATCTGTGGAATTCCTTGCCCAGTGAAGTGGTTGAGGCTACCTCACTGAATGGTTTTAAGGCAAGGCTAGATAAATTTTTGAACAGTAAAGGAATTAAGGGTTATGGTGAGGGGGCGGGTAAGTGGAGCGGAGTCTCAAAAAGATCAGCCATGATCTTATTAAATGGTGGGGCAGGCTCGAGGTGCCAGATGGCCTACTCCTGCTCCTAGTTCTTATGTTCTAACTCCCCACCTACACTCACCTTTGCTCCATCCCCATCTCTTTGGCCTGTCCGTCTCCTCTCCACCTATCTGCTCCTTTATCAATCTTCCATCCGCCTCCCCCTCTCTCTCTCTATTTATTTCAGAATCCCCTTCCCCTCCCCCATTTCTGAAGAAGGGTCCAGACCCGAAACGTCAGCTTTCCTGCTCCTCCGATGCTGCTTGGCCGGCTGTGTTCATCCAGCTCACACCTTGTTATCTCAAACTCCAGCATCGGCAGTTCCCAATATCTCTGGAGTTATTTTCTCTTCAGTTTTACTCCCTGATCCACAAAACATGATTCAGCTTAATACAAACTCATGTCCTAACTTGCACTTTCCATTCCACGGTTAGTACACAACCTGATTTGTTGTAAAAGTATAATTGTTCAGATTTGCTTTCTATACTTTCTGCCCCCACTTTTGAGTCACGTAACAGAGCCAAATAAACTAACTCAGGACAGCAATTCCAGCAGCTAGCTTGGGAATGTAATGACAGAATCTGGTCATGGTGATGGGGGCACTTCCAAACTTTAATTAACTACTTGACAAGGGCTGACAAATGGATTAATGGCTTTAAACCAGTAATAAACTTACTTCTTCACTGCAACTATGTCTGACAGGCCTCAAACCCCCAAGGAAGTCAGATGTCTCCAAGTGCAAATGACAATTCACTGTGTGCAGCTTCTGATTGAACAAGGAAGCGAACATCTGACACACTGTGGTCTTACCACACCTACAAAAAGCAAAAGATATCTCACATTCAGTTATCCGATCAACAGACAGTAAAATAATGGGAAGCACTGGAGAATTGATTCAGCAATAGCACAGTGACCAATACAAATTTGGAAGCAGCACATTACATATTGAGTTCTTCAAAGCATTTGGATGCAGGGAAAAAAAACCAAGCCCATCCAAATCCAGATTCCTGTATCAAATGGATAACATGAAAACAGTACACATCGGACCACAAGCTTTAGGAGCAGACGTTGGCCATTGAGCCCATTGAGTCTGCTCCACCACTCAATGACATCGTAGCTGATCTGATCCTCCTCAACTCCACTTTCCTGCCTTCTCCCCACACATACGTGGAGCAGTGCCAAATGGTGGGGGGCGGCCAGGGCGTTGTTGAGGTCCATATGGAATGCCGGGACAATACAATGACAGAAATTAAAAGTTATAAAACAGTGGTCAGATTTCATGAACAGAACAATAAAAAGCTACCCACATGTTGACTTTAGAATTTAAAAAAAAAAACAGGCAGTACAAATTATAAGGCAATATGACAGCTACGAGAGTTCTTCAGAGCTAGCCTTGGACTTTTTTATCCATTCACAGGAAGTTGACACTGGCTGGGTGAACATTTATTGGTCACTCTCAAGTACAGTGGAGAAAGTGATGGTCAGGTACTTTCTTGAACCGTTGCAGTCAGTGTGCGCTGATAGTGCTGTTGAGTAAGGAGGTCCACTAATTTGATCGAGTGATTGCGAAGGAATGGCAATATTTTCCAAGTCAGTATGTGCCCAGCTTTTGTTTGGAGGGCAGGATCAAAGACACTTTGGTGAGTTGCTACAGTGCATCTTTTAAATGGTACAGACTGTTGCCACGTTTATAGCATGGGGAGCGATTATTTAAGATGGTATTTGAGGTGCTAATCAAACAGGCTGTTTAGGCTGTACTGAGTTTCTTCACTATTAGAGCTACAACGTTCCAAGCAAGTGGGAAGTATTCCATCATTCTTCTGACTTGCATGATGTAGATAAACAAGCTTTAGGGAGTTAGGAGGGGAGTAACTTGATGCAGAACTCCCAGCATCTGGCCAATTCTGGCAGCCACAGTATTTAAGCATGGGCCTGTTAAGTTCCTAGTCAATTGTGGCTGTAAAATGTTATTGGTACCATTTAATGGCAAGAGGAGATTATTTGATTCTCTCTTGTTTGAGATAATTATTTGTTTGGTACTTGTAGAAGACCGGGTAAAATGTTTTGCCCACATAACAACCCATGTTTAAAGTTCTCTACATCTTGCAGCACATCAATGTGGAATGCTTCATTTTCTGGAAAAGTTACAATTTGGTACTGAACATGTATGCAATTTTTTCTTAAAAAAATTCTTAAAAAAGTGTTTTATTCACTTATGAATATGCATATCGTTGGCTGGGCCAGTATTTGTTTATGTCTATTCAGCAAAGGACATCCCAATTTTTGACATTATGGAAAGATGATCATGCTCCAAGCAGCTAAGGATGTTTAGGCCTAGGATACTGTCCAGTACTGACATGAGTTAGGGAGTGCCCAACATCTGAAGTTTATTCCCACCCAATTCCCTTTGACTTCAATTTATTAGGGTTCCTTGATGACGTACTTCATCAAATGTTGCCTCACTGTCAAAAGCAGCAACTTTAATCTCATCTCTGAATTCAGCTCTTTTGTCCATACATAAAAGTCAGGAGCCAAGTTAAACTGGCTGAAACCAAACAAAGCATCAGTGAACAGGTTTTTGTTCAGTAAATGCTGTTTCACTACACTGTCAACAATCCCTTTCATCATTCTGCTGATTATCAATATTAGGTTACGGGGCAGGGCGGACATTTGGTCTAATTGAGTTTGTCCGTTTTGAGGAAAAAGCATATTTGGGCAATTTTCAGAGTGTAAGGCAGATGTCAGCATTGAAGTACTAATGGAACAAATGAGAGGCATGGCTAATTCTTGAGCACAAGTCTTCAGCACTGCAGCTGGAATTTTGGTCCCAATCTATAACCAGGGTTACATGCAGGCTGCAGAGTTACTTCTTGATATAATATAAGCTGAATCAAACCAGCGAATTACTGGCTGCTCCAACTGTAGGGACCTCAGGAAGAGATGGATCATCCACTCAGCACCTCTAGCTGATGCACTAATATTGCAAATGCAATAATATGCCCAAATTTCTCCAATTAGTGCAGTTTTGCAACTTTATTTTTGTACCATGACAATACTATGGCTTGAGGAGGTGCATTTTCTCTTTTTTTTTGATGACAGGTTTTGAGCCGTAGACGCCAAGTTGTTTCTAAGCGAATAAAGAAAAGTCTAGGCCCAAAACGTCAGCCTTCCTGCTCCTATGATGCTGCTTGGCCTGCTGTGTTCATCCAGCTCCACACCTTGTTATCCAATGCAAGTGTTTTTTTTAAAAAGTTAGAACAATAGAAGTAGCATGAATGGGTAGAGTCAGGCTCCCCCAGAACCAGGGTTTTAGTTTGGCTTTCAGTAGTTGTTGGGATTTAGAAGCTGATCGTGGAAGATGCTACATCTCTTTATCTCTCTCTGTTACTAGAGGGGAGGCAATGGCCTAGTGGTATTATTGCTGGACTGTTAATCCAAAAACCCAGATAATGTTCTGGGGACCCGGGTTTGAATCCTTCCACGGCAGACGGTGGAATTTGAATTCAATAAATATCTGGGATTAAGAATCCAATGATGACCATGAATCCATTATCGATTGTCGGGAAAAACCTATCTGGTTCACTAATGTCCTTTAGGGAAGGAAACTGCCATCCTTACCTGGTCTGGTCTGCATGAGACTCCAGACCCACAGCAATGTGGTTGACTCTGAACTGCCCTCTGGGCAATTAGGGATGGGCAATAAATGCTGGTCTAGCCAGCGACGCCCTCATCCCGTGAATGAATTTAAAAAAAGCTAAAAGTTTGAGTTCTCTCTCTGCTGCCAGATTCATATGTGAGACAAATCTGTTTTACTGAATTTGCCTTTGCCCAGGGTGTGTTTATGGGATTTTGCTATATTGGAACAGTTACTGTTTAGTAGTTAAATAATCTGTTAAGTTTTTCAATAGAGTTAAAGTTAGACCAATTCTTCTTTCTTTTGTTGTATTTTAACTGTAGGGCAAGAATAAAGTGTGTTTTGCTTAAAGCCTAGTTGTGTGACCAATCGAATTACATCTAGAATATAGCACTTTACACTCGTCTTTAAATAAGGTAACAGTTAGGGTCTAGGGTATCTCCTTGATATATTTGAAGGGGGTTTTGTCTGGTTCATAACAGTGCATGTTGCGTGAAATGCAAAAATTTAATGTTAAAACCTCAACAGAATTTATCATTACAACTGCAGTTTATAGTCGTACTAGTATAAATGTATCATTTGAGGATTAAGATTTAATTAAAATTTTGGATAATTACCCAGTTTCTCCAACAATTAGCACAGCTTCTCGAAACCGCAAACCTTGTCCTACCAGAATTGCCAACTTTCGCATTCCATATGTCCACACGACATGGCGAAAGTCATCAGACATGACTGATGTCAGACTTGGCCACTGATCTGTAAAGTGAGAAACCAAGCAAAATGAGGTCATAACGGAATTACTTGGACGAGTCATGTAGAGCTACTTTAATGAAGCATTATAAATCAGCATGAATGTGTGCATCTGACTAAATTGATGTGAAACCTATTCAACCTCACAAAATGACAAGATCAAAAAAAAAGGCCCAAACTGTAAGTGGAGATTGATTTTTAAAGTTTTGAGAGCACCACTTAAAAGTGCCAGCCTAAAACACGTCCAAAGTCCAAAATATTTCTAAATTAACAGTTCAGTGCACACAAACTAAGGATAGACAGGATGATACCACAAATATTGCTGGAGAGGACAAATATTATTTTGCTTCAGGATTTCAAAGAGAAATAGAATAGATAGGCACGACATTACTGATGTGATCACTCAATAAGAAAAAAAGTGGATTGAGTAAATTATTCAAACTCAGAAGATAAAGCTCCTGGTTAAGATAAATTTATTTTAAAATACTTGGATGCAATCCAAATTAAAAAAGGTTACAGAGGCATCTGTACTTTTATTTCATTATTAGTTTGAAAAGGTGCCAGAGGATTGGTGGCAATCTAGTTCATAGATTTAAATAACATGCCCCTAAAGAATCACAAACAAACAGCTTAACATCAGTGGTAGGAAACTGAATGGAATTCCCACAAAAAGGTAGTACAACAACTAGGAGTAGGAAAAATAACAAGCAGTTAGCATGGATTTCAAAGGGAAAAACCTTATTTGAACAACATTCCTGAATATTGACAAGGTATCAGAATAAGATATAGTAATGCAGCAGATGTAGTTTACTTGGACTTTCAAAAGGCCTTTGTACAAAGTGTACAAAAAGAGGCTAGTGATTAAGTTAAGAGAACGGAATCAGAAACATGCAGAGTGGATTGCTTTGTCCTGTAGTCAATGAATGGAGAGTTATTCAAAGTGGTAGAAGGTACTTTTCATTAATTCACAGGATGTGGCATTGCTGCTTAGGCTAGCATTTATCAGCCATCCCCAATTGCCCTCCAGAAGAGTGGTGATGAACCTCTTTCTTGAATCGTTATAGTCCACGTGAATATAGACAACCACAGAGAGGGAGTTTCAGAATTTTGACAAAACAACATTGAAATAATGTCAGTATAGTCAGGATGGTGTGTGGCCTGGAGGAAACATGGAAGTAGTGCTATTCCCATGAATCTGCTGCCTCTGTCCATTTAGGTGATAGAGATTGTTGCAAAGTGCTGTTTAAAAGGAGCCTGGAAGAGTTGTTGAGATAGGTAGAAAGGTGTTCTAGCATGATTAATACCAAGACCACTGCCATTCACAATTTATATTAATAATTTTGACTTTGGAATCAACAACCCAAATTTCTCAATTTGTAGATGATGTCAAATTTGAGGGTACAGGGAAGATAGTCAATACAGGAAAACATCAATAAACTTGCAGAATGGGAAAACAAGTTTCAAAACAGATAAATGAAGTAATCAGTAAAGTTGTACCACAGGTTAGCAAAGCCAAAACAAAAAGCACAAGATTTTCCATCTAGGTATACAGAACTGAAAAGTAGGGAAGTTTGTACTAAGCCTGCATTGAACCTTGCAAGTAGTTCTGGTCACCATATCCTAAAAAACAATATGGAAATATAGAGAGGGTGCAGAGAAAATTGACAAGAATGATACCAGGACATGTGTACATAAGTCAGTCACAAAATAGGAAAACAGCAACAGCCTGTTTTTTTCTGTTCAAGATGATTTCCTCTTTTGGGAAAGAACATAATTCAAGACCATCTATTTAAGATGATCATCAAGAAACCCTGATATGGAGGTGCCGGTGTTGGACTCGGGTGGACAGAGGCAGAAGTCATACAACACTAGGTTATAGTCCAACAGGTTTATTTGAAATCACAAGCTTTTGGAGCGCTGTTCCTTCGTCAGGTGAAGACACTTCATCTGACGAAGGAGCAGCGCTCTGAAAGCTTGTGATTTCAAATAAATCTGTTGGACTATAACCTAGTGTCATGTGACTTCTCACTTTATCAAGAAACCCAATAGGGAATTCAGAATTTACCTGAGGATAGGAATATGGAAATCACTACCAGAATATGACTGCAGATCACCTAAGGGGAAGCTAAATAAATATATGAAGGAGAAAGATAGAGTTGTTTACAATGGTAAATTTACATGAGAAAAGACAGAGGCAGCCCAAGTGGAGCATAAAGACTAGCATGGGCTGGTTAGGTCAAATGGATATATGGCACAGAAACTAGCTAATATAATCAGTCATAAAGCATAAGAAAAAGGATGCATTTATACAGTGCCTTTTACGATCACAGGCATTGCAAAACACAGCCAAGAAGCAACTGAAGCATATGGCAGCCAATTTGCACATGCAAAGCTCTTATAAAACAGGAACGTGATAATTACCAGATAAACTGTAATTCTGATATTGATTGAATGACTAAAACTGGTCAGGACACTGGAAATAATTTCTGCACATCTTTGGAATTTATAACCTTCACTGAGGAAACTGGTGGAATCTCGATTTAACATCTCAAGCGATTGATAGCAACTCTAACAGTACAGCATGCCAAGAGTTCTGCACTCTACTGTCAGCCTCTACTTTTGTGCTTTAAGTCATGGAATGGCCCTTGAAACCCACAACCTGAGTTGGGAAAGCATGCCATCAAACATTAGGCAGTCACAAAATCTCAAAACAAAATAAGACTCTCTGTTGTTTAAAAAAAAACTTACCCATTCTTTTTTGAAGACTGTCTTTTGAGAACATAACTTCAGGAACAAGCTTCCTTTTAAATTCTTTTTCAAGGATACGGTGAATAACAGTGACTTCTTCTTCTTTCCTCACACGGCCTGCCAAGAGCATATAAGCTGCAAGAGCAATAACTATTAGTTCAGACCAACGCAAGTGAAATATTTTAAAAGTTGGTTCAAACTTGTAGACACAGTCTTAAACTCTAGTGTCTAGTAAAAACATGGCTTAAAGTGCAAAAATCACTTCATTATAAATGTAAATTTTTACTTTGGCAATGTCCACAAGAAACAAACAATTTGTAGACAGTCTACCCAACCACATAACTAACGATGCCTTGTGCAAAAGTGTGATTCCCATTTCATGCCACCCCAGAGGAATAGGACTATTATTGCTAGTTGACTTCCATGCCTCTGGTAGCAACTCATATACAAGAGGGAGGGCGTGTTCAATAGAAAAGTGGACAGAAGTACAGGAGAAGAATGGAACAAAACAATAAATCATCATAACACTGAGATTGGCAAGCCAAGTCGGAGCTTTAACAGAGAAAGGAAGCATCTACATCAGTCATTTGTCCACACAATATTCACAATTTCCATCACCAGAGTTAGGCAAGACCTGATGCTTTTCAAAGGAGATGCAATCAAGGTCAGATCACCCCAGGTCACTCATTTATTATATCCAGATCAAAGTTCTTCAAGCCGTTAGCAAGGATAGGGAAGCCACACAGCACTAAGTGACTTTGAAGAGAAAAATGGTAATCACAAGAATCAATGACAAACTCACCATCAGTGGCTATATGTCTAATCCAGTCATAACCAGGCATTAATTGTTCAGTCAATCTGTAGCGTTCTGCCCACCTAAATAGTTCACGCAGGGTAATGAAGCCATGTTTTCCAGCAAAAACACTTGATCCTCTACGATATGACTGTTTTAAGAAACATTTGTTAAAATATGATGTTAAAGTAATTTCTTGCAGCCTACAATCCTTTATTCAATAGTATGCTTCAATAGACTGTTAGTAATTCAATGGTTAGTGTCAAGAATTACTTCAATAATAGTTTGACAACTTTTCTCCCCCCCACGAACAGGCATTTTTAAATATTCAAAATCTCTTGTCATGGAGCTTGCAGAAAGCCCTTCTCAAAACTTAAGAACATTGCTCTGTGAAATACCTGCAGTTCCAGCATAACTTTGACTAGCTTTGCACAGTAAGATGGGGGCAAACTGGATCTCTTGTTCAAAATAATTTCTAATTCAGCTTTTGGAAGTTCATCAAAATGTAATTCCACAAAACGGTTCCTGAATGCTCTTGACAACATCTAAAAACAAAGTTAAAGTCATAGTTAAAACAAAATAGTAATTTTTATAAAATTAATCACACAATAGTCCAGGATTTTAATAGCAAGTATAGACCCAACCAATTTAAGACTGGTGGAGGATACCTTGTAGTACCTAATACTTCTATAATTCATATAATACACAGCCAAGATTTCTGAACTCTTAAACCAAATTTGTAAACATGGGAAATAAAAATACTTCAGGAAAATGCTGAAGGAATCACAAAATGTCACTGTCAATGGCATCCTGCCTCACACAACTAGAAAATACAATGGATTTTACACTTGAATTGGTTAATAAATCCACGTCTCGTATTGCATCCTATGCAAGAATGACAAAGGGAAAATATCCTTCTCTACCTGTCTGCAGCCTTCCAAAATGCTGACCATACAACCTGCATCCAACATCTCAGCAGTCGTCCAACCAGGTGATTCTGCACTTATCTGGTTCTATTCAATCAACAAACTTCAATGATCGCTCTTCCTGCTCAGGTACATTGACATCACATGTTCCCCAAGAATTTCTCCTCAACGCCTCATTTCTCATGTTTGTGCTGCCGCTTGGCCACATAATGCAAAAACTGATAGGTTTTCAGATGTACTCATGATTGTCCCCTGCCTTCGATCATTAGATAGCATCTGACATCCATTATTGGATAAGCAGCAACTTCTTCTAATTTAATATGGGCAATGGTGGGGACCAAAGTTATTGCCTTCAATGCCAGCTCCAAACTCAATTTGCAGTCACCAACTCCATCTGTCCCTCTGGCAAATGAGACTGAACCTCTGTCATATTTGAATTACATATCAGATTCAAACCCTACAATCGGCACTATCACAAGGACCAACATTTTCTCATCTACGTAACATCACCTGACCACCCTGCCTCAGTTCTACTACTGCCCGCATACATACTTTTACTGAGGCCAGGCATGACTATTCTCACACACTCCTGGTCACCTTCCCACATTCTGCCCTCGATAAACTTGTGAGGCCATACAACAGTCAACTAACCATCTCTTCATTTGCACTGTTCACCTATCACCCTAGTCCTCAATGAATAACACTGGTTCCCAGTCAAGCAACATTTTGATTTTAAAATTCATGGTTTTCAAGTTTCTTCATGATCTCACTCCTTCTTATCTTTGATCTCCTCCAATCCCACAATCCTCAGAAATTTAATTACTCTACCATTGGCAATGCTTTGAGGTATCTAGGCCTTAAACTTGTGAAACTCAGTCTCTAAACCCTTCCACCTCTCAATCCCTCAACCCTCCTTATACCAATATTTCACTGGCTCTGCTTCTGGTCATCTGCCCTAATATTTCCTTGTAGCATTGTTTCATTTTCTCTCATGTCCCCAAATAGTACGTTAGGATATTTATTCTTTCCCACTACATAAATACAAATTGTCCTATTTTTATTAAACTAAACTTGAGTAAGTAAGTTCCAAGCTTTACATGCTCCTGATAGTTAATTTAAATATCTGTTCCACAATGCTGTCTTCATTTACCGTGACAGTATACTAATAGGTGTCATGTTCAGTAATAATTCTCTGCCATCTATAAAGCTTCAATTAAAGCAGGCATGTATTGTCCATTACACATTCAGCCCAACCCATCACCCCTGGAAACAGAAAAACCAGAAAAGTAAAAAAACAGACCTTCCTGCCACCATATAGTCCAGGAGGATTCTGGGTTGCAAAAAGCATGAATCTTGGATGTGCTTTTACCACTTCCTGAGTCTCAGTTATAAAGAGCTCTCGATTGTCATCAAGGAGCCGATTAAGAGCTTCTAGAACATCAGTAGGGGCTAAATTCAATTCATCTAGGATAATCCAATGGCCCATTCGCATAGCATTGATAAGCACGCCTAAGAGAGAGATTAAAAAAACTCACATCACCATTTTGGTTATATTAACTGTAGAAATGTTGAGTTTAGAAACATTAGTTTATCCATTCTATTAATTTAAATTTGCCTCAACACAGGACAAAAATCATTCATTCTAAAACATTAATGGCCTGGATTTTGTGATCAGCTCAGGGGAAACAAAGATCCCTCGTACCCTCAAAATGGTGCCCACAATGTATTTAACGAATACAAGAAGATATATTTCCAACGTCAGGTGGGGTGAACTCAGTCAAGTCAATCGGGACTGCTATCTGTCAGGGGCTGCTGCCACAGTCGGTCAAGGACAATATCTGACAGTGAACACAACATTCATGAAGGTTTGTGGGCTGCTCTCCTGAAATACCAGGCTCAGCCTCATTTTGCAAAGCACATCCAAATGCTGTCTTCCAAGCTCACCCAAATCACAAAAGATACTGGAAACAGATAATAGCTACAACCTTACCCAGATTGGGCAAAGTGTTTTTCATTTCCCTGATCGGAGTACCTGGGCTCTACTTGTTGTCAATGAGAGGCTGATCAAGGTGCAATTGTATTAATTAGGCATTTCCACAGCACTGGCTGAAGTCATTTGTAATCATAGAACCCTGTTTGTGAACGGCATACAGTGTCCAACTGTGTGTTTTCCATTAAAGGTCATCATGGAGCAGACAATAGGCCCCCTAAAAGAAAAAAGGCTCCATGCTTGGATTGGGCCTGTGAAACCTTGCAGTACAGTCTGGACAGAGTATGCTGCACCCTGTATAATCGAAGCAAGCAAAGATGAGATGTGCCGGATGCTGAAGAGGTGGGTGAGTGGCAGCAAACTTCCAGGGATGAGGACATTGCACAGGAGAAAAAAAAAAATCACTTCCAGCATGATAGAATTCTGCAACTTTGGGTGCAACAAGCCAGACAGATTTAATTGACATCCACTTCTAAAGATTGGTGTTGGGTGAAGTTATCATTGCAAATTTGGTGCTGCACGAAATGCAAGAGCATACATTCTGTCTCAAAAAAGCAAATTCAGCAATTTTGTGCTTGTTTTTCTTCGCTTTTCCTGTTGTTCAATACATGTTAACATCTAACTGTTTAAAGGCTTTCCAACATGTGATGCTCTCACTTTAAACAATAACAAGATGTGATATTACGTTGGGTGTTAGGGAAAGAGTAGCACTCTCTCAGACATGGTTCTAATCTGGTATGGCACCAAGGATGGGTAGCCTGTGTAACGTAATGCTTGTTGCAGCAATTACAATGACTGTTGATCAGACAGATAACAATGTAAAATAGTAGCATAATTTACAAATAGAAACTCACATTCATCTTCTGTACTACCTATGTGTCCTCAGAGCTGTTTGTTATTATTTTGTTTCCCTCCCACTACATGGACTATGAATGGCTATTTGTGGCTGCAGCAATTGGTCTGATGCACAGCTGGACTTTAAATATGGCCCTAGTAATGACAATCCCAGAAGGTCCTGGCAATGGTAACCTTTTGTGCTGCTGGGAATTGCATAATAGTGATGTGTCATAAAACCATGATGTATACGTAATGAGCTGAGCAGTTTAACACTGTTACAGCTCACGGGCAGAAGCCTTCAACGATCTCTTTGATACCGACTGCTGATTTTTGTTAGAATTCAGCTCTAAGACTAGGATGCAATAAGAAAATCCAATTCAATTTCTTTTTGGAATATAAAATAATTAACTGAAAGCAAACGGCTGGGGCACTAGCCCAGGGTGAGGTGAATTCAAATTCAACATACAAAGCTGCAGCAGCCTGAAATAGAGAGCCTGCAATCACTGGAGAAAACAAGGATGGACAGAAGGATTTAAAGTAAAAACTACAATCATTTTAAATTAAGGTGCAAATAATTTACAATTGAAAGCATCCTTTCATTTTAGGCAAAGGCAACCTTCTGACTCAATACTAATACAAGAAATTTTCTTTTAAACTTGTTCACAGGATATAGACATCACCAGAGTTTACTGCCACCTTCAAATGCCCAAGGAGGTGGTGGTGAGCCTGTGCTAAAGATACTCCCAAAAAACGATTAATTATGGATGTTAACTCAATGAAGAAGAACTAATAGCGATTTATTTAAAATCCGGTTGCGCAAGATTTGCAAAGAAACTTGTAGGTGGCAGTGTTTCAACACAATGATCGCCTCATCCTTCTAGAGAGTGTGTTTGTGGTGTTATTGAAGGAGCTGAAGTGAACCAATGCAGGAGATCCTGTACACTGCTGCCACAATGCACCCATCGTGGAGAGTGTTAATTGTTAAGGTGGTAGATGGAGTGCACATTGAACGAGCTGCTCTGCTCTGGATTTGGATTTTTCAATCAAGTTACAATCGGCTTTGGAGTGTCACATATCACAGAATATCCAACCCGATCTGTTCTTGTAGATACAGTATCAGATGGTTGATCTGTTTGAGTTTCTGGTGAACAGTGACTCCCAGGATATTGTTGATGGGGAATTCATTTATGGTAATGCCATGAACATCTGGAGGAGATGGTTAGAATCTCACTTAGGATAAATTTGTATGATACAAATTTTGTAGATAGAATATATCTTGTTGATTATCCAGTGTTGGGTAGATGCTGATGTTACAGCTGCATTGGAATGGCTTTAGTACAGGCACAGCAAGTTCTGGAAGACAAGCTTTCACTACACCTGGGATGTTGTCAGGACCTAGAGTACACTTACTCACTGGATATCACATTGAATTAAATCAGACTGACTGAAAACTTGCTTCTGATGTTGGTGACATTAGGAGGAAGCAGAGATGGATTACTCCCATAGCACCTTTGGTTAAAGACAGTTGTAAGTGCCACAGACTTGTCTTTTGCACATATGTAGGAGTCTCTTCCGTCATTGAATGGGAGGAAAAGATCATCATTCTCAATCTGAAGAATCTGGAACTCACTGCTCCTAAGAGTGTTAGAGGCAGAAACCCTCATAACATTGAAGTGATATTTAGACGTCACTTGCGTAGATCAAAGGCATACAAGGCTATGGGCCAAGTGCTGGAAAATGGGATTAGAACAGTTAAGTGCTTGTTTTTGACCAGCACAGACTCAATGGGCTGTAGGGCCTTTTTGTGACAGGTGGGTTTCACATCATTCACAAATGGATGAAGCAGAACTGGAGAGGTCTGATCTGATTCACTGGTTGCGAGCTCTGCCAATACTATCCTGCTTCCATTGGTCAACAAACTTGCACTATTGCAGTGCAGCTTCATCATGTACAGTTAAATCATTAAACTAGGAAGGGAAGCTCCTGATTACTATTTAATTTAGTGATTATCTGGTACCACTTCTGGTCATTCAGTTTGCAAAGACAGCTGCAGGTACCTTTGAAATTATATGTACTTTTCAAATGCATTTATCAATCAGCAATAAAAATGAAGCAAACTTCAGTAAGTTAGTTATTTATGAAACCAAAACTTGCTTCTGTAAAGGGTGCCCAGACTACAAATACAAGTGTAGACAACATTACAATTTCTGAGCATAACATTCAGAAAATATGGGTCAAGATCACTTATGGAAAAACATGAACCATGATGTATTGCTTTCAAAATGAAACAAAAATGTGAACAAACCTTCTTTAAATACCAGTTTTCCTGTTTCATCAGATGTATAGCAGCCAATATACTCCTGAATGTCTGTGTGTTCATGATTATTGATCCGCACACAATGATTTCCTGTAGCAGCTGCCAACCAGCAGATTAAACTTGTTTTGCCAACTGATGTCTCTCCTTGAATAAGTACTGGATGTATCCTTTTAATGAAACATCAAAAGTTGTATAGTAAACCAAGAATATTTAAGAAAAATAATACCACAAATCAATACAAGCTACAGTCAGTTGAACATACAAATGAATACTAACATTTTAGTTTCCAAAAAGAATTATAAAGTGTTGATCACCTATTAGCGTTTCAAGATTACAGACAGCAGGCAAATGACATGAGCAAATAGAGAAAAGACAAAATTTGAGATGACAATGGAAATTTTTGAATTTAAAAATCAATTATTTATTCTGTTAAGAATACTGAACAATCTTTACTTCACATGTAACAGGAAACAGACATATTTGAAAACATACCGTCAACTTAGCCCAGCTGGTGCCACTCACACAATGTATCAGAAGGCAGTGGCTCACATCCTATATAGGGCCTGAATACATTATTTAACATGGAAACAATGTTGTATATTTGAAGTGTTAAACCAGGGTCCCGCCTGAATTTCGAATTTATGATGAAGATCTCATGACATTATCCTAAACTTGGATTAGAGTTCCTGTGGCCAAACTACGAATGACATGTGTGCATGTATCAGCCAATCACAAAACTGAACAGTTTTTCCAAATGAATTGAAGATGAAAATTACATATTCCTACCCTGCAGCTACCACTCTCGCAAGATCCCGTAGGTTAAGTTTGACAGAGGGCGTGAGAATATACAACTTGTCAACAGAAGGTTCCTTATCTCCAGTTGCAATCCAGTAGCCTTCAATCTGTATGGACCGTCCTCCTTTCGGTTCTGGTATTGGCTGAAAATGTTAAAGATCAGAGGAGTTACTTCTTCTCCATTTTCAAAACTACTATTGCTTCCAAGAGAAACCATCTCAATTTCATCTTTCAAACCAAACACATCTATGCATTGAAAAATGTGAAATGGTGCAGATGTACACTGCTCACTTCATCGAAGTGTGCCGGCAGATCTCTTATGCAATTATGAATCAAAATGCAAAGCATTCCAAGGAGCTTCACAGAAACATCGCAAATGGAAAAATAAAACAACAGAGCGTGGAGATTCCAGAGCTTAGGCACTAGGCAACTAATAAAACAGTATTGATGGAGTAATTGAAATTGGGGATGCTCAAGATACTAGAATTAAAGGAGCACAGATATCTCAGAGGGTTATGGTGCTGGAAGACGTTGCAGAGGTACAGTCATGGAAGGATTTGAAAACAAAACATAAGAATTTTAAAAATCAAGACACTGCTTGACTGGGAATCAATGCAGGTCAGTGAACACAAGGGCAACAGGTATACAGCACTTACTGGAGATCAAGTTACGAGCAGCACAGCAATATATGATGTGAAGTTCAGAGACGGCAAATGTACGGCAGACCAGTACCCTATCAGGTGCAATCACATCCCTTCTATAATGTGGATTCCAGAACTGCACACGGTACTCTAGCTGCGACCTAACCAATGTTTTATACAGTTCCATCGTAACCTCCCTCCTCTTAAACTCAATGCCTCGGCTAATAGACAGGTGGTATGTTGCCCTTTATTATAAGAGGATCTCAGCATGGGAATAATGGTGACTTACTATAATTCCATACAGCCTTGATAAGGCCACGCCTGGCATCTTGTGTACAATTTTGGTCTCCTTACTTACCAAAAGAAATACTTCCATGTAGGTTCATCAAACTAATTCCTGCAATGGAGATATTGTCCTCTGATGTCAGGTTAAATAGACTGAGACTACATTCTCAGGAGTTTGGAAGA
This sequence comes from Rhincodon typus, assembly GCF_021869965.1. Lineage (NCBI taxonomy): Eukaryota > Metazoa > Chordata > Chondrichthyes > Orectolobiformes > Rhincodontidae > Rhincodon > Rhincodon typus. The sequence continues at coordinate 35,692,299 of NC_063336.1, forward strand.
ACGAGGTGTGATTTCTTACGAATGTAAATTCTTAAAGGGTTCAACAGGGTAGATGCAGGAACAATGCTTCCCCTGGCTCAGAATGGTCTAGAACCAGAAAACAGAGTCTTAGAGTAAGAGGCAGGCCACTGAGGATTCAGTTGTGGGAGAAATCTTTTCACTCAGAGGGTGGTGAATTTTTTCAATTCTCTACACCCGAGTGTTATGGATGCTCAGTCATTGACCATCTTCAAAACTGAGCTCAACAGATTTTTACATATTTAAAAACAGAGGAATATTGGTCTAATGCAGGAAAACAGAAGATCAGTCACTATCTTAGTAAATCGTATATTGATTTGAAGAGCTGAACGGCCTCCTGCTTCTGTTTCTTATATTTTTTGATAGTATTAATCTTTAAGGTGTTTCTGTATTCTCACTAACTGTTCACTTGTGTTTGCTTAAAGCCACACATCCAGTATAGAGAGTGCAAGGTCACTCAGAGTACAACTGTACTGGCAGGAAGGTATGAAATTATAGGTTGTACATCAGAGGAACGCAACATTAAATTATTAACTTTCTTTATAATAAGTGTTATCTTATATAATGTTTGAAATGTCACCAACAAATGATATGCTGAACTGCTTTGTTGGATATTTGGATGAGAACATAGGAGGCTTTGTTAGTAAGTTTGCCGATGACACCAAAATTGGTGGTATAGTGGACAGTGAAGGAGGAAGGTTTTCTAAGATTATAAAGAGATCTTGATCAATTGGGTCAATGGGCTGAGGAATGGCAGATGGAGTTTAATTTGGATAAATGTGAGGTACTGAAGTTTTGTAATACAGACAATGGCAGGACTTATATAATTAATGGTACAGTCCTGGGTAGTGTTGTAGAACAGAGAAGTCTAAGGGTTCAGGTACATCATTCTTTGAAATTTGCACCACGGGTTGACAGGGTGGTTAATCATAGAATCGTCACAGTGTGGAAACAGCCCCTTTGGCCCAACAAGTCCACACTGGCCCTCAGAGCATCCCACCCAGACCCATCCCCCTATAACCCTCCTAATCTACACATCCCTGAACACTACGGGCAATTTAGCATGGCCAATCCACCTAAACTGCACATCTTTGGACTGTGGGAGGAAACCTGTGCACCCGGAGGAAACCCACGCAGACACGGGGAGAATGTGCAAACTCCACACAGACAGTTGTCTGAGGCTGGAATTGAACCCGGGTCCCTGGCACTGTCAGGCAGCAGTACTAACCACTGAGCCACCGTGCACTTAACACACTTGCCTTCATTGCCCAAACCTTTGAGTATAGGAGATGGGATGCTATGTTGAGGTTGTACAGGATGTTGGTGAGGGCTCTTCTGGAGTACCATGTGCTGTTCTTGTTGCCCTGTTATAGAAAGGATATTATTAAACGGGAGAGGGTTCACAAAAGATTTACCAGGATGCTGCCAGGAATGGAGGATTTGAGATGTAAAAATAGACTGGAAAGACTGGGATTTTTCTCACTGGAGTGTAGGATGTTAAGGGGCAACTTTGTTTTAAACACAGTCATTCGTGTGTGCAATGAATAGCTAGAGAAAGTGGTGGATGCAGGTACAGTTACAACATTTAAATGACATTTGGGTAAGTTCACGAATAGGAAAGGTTTGGAGAGATATGAGCCAAGCACAGGCAGGTAGGATTAGTTTAGGTTGTAGACTGGTTGGACTGAAGGGTCTGTTTCCATGTTGTATGATTCTATAACTCTCTGACCATCAAAATGTGCAGTGGAATAGTCAAGTTCATTCGAAGTGTTAATGAGGGTTTCAGCAGATGAGTCGCAATTGGAAATAGATATTTTTAGTAGGGTGTATGAAGTCATGGGTCATCTTAGGAACAAATGTAAGATCAAGGTTGCAAGTAATCAGGCTTCCAGATATTCAGTAGTGTAATGGTTACATCACTGAACTAGTTACAGAGAGTTAAATTCCTCCATGACAAATTTATACTCAAAGTTCAGTTGAAACAAGTCATCCAATTAATATCAAGGAAGTGAAAGCAATGTTGTATATGTGTGAGGTATTAAACCAGGAAACTAGTTGATCCTGCTGAGTCTGGGCTTTGAGACACCAGCCCCACACCAAGGTGGTTGATTTAACTGTTGTTTAAGTGATCAAAAACACCTCTCAGATGTATCAAATTGTCACCACCTTTGTTAACTAGAGATGGCTAATAATACCAATAATGAACACATCCTGAGAATTCAGTCAAAATATTATTTGGAGATCAAATGTAGCTTATATTAAAATAAAACAAAGAATTGAGGAGATCTGAAACAAAGAAAATCAAATTGCTGGAGAAACTCAGCAGGTCTGGCAGCATCTGTGAAGAGAAAATAGTTAATATTGAGTCCAGTGACCTTTCCAAGGGTCTTTTGCCAGCAATTTCTGTTTTTGTTTGTTTTAGGTTATACCAAGTTCTGACTGAAGAATCTTCCTCAGGTTGTGAATTGGCAATTTATTGTAGACAGTTGCTAAAGTTGTAGAAAATGAGCACTAACTACCATTGAATAAGCCTCCATCCCACATTGGTATAGTATTCCAAACCACAGTTAACTTTACAGGAAATAATATACAAGGAAATACCTGTTGGAGAATAGCCTTGGCATTGTTCCCAATAATATGACAGCAAATCAGTTTCTCAACAATTGGGTGAGATACACGATCCAGCTGAGTAAGGAAACTCATGCAGAAACCCTGTAAAAAATCCAAAATTATTTTAGGCATGCAACATGAGTACCCAGCGCTGTGGATAATTAGGAATTTTAAAGAAATAAGAAAATAAGAATAATTGAAGTGGAAGGAGGAGTAGGTCATTTTGCCCCTCAAACCTGCTCTGCCATCAAGATCAAGATGGAACTGTTCCTGGCCTTAACCCTCAACTCACTTACCCATCTGTCTAACTCAGCCTTGAATATTTAAATTTGTCCAGTCCCTATTGCCTTAAGGGGGAGAATTCCAAAGCTTAAATGACCCTCAGAAATCCTTTCATAACTGTCTTAAATGAAAGACCCCTTCTACTGAAGTCGTGTACCTTGGTTCTAGATTTCCCTGCGTAAAGAAACATCCTCCCAGCAGCTACCCTGTAAAGTCTCTCAGAATTGTATATTTCCATAAGACCACCTCTCATTTTTTTCTAAACCTTAAATGACTATAGTCTTAATATACTCAACCTTTCCTTAAGGCAGCCCCTCCATCCCCAGAACCTTGTCTCGGAGCTGTCTCCAATGCAAGTAAATCCTTCTTGTAGTACTCTAGGTGAGGTCATTACACTACATGGCTGTAGAACGTATGCCATCCTTTTATACTTCACAGAAACATTTTTTCAAAAATGCTCAGGAGCAGGAGTAGTGAGCCATTCAACCCATCAACCTTCGTCATTATCCAATAAGATATTGGCTAATCTGGGTGTGGGGGTTCAACTCCATCCCCTCACAAAAATCAAAACAAGTCGGGATGGGACAAAATGGGAGTAAAACAAACAAAAGCAAACTGCATAAGAGTGATGTTAATCTCCTCACACATAGTTTTTACATTTAAACTCCACGTGTAGGACCTAAACTAGGTTTGCTTTTAGGTGCAACAATAAATGTTTCTCAGAGGAGATAGAATATCTTTAACTGAGTGTACCTATTAAGAAACATTACAAGTGCATTGCATGCTTCAGGACACTCTCCTAAAATGTGTGCAATAAAACATGAACAAATTCACTGTCAAATTTAGTTGACATGTTAAGAATGAAGAAATGGTATTCATCAGTTACCTCATACAATGAGCGTTGAACATTGTTGCATGAGTTCAATGCTGCAAACTTAAGAGCACGGCAGAGAGTTCGAAGACTGTAGTGGGGTCTATGGCCTGTACCATCCATTAACTTGACATTTTTCTCCTTACGCACAGATAAGTAAAACCTAATAAAGACAGACATACTTTCAGAGGAAGATACATGTGAAATAGAGTGATATTTACATTAAGGCTATCCAACTAATCCCTTCAATATGCCGTAAAATGTAACAAATTTGCATCTTTGTGCTCCATATATTTATGGTAACAAGGACAACCTGCTGTGAAATAGGTAACATTGAACCCATCTAGAATTTGTGATTTGATGAATCTCCATTTTTGGGTATTCCAACTTCAAACAGCAAATCATTTCACATCAATTAAGGGAAGTGCAAGGGTGAAACTTAGGGTTCCAGTTGAAAGTGTTAAAGGCTATCACTGAGCTGTAATAACAGAGCTGTATTGGTGTCTTTGGGGATCATAAATACAGATTAGATCATGCAGTTTAACATGTCTGGATGTACAGGTTGGATGTGCAGTATCTGAAGAGGGTCTTTGTTTTGGCTGACTAAGGCAGCTTCCTTACTGTGTCATCCTCAAGTGTTGGCTTGTGCTTTAAGAATATTATAGAACATAAGAACAAGGAGCAGGAGTAGGCCATCTGGCACCTCGAGCCTGCCCCGCCATTTAATCAGATCATGGCTGATCTTTCTGAGACTCAGCTCCACTTACCCGCCCACTCACCATAACCCTTAGTTCCTTTACTGTTCAAAAATTTATCTAGCCTTGCCTTAAAAACGTTCAGCAAGGTAGCTTCAAACACTTCACTGGGCAGGGAATTCCACAGATTCACAACCCTTTGGGTGAAGAAGTTCCTCCTGACCTCAGTCCTACATCTGCTTCCCTTTAATTTGAGGCGATGCCCTCTAGTCTTAGTTTCACCTGCTAGCGGAAACAACCTCCCTGCCTCCACCTTATCTATTCCCTTCATAATCTTATATGTTTCTATAAGATCTCCCCTCATTCTTCTGAAAAAAAAGATTTATAAAAGCCAGCATTGACATCAGCACAGAAAACAAGCCGATGAGATGTCCTTTCATAGTTGATCGGTTTACCAATCACAACACTGCAGTGTAGAAATAAGGACGTTTGTCATGGGACCTAACAGAGCCAAGGACTGAACCTTGAAGCAGCAGAAGCCAAATCTTTAACAACCGAATTGAGGCAGGAACTGGAGACAGCACATCAAGAAGGAACGTAGGAACAATACCATTGACATCTCTCTTTATCGTTACAACAAAGTGACTGCTGTAACGAAAAAAACTGCAACCAGTGCAGCATAGACAAAATACTGCCACCACCCTCATGTAAATCCAAATAGAAAATAGTGCCGAAAATTATCTTCACTGCTAACATTTACTTCTCTTCCACCTCCCCCAACACTGCGCATACTTCAAAACATCTGCACACAGAATCACCAAATTATTCTTACTCAATGATGCCTTGAATAGTTTTCTTGCTGACACTTAATCCTTTCAGGTAATCAGATACGAGGATTCGGAGATCTCCTTCATCTTCTAGTTCCTCAACATACAGCTCTGTGAACCTGTCAATATAGAAGTCAGTTAAAAATATCAGCACAGTAAAGACATTAACATTAAATATGTACTGGGGATAGCTAGAATGAGGCTGAAAATTAAAACCGGTAACATGACAGCAGTCTACAAACAATCACACATCACACATGTCAGTACAACAAGCAATTCAAGAGGCAAATGCGAGGTTAGATTTCGTTACATCATTACAAGGACTTGCATAGAGGAGTAAAGATGTCTTATTGCAACTGTATAAAGCCTTACTGAAACTGCACTTGGAGCACAGATTTCCTCTTCTTACTCAAGGAAAGATATACTTGCCATACAGGGAGTGCAACAAAGGTTCACTAGCACAATTATTGGGATGGAGAGAGTGATGTATGAATAAAGGTTAAATTGATAAAGTCTTTAAACAGTCTTGAGTTTATATGAATGGGAAGTGAATCAAACTCTTGCAACTTATTGGATCAGCTAGGAAAATGCAGGAAGGATGTTATTCCCTACCTAGGGGGAGGGGGTTCTAGATCAAGGGGACAGAGTCTCAGAACAAGCAACAGATGTTTCAGGACTTGAGAAAACAAGGGAGGAATTTCTTCACTCAGTGGTAAATCTTTGGAATTCTCTGTCCCGGAGGGCTGTGAAGGTTCAGTTGTTAAGTATGTTCAAGATCATATGGTTTTATAGTTTAACTGATTTTAAGCCCAAGGATAAAGAGGATGATGATATTAATTTTTTACAAAAAATGTTATGACCAATACCATAATTGAGCAATCATGAAGATTGCCCACTGCTCATGTGATAAAGTCCTTTTCCATTCAAAACTCCAACAAACCGAATTCAGAGAAGCATGTGCGGGAAAGAAACAAAACTCTATACTTGCACAGTGCAAACTTGGCAAATAATTCAAAAGAAACAAAGACAAGTCCTAGAAAGGTAATTAGTTTAACATACACAATAAATAAAGTTATATTCTTCAGTCAGTGCTCATAAGGCTAAACACCCTCAATAGCTGGCATGAAAGCCAAAACTTAGAGAGCAAGCACGACAAATTCCTAGCTCATACAGTTCATGTAACAACTACAATTGAACTGGTTCAATTTCCTGAGTTTCAGAAATCATTTAACATAACATCTCAGGACATGTTTAAAACAGACTAACATTTGGAAAATAGACATGTATTAATCTGTATATGGATCTCCAGAAGGTGGTCTATATCTTAGGTTGACATTTCAACACAGTGGTGAGGGAGCACGGCATTAAAACTGTTCCTTCCTTTAATGGGTCAAAAACTGCAGTACCACATGTCTTATGCTGAATTGGGTGCACAAAATTCCATGGCACCAAAGAATGCTTTTAACATGAAGAGAAGCCAATTCCTCACCCAGGGTTGAGCTGTGTAAGCACACAAACCCAGAAACAGAGTAGCTTCTCTCTTAACTATGCATGCTGGGTAAAAGGCTCTCCATTCTAAAAAGGACAGTAGTTCAACAAAACTTGCTGCTGCTTCAAGCTGACCAACATACTGACCTCATTAGAATCGGGAAGGAAAACAGAGGGCAAGAATAATGAAAAGCACCAGTGATCCCAAATCAGGGAAAAGGTGTCAAAAGCAGTACCTTTGCAACAGGCTGCATCCCACTATAAGAAAGTGGCAAATCGGGTCTTCATCAAGGGTGCAGGAATAACTTTATTAGTTAGTTTTTTAAGGAAATGGCAAAGATGATTAATGAGGATTCGACAGTGCGTGAATGCAACCCATGTAACGTGATGCAAAAATAGAGATTGCTAGAAAAGCTCAGCAGGTCTGGCAGCATCTATGAAGTTAATGTTTTGGGTTGAGTGAACCGTCCTCAGAACCATGTAATGTCTTAGTAGGTCTGAGAACGGGTGAGAATGATTTGTCTGTGCTAAAATAAAACCATGTCATGACAGGACTATGGCAGGATTTGAACCTGGGTCCCCAGAATATTACCTAGGTCTCTGGATTAACAATTTGGAAATAATACCATGAGGCCATCACCACCCATTATTAGCTATAAGAAAAGATTGGACAAACTTGGATTACTTTTGCTCGAGCATCAGAGGCTGAGGAGTGAACTGATAGATGTGAATAAAAATTAAGAGGAATGAATGAGGTCAATAGTTTGGAGTCTTTCTCCCCAGGTGGGAATGTCAAATACTTGGGTACATAGGTTTAAGGGTGCGGGGGTGGGGGGTGGAGGGGGGAGGGGTGGTGGGGTGCTGGTGGTGTGACTTCACACGGAGTTACCCAAGACTAGTTGTTCTTTTTTTAAGCACAGAGGGTGATAGGTGCCTGGAATGCGCTGCCAGGGAAGGTAGTATAAACAGACATGTTTGCAAAGCTAAGAGGCACTTAGACAGACACATGAACAGGCAGGGAATAGACGGATACAGACCATGTCCAGGCAGATGGTATTAGTTTAGAATGACATCATGGTTGGTGCAGACATGATGGGTGGAAGGGCCTGTTCATGTGCGCTACTGTTCTCTGTATTAGATTTTAGTTACCGGTTTCTTATGCCTGGTGGTAAGTTTTTCTTTCCCACATCTGTTGCTGGATTCATGCATGCAAATAAACGAAACTCTGGGTCACGTTGTATAGGTTCTGCAACAGGATAAACCAAGTTAGAAATCTCATAGTTCTACTAACAACAATTACATGGAAAAGAATTTTTTTTGTGCAAAGCAATTACCCAAACACAAATTACTCCACTTTCCGGAACATGAAATCATCATCAACCTAGTGCAAAAATTCTACATTAAACTGCAGATTAAGTTATGGAAAAATGGTGGCATGTGTGTTCAGATTAAAAAGAAAGGTAACCTGTAAGAGTTACATGAGAAATAACTACATAAAAAGAAATGTTACAGATAATGTTGGATACAAAGACAATAGCTCCTGTACCGGTATCTCCTCGATCCAACAGCACAAGTGAGCTTGTATTCCTTTCCAATAGTCCACTCAGACACTCCAGAGTCTCTGCTGAAGCCAAATTGATCTCATCCAACAAGATCCATTCTCCTTTCTTCACAGCCTGTGCTAAGGTACCCTAGTGAAACAAAAAATAACTGTCAAAAGAATGGTAGCAAGGAAAATCTGTGATCTATCTCAGAGCAACTAATTTCAATTAAGTGAAAAATTGGGGTACAGTTAAGTTCAGAGCCTCTAATTTCAAACTAAGAAAAACAATTAGATTCTTCAAACCTGATAACTATTGAGTGGTCCTTGCTGGATACTGCAAGTTTGAGTGTTAAATGAAAATAGAAACATATTCAGCTATAATACTTTTCTTGCTTCTCCCACTGAGTCAAAATAACCTATGTTCACATGCTGAGGAAGGTGGGGTTCTATTTTGATAAAAGTATTCAAAACTGAGGTTGAACAGCTTCCACTGGTTGATACATTGATAAGAAACATCATATGAAGTTTTGATACGCACTAATATCAAAGGAAAAATTAGCCACAGATTTTGTGTACTGCATCAGTAAATAGAGGCCACTTTCACCACTAACACAAAGTGGCCAACCATAATTTTGCAGATACAGAATTTAAAACAGGAAAGTTACAGAAGACTGTGGAGAAACAGCAGGGAAAATGCAAAACCTAAGAGCAATCTACTCGCAATTAAAGATAAGCCAGCTTTGCATTCTGAATAGTAAAGCTCAATGATTCACCAAATGACTCCTGCAGCTAGACAGTAATTTTACTCTGGATTTTCTCAGCTTTTCCTGTTCTGCTGACTTCTGCATTAAACTGGTCACTATAACTTTGAAGAGGAGAAATCCCATATCTTAAGACAATCAGGAATATGGCCTAAAACTACTAGATCCAGGATCCCATGAACACTGATCACCAATCAAGGAGGAGTACGTTAGTTAAGAAGGATAAGACAATTGACTTCGTTATACAGAAATCTGACAGCAACTTCAGGCACTGCAGTTGTGCAGCTACATGTGAAAATCTTCACGTTGTTCTGATACTGCAAACTGTACCATCTTCAAATATTGGCAAGTCATGTTCAGCTGTACAGAACTTTAGCGAGGCCACATTTGGTGGCTGCCGCAATACCAGAAGGATGTGGAGACTTTGGAGAGGGTACAAAAAAGGTTTACCAGGATGTTGCATGGTTTGGAGGGTGTCAGCTATGACAAGAGATTGGACAAACCTGGTTGATTTTCACTTGAATGTCTCAGGCTGAGGGGTGAACTGATAGAAGTTTATAAAATTATGAGAGGCATTGATAAGAGTGCATACTCGGAGACTTTTTCTCAGGGTAGAAATGTACATTACTAGGTGGTGTAGGTTTAAAAAGGTAAAAAGGGAAAATGTTTAAAAGGAGATGCAAAAGACAATTTTTCTTTCCCTGCATGGGGTGGTAAGTGCCTGGAATGCACGATCAGAAGAAGTTGTAGAAGCAGATACTAAACCGCAACATTCTTGACAGATACATGAGTAGACAGGGAATTGAGGGATACAGGCACTGTAGAGGCAAAAAGTTTTGTAGTTTAGAATTGCATCATGTGTCAGCACGGGCTTGCTGGGTAGTAGGGCTTTCTCCTGTGCTGTACTGTTCTTTGTTCACAATTTCATATTTTTTGGAATGTCAGCAGAGTCTTATTTATACAGATTCTACAGTTTAAAAAAATTAGCAAATTAATGTTACTATTTTGTACTTCATCTCTAATATATGTTATTACATTCAATTCATTGCTTGAACTCACCAGCTCCTGCTTCAGGCTCAGCACTATACATCAAAAATTCTTCAATTGCTTTACTTTAGAAGGGCATTTCAAACTCCTTTTTGCAGCAACTGTGGAAGCAGGACATTCGACCCATCAAGTCCACACTTACCGTCCGAAAAGCATCCTACCCAGTGCCTCCCTCCTATCCTATCTCTGTAACCCTGCATTTCTCATGGCTAATCCATCTAACATGCACATCTTTGGACTGTGGGAGGAAACTGGAGACCCAGAGGAAACCCACGCAGACACAGGGAGAATGAGCAAACTCTGCACAGTCACCCAAGGTGGAATCAAACCCAAGTCCCTGGCACTATGAGGCAGCAGTGCTAACTGAGCCACTGTCGAGAAAAGGTCTGTAGAAAATTCATTCAGCAGAGGCAAGTCTAATCAATAGCAGATGCCACTCATTGGTTCCTCATGCAAATATCTGGCTCAGTACAGAAGTTAAATCTTTGAGTTATTATGTGAGTTGTCAATCATTTTCACATCTTACCTCCACAAAGGCAAATATCAATGCTGATTCAGCTCGTTTCATTTGCTGCTGAGCCTGGGTCAGGCGTAGACCAAGTAATTCCCATTTATCTTTCAGCCAGCCTTCTGAGATAAAACATAACAGCGTTTGAAAGAAAACAAGAAATTTGGAAATTTGAAGTGTCTAAGTTCAATAGCTTCTGCAAATTTGAATCATACAGATATCAGCAAATGAACCAAGTTTTAATTGTTTTGTTTTTTCCCTTGCTTTTTCTTCCTGCCGAATATCTCCTCAATTCAAACCTTCCTTCTGTCTCTCCTTTGTGCAGGGTTTGACATCGAATGCATCATTCAATATTCCTGTTTAATTTGCAATGCTTTAATCTCATTGGTATACAGGATACTTTGTTCCATTGTACACCCAGGACTCTATTGTCCTTGCTGCATTAGTATCAACTCAAAAAATATCGTAGGCCAAAAAAAGTTGCAATGTCAAATCCCACATACATTTACCATGACAAAAATAACTCAACCTACTTTTCACTTTGGGTCAATTTTGCTTACAGTTGAAGCAGTTTTCAACAGTAAAATTTAACACAAACTAAAATGATAGACCAGGGGCATCACAGTTTGAATGGAACAAAGTATCTTTCAGAAATAATTCTGTATTTTTCATCCTTTGTGCCTTTGAAATTAGATCTTATTAGAGTAAGCAGGGACAAGTCAACCAGATCAGCTCTTTTCCTTTTCCCTCCTCAAGAGCCAACAAAAATGACATACAAGTTTAAAATTAATCTTTTTAAAATAATGAAAAGTTTCTCACTGTCTTCTTTAGATTTTAGCTCTTTATTGATGGCTGTTTTATAGACATGCAGCATCAGTCGGAGTAAATCCTGCCAGCGCTTCTGTTTACAACACGTTTGAATATGGCCCAAGAAAGTAATATTCTGCTTCCTAGAGTACGTCTGAATGAAAAGCTCTTCAAATGCTTCTCGCAAAGGCAGCATAAGTAGTTTACGGTCCACAGGCTTGTACCTGAATACAAATCCCAGATGTTAGTTAAATAGTCAAGTTACCAAACACAAATACTGCACCGTTGACACCCGAGTAGCAGAGGTTTCATTTTGCCCCTGCCCCACATCTGAAAACGCTTTTTAAAAAATTTATTTTCATAGGAGTGAGTGACATTGGGTAGGCCAGCATTGATTACATATCTCAATTGCTTTGGTGATGAGCTGCCCTCTTGAACTGGGGTGAAGGGACACCCACAGTGCTGTTAGGAAGGGAGGTCCAAAATTTTGACCCCTGAAATTGAATGAATAGCAATACTGATCCAAGTCAGGATGGTTTATGACCTGAAGGTGGTGTTCCCATGTAGCTGTTGCCCTCATTCTTGGAGGTGGCAGAGGTTGTGGGTTTGGAAAGAGCTAAAGTAGCCTCCAGTACATGTGCCCAGCTTTGGGAGCATTTCACCAAGAAGTTGGTTAGACAAATAGTGAAATTTTAATTTTATTGAAGTAGTTTAGTTTTCATCTCTCCCTCACTGGCTTTTCACCTCATGTCTCCTACTTCCACAAGAATGGGTCAAAAGTGAAGCCTTCTGTGAAAGACTGCCACCAGGAAGTACAAATTTAATCCCAGTGTTCATTTTATTTTCAAATTATGGCATATCTAGCATTTGCAGTATATCCCTAGTCCAATTGTTGGTTTTCAGAGCTTGGGACCATCAAGTCCAAATGATTTTCTCCCCCTTTTCTCACCAGACATACTTTGCAAACGTTGTGACTGAGGAACACAATAGAGAGAATCTGGGGTTTGACAGTGCAACGAGAAGTGAAGGGATGATATTGGTAAGGTTAGGGGCAGAGCATGATCCTGAAGGTACTGCCTGGGAAAAATGTCACATCTGGCAGCATTGGTTTGTGGCTCGAATGTTTGCTGGCTCCTAAACAAATGTTTCTCTTGGAGAAGAAAATGTGCAGATTTTAAAATTACTGGCAGCAGCACAGATTCCAATTCAAAGAGTCAAGAGCCACGAATCAATTAACACGTCAGGCTGCCTATTCAGAATGGAAGATCCACCATTATGTTCAGAATTCAAAATTTTCAAATTTTCTGTAACAAGTGAGGAGAAGAGGGCAACTCTGTAGACACAGACATCTGTCACACTGTGTTAACTTAATGTTCTCACAATTAAAACAGCTTTTTCTTGAGGCCTTTCCCTGACTGGTTAATGGACCAAAAATGAAAGGTGAAGTGTAACTCTTTATCAAGAACTTTCATCTCCAAGGTGGGTTCTGGCCAATCCATATCAATAACCCGCTCTGAAAACTCTGCTCACATTTCAACAGCTTTCAGAAATTGTACTACAGCAGCTGAGAAGATCCACAACATCCTGAAACAAAACAAAAAATTTCCCTATGCACCAAATCTTGCAGATCCTTCACAGAATTTCAGGATCTAGATCCACATCTTCACCAAAAACTAACTGGTTCTTCTTTAGACCATAGTAATGAACTAAGTCCTATTGAAATCCATCCAATAGTTTGAGACATCTAGTTTACAGATTAACAAACAAGGAAAAAAAAAGGTAATTTCTGCCCACCTTCAGTGGCAGGGGCAGTTACCCAGTTACTCTCATCTGTCAGCTTGGCCATTAAAAATAAATCTAATTTAAATAATAAGTGCAAACAAATGTGTCAAATAAAGACAAAAAACAGTTGTCATGTAAACGTTCAGCTAATACTTCAGCTAACAGCTTCTCTCCATCAGAATTCTCAAGTACAATACTCACCCTCCAAGCAAGTCTGCTGTGTCACTCTGTTGGTTCATGTTTACTACCTTCAGTTTGTGACCTGAAACAAAATACACAATAATACTTACACAAAAGAAAATAATCATCGGATCACGGCAGTGTAGTGGTAAGGTCACTGGACTAACAATCCACAGGCTAACGTTCTGGGGACACCGATTTGAAACCCACGATGGCAGATGGTGAAATTTGAATTCAATGCAAAAAGGTAAGCTAGCAAACTATAGTTCTACTGTTGATTGTTCTAAAAACTCGTTTAGTTTACTCAGATAACAAGAAGGTGTAGCGCTGAATGAACACAGCAGGCCAAGCAGCATCAGAGGAGCAGGAAAGCTGACGTTTCAGGCCTAGACCCTTCTTCAGGCCTAGACCCTCATGTCTCATGTCCCTCAGGGAAAGAACTCTGCCATCTTTATCCATTCTGGTCTGTGTGTGACTTCAGACCAATAGCAATGTGTTTGACTCTTAACTAGATGAGCAGTAAATGCTGACCCCACCAGTGACACCCACATCCTGTAAATAGATTTAAAAAAAAATCAATTCAACCATCTATTGCCTACATATTGTCAAAATGCTGATATCAACCATGGTTTGTCGTTGTTGGGCGAAACAAAAATTCATTAGACCCTAACTGAGAGGTAATCAATTTTCTGCTTCTGGAATTAAAAGACCATGCACTGTTCAATGTTGTAAAAAACCTAACGTCAATACAGAGTGGAGCTGGAGGAACACAGCAGGTCAGGCAGCATCACAGGAGCAGGAAAGTCGACATTTTGGGTTTACACCCTTCATCAGTCCTGACTTTCCTGCTCTTCTGATGCTGCCTGACCGGCTGTGTTCCTCCAACTCCACACTCTATTGACTACAGCATCTGCAGTTCTTGACATCTCCAAGTGATTGCAAAAACCCAGCTTGTTTTAAGAATGTCTATGGTGGGGGGGCCATGCGACACTTCGAACAGTAATGTAGCTGACTCTCAAATGCTTTCTGGGCAATAAATGCTAGCCTAGCCAGTGTTGCCCACATCTCATGACTAAATTAAAACAAAAAAGGGTTTGTAAGATTCTGAACAAAGTGGGGAATTCAGCACAACCACAATCCAGTTTTTTTTAAAGAAAATAGCTTCACAAGCAGTTTCTGAATCTTGACTGATATTTTTGCTCCTCTTCATGGCCCAGAACACAGAGGCCAAATGTAAATACCTACTGCAAATCTGCCTAAGACCAGCTAAACAACTGCAGAATGGAGACACACGTTGCACCTCATCCATCAGTCAACTCAAACCATTATCATTTGAGTGACTTGCTGCACCATTATTGAAGCTAACTCCATTAACAAGTCAAAATGCATTCAACAAATACCATTCTACCAACCTGTAATTCTGGCAAGGTACTGAACAGTAGAGGTTTTTCCAGTCCCTGTTTCACCAACCAATAAAACAGGCTCCTTTTTCCTTAGGCAAACAGCCAGCTGCTCCAGAAGCAGAGCGGAGGGCCGTGTTGCTGAAAATGTCTGAGTTTCCCTACAAACAAAGTGCAAGGATTTCAGTATTCAAACAGCAAGGCATCCAGATTATAGACATTCCTCACCAGTTTATCAAGTAAGAGGAGGTGAATGACCCTGCATAGATTGTCTTCTAGTTATAATTCAATAAGTTGCTCAAAGCAGTCAAACTAAATAGAGACTAAGAAGTATATTTGAATAGTAGAGCATGAACACAAAATTATTCAAAAAAGTCAGATATAAACACAATCCAATTAGTCCCAAACAAGATCACAAAAGCACGGAGGATAAGAAAGAAAAAAAAAAAGCGCTGGAAAACTCAGCAGGTCTGGCAGAAGAAGCAGAGAGAGAAACTGGGTTAACATTTCTCTTTGAAACATCATCAACAGATCTAAAGAAAAATTAGCAATGTTATAGCTTTTAAGGCAGTGGAAGAGGGAAGGAGCAGGTAGAACAGAGAAGATCTGAGACTGAGTGAAGGGAAAGAGAAAGTAAATAGCACATGTTCTTGAGGTGACTCATACCAGATTTGAAACACAAACGGTGTTTCTCTCTCAACAGATACTGCCAGACCTGCTTTCTCCAGAATGTGCCATGTTTATTTCAGAATTCCAGCATCCACAGTATTTTGCTTTTATTTGAAAATTTAAAAAAAATGATGCAACAGCCAAAAAAGGAGTGGTAACAGATACAGTGAAGAAGCATCACTTGTGTCCAAATGTACTGCTACAATAAAAACTATCTGTATCAACATGAACGGATAAAGAATGAAACATGTTGAACCCAGTGAAACAAAGGATGGCACGGTGGCTCAGTGGTTAGCACTGCAACCTCACAGCGCCAGGGACCAGGGTCCAATTCCAGCCTCACGTGACTGTTTGTGTGGAGTTTGCACGTTTTCCCGGTGTCTGCATGGGTTTCCTCTGGTTTCCTCCCACAGTGCAAAGATGTGCAGATTAGGTGGATTGGTCATGCTAATGTGCCCACAGCGTTCAGGGGTATGTGGCTAGGTGGATTAGCCATGGGAAAATGCAGGGTTACAGGAATAGGGTAGGGGTGCGGGTGGGATGCTCTTCGGAGGGGTGGTGTGGACTTGGTGGGCCAAATGGCCTGCTTCCACACCTGTAGGGTTTCTATTCTATAAAGTTGAAGGTAAAAAGGCGAGCATAAATATCATACAAAACAAGATGGGGGCAAACATTATGCTCAGAAGTTGTTGCACTCAATGTTGAAGCCATAAGACTGTAGACTACAGAGTGAAAACAGAAGATGCTGTCCCTTCAGCTAGTGTTGAGCTTCAGTGGTATTCTGTGGAAGGCCGAGAACAGCAAGGTCAAGTGAGAGCGAGATAAAAAAAACCTGAAATGACAAACCCTGGGCTGTGCTTGCAAACAGAACAAAGGTGTCGCGCAAAACAGGTACTAGTTTGGTCTCTCCAGTGTAGATGGAAACATATTATGAACTGAAAGAAGCAAAACTAATTCACTTTCACTTGGAAGTGTTTTTGGGGCCTTGGACAGTGAGAAAGTCAAAGGGCAGATTTTGCATCCTTTATACTTATAATTAATCCATAAGTAGTGAAGGGGTTTTAGGGATGACAAAGGAATAATCTATGGTGTTGCACAGGAAATGGTTCCTATTGAAAGGGGACGATGGGGAAGGTGTGTTTGATTGTGTCACCTCACTGAAGCTGGTGGAAATGCCCAAGTATGACCTGTTGAATAAAATTGCTTTTTTTTTGGGGTGGGGGCGGTGCGGTGCGGTTACAGTTGCAACTGGACGATATCATCAACATAAAAAGTTAACTCTCTTTCTCTTCAGAAATGCTATCTGACTTACTGAGATTTTCCAACTTTGTTTTGCACTTAGTTCCGATTTGAACCATCGGCTGTATTTTACTTTTATAACAGCTTGCTTGTTTAAATTTTAATGAGAGAGCAGTTTAAATACTAAAGTAGCAGTACACTCTCCACAGCTACCCATTGTAAACTGGGTCAGGAACAGGATCAGATCACTCAAGATCACTCTGCTGACCATGCAAATTATCTTTGGTCTATTTATATCACTGTAAACATGTTTTGGAACACAAAAAAAAAGGAAAATTACAACTGTTAAATAAACACATACATGTTTGTATTTCAGTTGAATGGAATAGGTACAAAATCATAAAAACTTTACACTGCAATGATAAAACATTTGCAACATTTCGGACCCAAAATCAAGAAAAATGGATTTGCAATCTGCCAATATGCCTTGAATTTTAGCTTGCCTATCAACATGCACCCCAGCTCCAACCACCACATCATGAGACAGCGCCAGGAGGTAGGAAAGTGACAAACCTATGGAGGGATTTGAAAAGCAAGGACGAGAAACTTAAAAATGAAATATGGCTGGAGCAGGAACCAATTAGGTAGAGGGAAGAATATTCCATTCTTCAAAATAATACAGTACCAATGGATCTTCTGACATCCAACAGAACTATCAGAATAGTAGGTGGTATCTTAAGGAACAGAGTCATTTGTAACTATTTTGTTACCCAATGGCTTCATTCTGCAAATACTGCATGACAAGTTGAGAGGTGGTTTCTATGACAATAGAGATTTGAATAGAATATCATTAACATACATAAAAAATTAAATTGGGCTTCACAGTAGTAGCAGCAAACCAAATTTGACCAAGACAGACGTGTTGAGAAGATATTCGATTTTAATATTGCACTTACAACTGCAACAGGACGACATCACTTCTTCGCCGTGGGATAACAGCCCGTCCGACAGTCACTTCCACTTCACTCAACTCTACAGCAGGTTTACACAATCGGCAAAAGAACTCCACCTGCAAAACAAAGAAATATCAAATCATTATCTCTAACTAAATAAAACTGTAACAAACTTTAAATACTGCATAAAAACCAAAAGAACTGCGGATGGTGTAAATCAGGAACAAAAACAAAGTTGCTGGAAAAGCTCAGCAGGTCTGGCAGCATCTCTGAAGGAGAAAACAGAGTTAATGTTTCAGGGTTGGTGACCCTTCCTCAGAACAGTTCTGAGTTCTGAAGAAGGGTCACTGGACCCGAAACGTTAACTCTGTTTTCTCCTTCACAGATGCTGCCAGACCTGAACTTTTCCAGCAACTTTGCTCATGTTCCGTGTTTTAAATACTGCACTTCAATATCAGTCATGCAAACTGGAGGGGACAAAGTGATCATTGCAGGTTTAATCAATAACTGAATTTCAGCACATTGGAAGGATCCCAAAGCATCAGAGAAAGGTATTAAAAAGAAAATAAGATTTATAAAAACAGTTCCATAGATGAGGGACTTCAGTTACATGGATGTACTGAAAAAAATTGAGCTTCATCTTCTCAAAAAGAAGTTGAAGACAAGATTCCATAAAAGGCATTCAAAATCACTGGGTGGGGCAGGGCGTATAGACAGACAAATACAAAAAAGGATCCCATGTGGTGGTGGAAGGGTTGTAAACTAGAAGCATTCAATAAAAATGGTAAATGATAAATGAGCCAGAGGAAACTTAAGGAAGAGCTTTCTTAAAGAGTGAAGATTAGGATATGGAATGCATCGTCGAGAACTTTGGTGCAGACAGATTCATACCGTGGGTTTATGAGGCAAAATTAGATTGGTACCTGGACAGAAAACATTTGTTTGGATGCAGGCAAAGGACAGGTGACTGGAACTAGCCGAGATGCTCTTGCAGGCATCCAGCATGGATAACTTGGTTAGACAATAATACAGTATGGCAGGAATTTGAGTCAATTTGACATGGAATCAACTGCTGGGTTTTCTTAACTTTGTTCTGAAATCAGTAGACCAAGAAGAGGATTGCCATGCACAATATAATATTAGCAATTAAGGGAAAATCTGAAGCACAGGCTTCATTTTCCCAGAATCAGTCCTTTCTGGTATGCGACTGGGCACAGAAATTGTTGCAGAATGTATTACTTACTACAGTTTACTGCACACCAGTTTCTTGTCCTTCTTAGTAACTCATCATATCCTGTATAAACTATGCTCCAAATCTAAATAGGGCAAACTGTCAATCATCTAATTCCTACTTTTATGCAAGTCCAGTTTAACTACACATTTAAAACAACATATACTTTAGAGTTTATTTAACATGGTTGATCTCAGGTCCCAAAACATTTGGTTTTGTGAAACCAGAGTACAGTTTAGCAGGTACACTTCACAAACTCAGCATTTATTTTAGTCCAATTAAGCTACAACCACAGACAGCATCCCACCCAGACCCACGCCCCCAAACCTGTAACCCTGCATTTACTGTAGCTAATCCACCTAGCTTGCACATCGCTGGTCACTATGGGCAACTTAGCATCATCAAACCACCTAACCTACACAGCTCTGGACTGTGGGAAGAAACCGGAGCACCCAGAGGAAACCCATACAGACAAAGGGAGAACATGCAAACTCCACGTAGACGGTCGCCTGAGGCGGGAATCGAAGCAGGTCCCAGGCACTATGCGGCAGCAGTGCTAACCACTGAGCCATCGTACCAGCCCGCAAATGAACTAGGAGGAGTCAGAGACTAAGGCCAGTGGGGCAAAGAGCAAGAACAGACAGGGAGAAAAAAAAACAGAAGTTGCTGGAAAAGTTCAGCAGGTCTGGCAACATCTGCAAAGAGAAAATCAGAGTTAACATTTCAGGTTCAGTGACCCTTCCTCAGAACCTTAGGAAGGGTCACTGGACCCAAAACGTTAACTCCGATTTTCTCTTCACAGATGCTGCCAGATCTGCGGAGCTTTTCCAGCAACTTCTGTTTTTGTTCCTGATTTACAGCGTCTGCAGTTCTTTTGGTTTTTAACAGACAGAGAGACGTTACTGAGCACAGCAGGACTGGCATTCTGATGTCTATTTGTTTTAAAAGTGATACGTATGACAAGGAAGGCAGATGAACTTAAGATAAACATATCAACCAAGCTCTATAATGTTGTGGGTATTACAAAGACTTGGTTGAGGGAGGGGAAAAAAAGACTGCTAGCTTAACATTATGGGATTTAGATATTTAAACTGAGATTGACAGAGATGTGAATTGCATTACTGATAAGGGAGATGTACTGTGGGAGGACGCCTGGAAAGCTCATCAAGAAAGGCCATATGGGTAGAGTTCAGGAATAGGAAGGGTGCTTGATCGGATTGCACTACAGGCCTGCCAAAAGCCAGTGGGTGATAGAAGAACAGATATATGAACAGATTATGGAAAAAATGTGAAAACAACAGGGTTGTTGTGTTGAGTGGTTTTAACTTCCCCTATATAGACTGGGATGGTTTTTTGAAACAATAACCCGACGAGGGAAGGGGCCATACTAGATTTGGTATTGGGGAATGAGCCCAGCCAGGTGATAGAAGTTTCAGGCAGGGTAGTATTTTGGGAACACTCACCATAAGTCTGTAAGTTTTAAGTTACTTATGGATAAGAATAAGAGTAGTCCTTGGGTGAAAGTACTAAACTGGGGAAAAGGCTAACTATGACAATATTAGCCAGGAACTAGGGGAATGTAGATCAGGGGTGGCTGCTGGAGGTTAAATCCACATCTGGCATTGGTAATCTTTTAAAGACCAGTTGATTAGAGTTCAGGACCGATATGATCCTGTGAAAGAAAGGATAAGGTTGATAAGATTTGGGAGCCTTGGATGATAAGAGAAATCGTAAGCTTGTTGGAAACGAAAAAGGAGGTATATGTAAGGTTTAGGAAATTGAATCCACAAACAGCCTTCAGAGAATACAAAGATAGCAGGAAAGAACTCAAACAAGGAATTAGGAGGGCTAAAACAGACCATGAAGTGTCTTTAGCAAGCAGGATTAAGGAACATCCCAAGGCATTGCATACATACGTAAGGAGCAAGAGGATAGCTAGGGAAAGGGTAGGTCCACTCATAGGATAAAAGGAGGGAATTTATGCATGCAAGTGGAGGAAGCGGGTGAGGGCCTTAACAAATACTTTGCATAAGTATTCACAAAGGAGAAGAACATAGTGGATGGTGAGTCTCGGAAGAGGAATGTTGATATTCTAGGCATGTCAATATACAGAAGGTATCGGATATTTTGAAAAGCATTAAGGTAGACAAGTTCCCAGGTCCTGAACAGATCTAGCCCAGAATACTGAGGGAGGCAGGTGAGGAAATTGCTGGAGCCTTGCATGAAATCTTTGTATCCTCTTTAGTCACAGGAGAGGTCACAACTGACTGGAGAATAGCCGATGTTGTTCCTTTATTTGAGGAGGGCAACTGGAATAATCCAGGAAATTACAGGATGGTAAGCCTTATGTCAACAGTAGGGAAATTATTGGAGAAGATTCTTAGCATGGCACAGTGGTTAGCACTGCTGCCTCACAACACCTGGGACCAGGGTTCAATTCCACCCTCAGGTGACTGTCCTTGTGGAATTTCAGATTCTCCTAATGTCTGCGTGGGTTTCCTCCGGGTGCTCCAGTTTTCTCTCTCAGTCCAAAGATGTGCAGTTTAGGTCGATTAGCCATGCGAAATTGCCTGCAGCATCCAAGGCTGTGCAGGCTGGATAGAGTAGCCACGGGAAACAGGATTACAGGGATAGGGGTGGGTCTGGGAGGGATGCTCCACAGACAGTGGGTATGCACTTGATGAGCCAAATGGACCGATTCCACACTCTAAGGATTCTATGATTCTTAGGGACAGGATTTACTCACTTTTGGAATAAATATGGATTTATTAGCAATAGGTAGTATGATACAAAAGATGCAGAGATGGTCACATCTTACAAATTTGGCTGCGTTTTTTTAAGGAAATCACAAAGATGATCGATGAGGGCAGGGCAGAAGATGTTGTCTACATAGACTTTAGCAAGGCCTTTGACAAGATCCCTCATGACAAGCTGACCTGGTAAGATAGATACAGAACTGTCTTGGTCATAGATGACAGAGTGTAACAGTGGAAGGCTGTTTTTCTGACTGGAGATGTCTGATCAGTGCTGGGACCTCTGCTGCTTGTCATGTATATGAAAATGATTTGTATGAGAATGTAGGTGGTCTGATAAGTAAGTTTGCGGATGACACAAAGATTGAGAGAGCTGCAGATAGCGAGAAGGATTGCCAGGAGATACAGCAGGATAAAAACAGGCTGAGAATTGGGTGGAGAAATGGCAGATGGAGTTTAATCCAGACAAATGTGAGGTCATGCATTCTGGAAGATCTGATGTAAGAGGTAAGCATGCAGTAAATGGCAAAACCCTTAGTAGCATCACATAGAGGGTTCTCGGTGTACAGGTCCACAATTCTCTGTAAGTGGCAGTACAAGTGGATAAGGTGGTCAAAAGAGGCCTGTGACATACTTGCCTTCATCATTCGGGGCATAGAGTATAAAAATTGGCAAGTTATATTGCAGCTATGTAGAACTTTAGTTAGGCCACATTTGGAATATTGTGTACAGCTGTGGTCAAAATATCCTGTCTCTAACATATTCCACTGTTTCAGAAACTGCCCAAATAAAAGGTAATGCTCCAGCCACTACCAAAGAAACTACTTAAGGATACTTTCAAAGCCAAATTAAAATTCTATTGTTTAAAGCTACATATACAGATGAACAAGTGTTGTTGTTGTTACAATACGCATGGAACAAAATTAATTGCTCATTTGCAGAACTAGTGCAGATGTTACAGGTCAAAAGGGGCTAATTCTGCTCTGTAACAATTCTGTAATTTTGCCAGTGAGTGAAATTAGGATGCATCTCTCCGAAATTAAGGGGAAAAACGTGGGTTATAAAGAAACATGTCATTACCTGTTAATCCTATACGTGACATTATCAGGGATAAGAAATCCTGCACAAAAGGAATCCATACCTTTTCTTTTGAAATGTTTAGCTTGCTTCCAATTATTTCGGCCATTTTCTTCCTGCTCCCCCGTTTGGACATCATAGCTGTGAAACAATCCAGCGCCTGTAAAACAAGTCACGATAAGTGCTCAAGAATGTTCCAAAATATGCCCGTCTACAGTCACTTTATGCTGTCAATATTTTAAGCCCAAATAGCTTCATGTTTCCCAAACAATACAGCAGAAACAGTTAACATATTGCTGCTATGAAATCACCAACAAACTCGCAGAACCCTATGTAGTAGATTTACTTTAAAAACACATGGAAGAGACTAAATAATAAGAAATAAGGAGGGTTATTCAGCACATTGATTCATCCTCACAGAGAGCCACCCATTCCCATTTTCTCATTCAACTTCTTAATAAAAGACCACATGCCTTTTGTGTCCATTGCACCAACTGGAATTCAGTGCACTTTTTGATGAGAAAGATCGGTTCTAAATTTAGAAGTTATTAATTAGTATGTGTTTCTTTTCCCCTCACCTCTTGCAGTTTCATTTTAACGTAATAGCCTAATTTATGTTTCCCCTTCAGATAACCATTCTCAGTTTCCAAAACACCATCTATCACACATCATTTCAAAGTTGAAAATTCTAAGTTGTTCCAATCTATTACGAATAGTTGGGCAGGCATAACATATGTATTATTCATTATTTTGTGATCATCGTCAGTATTAAGCTCATGTACATAGTCACTCATGGCACACAAGTGTTCATGGCTGGCCAGTATTTATTGGCCATCCCTAGTTGCCCTTGATATGCTGTAGGTAGACCCACAATGCCATTGGCGGGGGGATTCCAAGATTTTATTCCAATGACACGGAAGAATTGGCAATATATTTCCAAGTCAGGGTCACGAGTGGCTTAAAGGGAAGCTTGCAGGTGGTAATGAAGCTATGTATCTCCTGCTTTTGTCCTTCTAGATAGATGTGGTCTTGGTTTTGGAAAGGTCATGGGTTTCATTTCATTGATATAAGAACGTATATTTCACCCAAAACCACCCCCAAAAGAAAAATAAAATCAGTGACTAGTTCCTTCAAATTATGATAATTCATGAAAAATATCAAGTAACTGCAAAATCTAGGAGCCAAACAAATGTATTGTATAGATTCAAACAGAAGCAGGGGTAAATAAAAAAAAAATACAAAAAAAAAGAATAGTGGTTGCTGGAAATCAGAAATAAAAACAAAAGCAGTTTAAATAATTAGGAGGTCAGGTTGCATCAGTTGATGTTTCAGGCTGATGTCTTTCATCAGAACAGGCAGTAATACATAGTAGACCCTGGTCCAGGTTATATTGTGTAAAAAAAAAGGTCTAGCTCTATCTTTCACATAACTAACGGTTAAAAATTCACCCTCTCCTTACCTCCTGAAAGATGTGGAGAGCTGTAGAAGAGGAAGTGCAATCAAAATGATCAATGATGCGTTCACACCATTTTAATAAATCTCTAAAGCAGGAAATAAAAGCAAAAGAGTTTAATGTAACATGGTAGAGTATGCACTAAACTAATGATCTATAGTTATCATAAACATCACTATTAACCATACAGATTGAGCTGGAGACTTACTTTGACTGATATATTAGACTTTGTCAAATATAACCTGCCTTTGTAACACAGACCCTAGCCCTACATTCATTCAAAAAATATTTAGGACTTGTTGCTAAGGGTAAAGGTATATATATGGAGTGATTAAAATAATGTAATATCATTTTGGAAGCTGGATGCTAAAGTAGAGGAAAACTGATTTTTGTTGTCATTCTGTAGAACACAGTTATCTTAATAAGTCTTTTTTCAAGTTTCAGTTCAGAAGTGTCATATCAGCAGAAAGGCAGTTAGTTTGCAAACTCCTCACAATGGAAAGAATTCTTTAGGTTTCCAGCAGTCCAAGCAGAAGGGCTGGAAAAGAACCTGAGTTTCTCTTCAGATTTAGTGGAAAGAATCAATGACTTAGTCTGTAGCTTTGTGTCTTAGGGAGAAATAATAATGAAAAGAATCACATATGGCAAAATGTGCAGAAAGCTAAAAGGAATCACCTGCAACCTCATCAGCTAAGAAAGCAAAGAGTCAACACATGAGAGAGTCTTCAATGGGGTTGAATATCTGTAAAGGGTGTTGTTGGGAAAAGAACCGAGTCTTGTTTTTACTGTTTGTGTTAAGATCTTTCAAATTTGTCTTAAGCTTTTTCTTCCCCTCCCTTCATATAAAAATGGTTTTCCATTCCTTTGTTAAAAGAACACTAGCAGCTTTATGCGATTGTGTTCAGTGCCCACTGTAACCAAACTGCAGAGAAATAAACTAAAAAGATTTTTCCAGTTTTCACGTGGAATCAGTCTTGTCCAGTATTATCATCAGTTGTCATCATTATACATGGCACAATGATCAAACATCAGATGCAGTCTTAATTTCTGCAGTTACATTTTACATTTGGGAACTTTTATTTCATGATTCATTGATATCAAGAGAAAACATGACAAACTGTATTTTAAACAATGGCCTGCGCTCTGGACTGCATTGTCTGAAAAGATGGTTACGTTTCAAAACTGGACTGGATAGGAAATTTGAAAAAAAAGGAACAATGTTCGGAGTTATCTTAGAATTACAATGGTAGCGGAAGTGACCATTCAGCTCACTGTGTCTGCACTGGCTCATTAGCTTTTTGGCTTACTGCCAATTTCCTGGCTTTTCCCAATAATCCTGCACACTGTTATTCAAATCATCCAATGCCATTGTGACTGCCTCAATTGAATCTGCCTCCACCAAACTTCAAGGCTGCGCATTCCAGATCATAACCGTAAAAATAAAATTGCTATAGACGTGCGAGAACCATTAGAGAGACAACTGGTGGTGACTTTAACCTGAGGGTCACCACACTAGCTCACTCTGCATTGCAACCGTCCATCCAAGCTCACTGATACCCCTTCCAGTAATTGATGAGCCGGGGTGGGATCACCGTGCAATGCTCTCAGTCAAGGAAATTAAAGGAAGGGATAAAACAGAATGATTGAAATTTCCACCTTTATAACAAAAGCTCACTCTTCAATGTTGCTGCAATCACCATACACTATCAGAATAGAACACAAGTCACGACTGATAACAAGTGTTGCCAACCTTAAAGATAATCCTCTTCCCTCAAGGCACAAGTCTTTATCATCAGTTTTTGTTTCACATTCAACAGGTGGTTGTTTGTTTTCATGATTTCCATCCATGGTGACCTGTGACCCTTGATGTTTCGTGCCAGTCAGTTGGCAATAAATATCCAAAAGACGATCTATTACTATTTCTAGACTTGGATACCGATTTAGTAAAACCTGTAAGCAAGTTTCAAATTATAAACATTGAAAGAGTACGATATTCAAACAAACATTCTTCAAAACATGTGCTTTGCTTCCCTTTATTCCCTTCTGCAATGAAGATATCTGGTGATCTTCAGCTTTGCCATAAATCAATAGTACAATTCAAATTACTTCACAGAAATATGCCTGATATCCAGATGTCTTCTCCAATGAAAACAGAATCTAGCCCAGGACAATATACTTCAACAGATTTAACATCGGAAACAACTAAATAGCAATCAGAAAAACACAACACAACAAATAGGGAAAAAGATTTGCTCCATCTTGTCCTGAAGTCTCTACAGATGTGCTCGGGCCTACTTTTAGAGTCATAGCATCAGAGAGATGTACAGTATGGAAACAGACCCTTCGGTCCAACTTGTCCATACCGACCAGATATCCTAAATAAATTTTGCCTTATTGCCAGCACTTGGCCCATATCCCTCTAAACTGTTCCTATTCATATACCCATCCGGATGCCTTTTACACATTGTCATTGTACCAGCCTCCATTACTTCTTCTGGCAGTTCATTCCATACACGCACAACCCTCTGCATGAAAACATTGCCCCTTAAGTCCTTTTTAAATCTGTCCCCTCTCACCTTAAACCTATGCCCTCTAGTTTTTGACACCCCCATCTCAAGGAAGAGACCTTGTCTATTTACCCTATTCATGCTCCTCATAATTTTATAAACCTCTATAAGGTCACCCCTCAACCTCCAACGCTCAAGGAAAATAGCCCCAGCCTATTCAGCCTTTCCTTATAGTTCCAACCCTCCAACATCTTTGTAAATCTTTTCTGAACCCTTTCTAGTTTCACAACATTTGTGAAGATTTCTTTTATCCCTTTCCTCACTTCCTTTCATGAGCTTATATTTTAAAATATCTGCTCATGGGTTGTCAGCATTGTTAATCCTGAATCTCCCTTAAAAATTGATGAACCCTTATTGTGACAGAAAAGGGTCTTCATATTTTTGTATGAGTTTCAGCATTGAATGTACTCAAGTTAAAGAAAAAGAGAGTTGAGGCAACAATGAGCTAACTGTATTAAGCTGGCAGGTTTTGATAAAAACTGCACATCTCAATTGGAACAAAGAATTGAAATTATTAGTATTTTCTCAAACTGGAGAAAAAAGGTCACAGTTAGTTTATACAGGGTCCACTCCTATTTTCTGGAATTTACTTGCATAGTTTTGGGTACAGATAGCAAGGTATCAATGTGCTGGAGACAATGTCAGGCTTTAGGAAACAACAAGGAAAATTGTATAAACGAGTAAATTTGTGCAAAGATTCCAGAAGATGACATTGTCAGAATGAGTAAACATTGACTAAAGTTTAGTATGAAGTATGAAGTGATTCATTTTCAGAAGGAAGCTAGTGATGGAATTTCAATCACGCATGGTATAATAGAACTTAAAAGAAGTACAACGAAGTTTTGAGAATTACTCCAACAATTTTGGTGTCAGTAACAGAATAAGGGTACGACTGTGCTTTTTGTGGGGTAGTGAGTGTTCAAGTTGAGAGAAGGGCATTATTTATAGAACCAAAGCAGTAAGCATCTTATTAACGTAAGACAGATTCACCTCCTTTAGTTCTGCTTTGTTCATGCTGTCCAATTGGATTTTGGTCCAGAGCTTATCAAGCAAAGTTGCATGGCTGCTTTGTTGTCTATACCAACCAACGCTGCTGCTGAACAATCTATTAAGGAAAGGTTACATATAAACTCAATGACTTGCAGCTGAAGGAAAAAAAAAACAGCATCTAGCACAAACTTAATTTCTGTTATGAAATATCCTTCCAAAAGGCAGTTTCTCTTCAGCAATAAATCACAGTAATTCACTTTTGCTTCCTCCCAATTCAATCAAGTCAATGGAGCTTGACAGTGAACCAGAAAGTTCAACTGGTTGAAAATATTTCCATTATATTTTATTTTACTCTTTGACACCTTTTTTTTTTTAAAACTGCTAATATACTAGACATCCCCAAACAATTAAGATAATTTCAAATGAGGTGACCAACCTCCGAGTGGCAAAAAACTGGAATCCAGGTGCTGCCTTAATGCAATCGCCATGACCAGGGATCAGAAGTTCACCAGTTTCCAGGAGAGGTATCAGCACTGATATCTGCAATGTAAAAGACATTACAACAGTCAAAAGACTGAAGAAAACTAAAATATCTACGCAAATATGCAACTAAATAGTATCTGAAGTTAGGTATTCATCTGTCAGCTTTAACAATTTTGCATTCAATCACTAAAAGAGTGGATAAGGTCAACGCAACTTTCAATAAATTACCTGCAAATTTTGGCAAGTTGTTATAGAAACTTGTACCAATATGTTGTACTTGTTTTGTTGAATTCAAGTTGAAAATAAAAATCATATCAAAAATAATAACTGATTTAGAATAAGCTTGATTTAAGCTTTGGGCTCCAAACTATCCAGGTCACAGCCATGAGGCAGCTCAAATGTCCCGGGAAGACTAGAAATACCCACACTTAAATAACCCAAAATGAGACAAAGGCCTCACAATGATTCTGCACAAAAAGCAAAATCAATAATTGGAGGCCAATTAACTCAGTTGGCCAGAGTGTGGTGCAGAATAATGCTGACAGTGTAGGTACAGTCCCTGTACTGCCCACAAAGCTAGAGTGCCTGCCTCCACAACTCAGTGATATCATGCCAGAAATCATGATTAACAACCCTCAGTTGATAAGGGCACTACGTGAAGAGCAATCTATTTTGATTTGTGTTCCTCAACTTGTTTCACACTTGCTGGCAAAATTACAAACCAATCTGCAAAAATTTATAGCAACATTGTGGTTCTGGCTGCCTGAGCCCCCTGTCATTGGGAAATTAACAGTAACTGGAACAGGATAAAGCCAACATAAATCTGAAGTTTAAATTCACTGGGTAATTATTGCACATATGTCAGGATTTATTTGGGTCACAAAGAACGTCTGTGACTGGAATAATTCAACACTCCTTTTAATGGAAGATTTCAGGTCAATGAAGTCCATTCTGAACGCAAGTGCCTTCATTTGTACAGTAAATAACCTAGGCACCGTGGCCTTGCATTGCACACCATGAATTAGACGAACTTATATTTATCAAAACTTTACATTTGTGTTAAACCATGTTAAATGCTTCAAGGAGATAGCAAGAACTGCAGATGCTGGAGTCAGAGTCAAAACAGCGTGCAGCTGGAGGAACACAGCAGATCAGGCAGCATTACTGGAGCAGGAAAGTCGATGTTGCGGGTTTACACCCTTTGTCAGAGCTCATCGTGATGAACGGTGTAAACCCGAAACATCGACTTTCCTGCTCCTCTGATGCTGCCTGACCTGCTGTGTTCCTCCAGCTCCACACTAAATGCTTCAAGAGGCTACATACCACATCTAAAGGTGCATGATCAATGTCCTCTAAGAGGAGCCAATAGCCATTGGTTACTGCTTGAGTCAAGGATCCCGGCTGCCAAACAAACTCCCCTGGAACATCTGCACAGCGATACATTCCCAGCAACATCTAAAACATACAAACACATCAGCACTTCAGAATTTAAGCAATTCATGATTCTTCAAAGAAGTAACTTCCCCGCCCCTCCAAAAAGTTAGCTCATTAGGTTTGGATTACATAGGAGGAGAAAACACACAGTGACATACACATTTGGGAAGAAAAATTCAAGTGCAACTTTGTGGCACTATCTGGAGATAGGCAAGAAGAGATTCCCATTCTAAGTAGATGGGAGGAAGTCAGTTATTGCTGCCAATTGCATAGTTGTTTTGCAAGGTAAGGGCAAAGGTAGCAAGCAACATGACAGGGGCAAAAGGGAAGCAGAGGCAAATAATCTGCAGTATTACTGGAATTCCTAATCCCAGTTGGTGGGAACTGTTGTAGCCACCAAGGACTACTTGCTCTTAGCTGGGAACATAATTTCATTTAAATTGAAAAAAGAAGTTGAAACAATACTAAAGCATTGAACTATGTTGCAAGATATAATTGAACATGTGAATTCCTATAAAATGGGATGCTCATTTCAGCCAAGCAAAAAAAAATGGGGAGAAAAGGATGGCGTCAATGAAAGCCCCAGGAACAGAAACAAAATCCACTGCTACCCTCTTTTCATTGAAATCTTACCTTGCTATCAGTCTGGTCTCCAAGTTGTACTTTGAGGAAATCAGGTGGCTTCTGTCGACCCGTGAGTGCTGCTAAATATTCTACTAAAGTCGTTTTACCACAGCCAATTGGTCCTTCCAGCAGTACAGCATTCTGGGATGCAACTGCCATAGCCAAGCTCTGCAGATAATTGTAGGTGGAGGCTACTAACACAAGAGGCTGACCGATGAACTAAGAGGGGGAAAACAAAAATAAATCAAAAACAACAGCTTTGCAAGAACATAAAGATTTAATTACAAATTAGTCAGAGTTTACCAGTAGACATGGGGTTGCAGTGCCAACTTGCTGCACCAACAATGGTCTAAGCTCAAAATTAGAAAGTATTATTTTAGAAAGTCCAGACTCAAACGTCATTGCCACGGAAGAAATTTTGATATCTTTCATGAACATTAAAATTACCTAGTTGTACAAAAATGTCAATTTACATAAATGTATATTTAAGTCCCTCTATAAGCAGGCCACAATTAAAATCAAAGTGTGGATTAGTAATCTGCAGGACTAAATAGAATTACAAGTAAAATTTACATTTTTTAATTAGTTTCTGCATGACAACTATAAAATTCTGTGCAGTACAGAACTGAAGTTTAATGTGACAATGGGAGACTAGTGGCGTACAAAAATGAGCTGTACAGTGTATAGTTTGGCTTTAGAGGGCGCTCATCTTATTTATATAGTTTGAGAGCTAAATGCAGTCAATACCTGAGCAGTGTGGAACCTCATAAAAGTGAGCTTGTTTGCAGAAAATACTTCTAATTGCTTTTTTCTTTATTAATAGGATGAGGGCGTTGCTGGCCAGGCAGCATTTATTGCCCATCCCTAATTGCCCAGAGGACAGTTAAGAATCAACCACATTGCTGTGGGTCTGGAGTCACATGTAGGCCAGACCAGGTAAGGATGGCAGTTTCCATCCCTAAAGGACATTAGTGAACCAGATGGGTTTTTCCGACAATAAATAATGGATTCATGGTAATCGTTAGATTCTTAATTACAGATTTCCATTTTTGAATTCAAATTCCTGCTTCTGCTATGGCTGAACCTGGGTCCCCAGAACATTACCTAGGTCTCTGGATTAACAGTCAAGCGACAATTCCACTGGGCCAATCCCTCCCCATTTGCATCATGGTTCTCAGCTTGAGGAACAGCTCAGCGGTATGGATGGGCAACGAGTGCTGGTCTTACCAACAATACTCGCATCAAATGAAAGAATGAAAATCTTGAAGATGACCACATAGAGCAAGACAGAACTGATGTACTGAAATGGCAGTAATGGGTAATTAAATAGTCATGGGAAAGAGGCAAATTTTCAGGATCACTTGTCCCTTCAATCTTCAAATCTAGGACAGTTAGAAAATGCAAAAGACAGATCTTTTGCAATTAAAAAGAACAGAGATTCATTAAGGATCACTCAAAAAACTAACACAGCTATTAGAAAACTGCCAAAAACGCAACTCTCCTTGTAGAATGGGGAGTTCAGAAGAAACTGCTTAAGCCAAGTGGTGAGATGTGGAACTCGGAGCAGGAGTGATTGAGGCGAATAGTATCGATACATTTAAGGAAAAGCTAGTTAAGTATGAAGGAAAATGGGTATAGACAGCTACGATGATTGATTTAGCAAGGCAAAATGGGAGGAAGCTCAGGCGGAATATAAACTGGTTGGGCTGAATGACCTGTTTCTGTGATTACATTGACAAATATACAATGTCATTCTAAAATAAACAATATTCAAAGTTGGATTTAAAAGATGAGAGAATACAACAAAACAAAAAAGGAGAAGCAAAAATGAATGAATGATCACTGGACTCTGCTAGTACGCGTCAGTACTACATTTGACTATTGACCAACAAAGCTGACTTTGAGATCCTGAATGCACACAAATAGTGGCTACTGGAATCACCAAGCCTGCAGAAAAAAAAAGTAAATTTAATAACTTGAAGATGAGCGCAGTGCCCCTCTGATAATGTTAACCATTGTTTTGTATACATCGGCATCATGAAAGATATCAAAACCATTTTCTTGAAATATACCATTCTAAAATAAACATGCAACCTGGTCTTGATGAATGAGTTGTTTCTGTGGTAACACTACTCCGCATACAGCCACAACATTCTCGGATAAATCTCCAGACATTATGTGCCCTTGTGTATATTTTAATTGTTTTGTTTTCTGCCACAGTGCAGTCTTCGAATTTGCCAGTATCAAAGCCTTCTCCACATTGAGACACAGAGCTTCTTCCAACAACCTATGAAGTAAAATACATTTTTATTTAAAAGTAGTTAACTGCAGATCACAAATCCAAGCTTCACATCAGTATGAGTATTAAATCACTAACATAAAAATGAAATTGTTCTAAATTGGAATCGTATTCTACATTGCAATGGCACTGCAAATATTTGAACCATATTTACGTTGAATGCATGTCGCAAATTCATCTATCATCCTTTGGTAGAAACACCTTCAGCATTATTTTTACCTTGATATTCTATCCTCAGAAAATCACAGATTAAACACACAGCACAGAATAAGCTACTAACTACATTATGTTCTCCCACTACATACGACAGAGAAGCTACTGTCACTCCAGATTAGCTACAAGTCTCAATGAGACCACAACTTTCATTAATCGTAGTCTGTTAAAATGGACAATTGTCCCCTTCCATCTACCACTATGGTTTGGTTTTGCAATGAATAAGCAATTTGCATCAAGGCTGCCCAACAAAAATCATTTAATATACAAATTTCAAATAAATGGTGAAACTGAAATTGTTAAGAATATTCACCCAGTAGTACAAAACTGGATAATGGCTGGCAAACAAAAAGAAATGCTGCAAAAGAGTTTTTGGATTTGCACTCATCAAGACAGAAACAAGAATACCTAGCTTAAAGGGAAGCAACAAATTTTACTACACGAAAAAGAAAGAGTGCTGATTGCTTGGCAAGACGACTCTAATTTGCTGAGACGTTGCCACATTGAACGTATCAGAACTAACGACACACGAGCTTTTTAGTTCAGAACAGGAAATTGCCTGGGCACACTGCTTTTTCCTGTAGAATGCAGGGACCTGCACATGAATATGTCGTTTCTTGCAAGAGCAAATGAATGGCATTGTGAATCTGACCCAAGATGATTGTTGGCGTAATTCTTAGCAGATATTATTCAGCATTTGCCGTCTAATAGCAGAACCATATCTAATATTAGGTGTTGTGTTGTGGGTTTTGCAAGCAGAGACTGGTTTGAGTACAGTCAGTACTCTCTCTGTTGCAAACACCTGAAGGAAGGTGTTGTTTGATACAATATGCCAGTTGTCAGGCTATACAGCGCAAGTAACTGGTATCACACACACAGAAATTCACATACCACATCACTCTATGACAAGCAGAACATTTTTTTGTCAAGATAGCACCCCACTCATGGAAACTGTCTCCTGCGTTGCTCGGCATAGTTGCAATGTAAATCAGCTAGCTTCACCTATTGCTCAAATTTGTTAGGTAGTCAAAAAATTAAAGATCCGTGCTTCAAGTGAACAGGCTAATAATCAAGCCCCGTGTTCATTAATATAAATTGGTAGCACCAATTATTACCAGCTTGTACTCCTGTGACTACATAATAACTTCAGCACAAAACAGTCTTTTGTTGAACACAGAGCTTTGGAAAGTGCATGGCTAAAAGTCAGAAAAGTCTGAGTTAACAAGACCACAAAAATTATTAGGCCAAAACTGGTGGTACAAACAACACAGCACGGCTACTTTCTGACATGGACAGGAAAAAAAAATGTCAATGACTCATCAAGTTCAAAACAAAAAGTAAAAACCTTTCAAGTAATTTTTTTTCAACTAACTCCTCAAAAAGCTTCTTATAAGAACACTTCCGGAAGACCAGTAAGGATTTGCAAATTGTTTCAAAATTAATACAAGTATGATCTACCTTCAGGCTTGTTTTTACATCTGATTTGTGGAACATGCATCTTACATGGATCTGCATTACATACAAGCTGTGGTCATTCTGCTTCCAGCTGGGTCTTGGGCACTGAAGAACCAATTTCATTACGTATATTTTTGGGTTATGTTAATTAAATACACCACTGACTGTCACACAACTAAGCATGCATCCTTCAGTTTAGTCAACTTAACACTGATGTGAGAAACTTACTGGAGTCTAAAAGTTGTCAGTTCTTCTGCAGTGAGAATTTTCTTGAAGAAATGGTTCTTTTGTTCATCATTCATGTTTGTTACAACAGCAAGACACCTAGCAGTGTACCTGAAAGAAAAGAAATATGGTTTAAGTACAGTATTCCAGGAGACAAATGCCACAGGGACCAGACAGGAATAAGGTTTATCACTTGGTGACAAGACAAAATAGTTCTGCAGACATAAGGTACAATTCCTCCTTTCACTTCAGATACAAAGCTCAACTATTGTGCAATTTAAAATCCAAAAGTACAAAATAGATTCAAATCAATTAAAAAGCCACAAAACAAAGACAGTATTTCATCAGAGGTTAAAACGCATTAAAAAGGATGCTGCAGAGATATGATTGGAGAGTGGTTATCACGTGTTTTGTTTTTGGTGAGTCAATGTAAACCACCTTCGCATTCAAGCACTTGTGTCAGAAAGTATTTGCACGGTTGCATGAGCTTCACAATTTTCCACTTCCTTACATTAGACTAGTGAGATTGCCAATTGGTGCTAAACTCAGGAAGTGGGGAGCATGTTGCGCCATGGAACCACTGTCCACCGGGAATTTCATTAAACCTCTACTGGAGCCAGCCAACAGATATGCATCCAGTTATCCTGGTTTAAATTTAAACCGCAAACATAGATGTGCAAGTCCATGTGAACAAGTCAAGTGAAGTGATTGACTTCTCAGAGTTCTCTGACATCCCCTAAGAGCAAAAAGCGACTGACTCATCTCAGAGAAGTTTAAACAAATCAATTCAGGCAAGCAGTCTCCTCTATTTCTAGGAAAACATTTTGCTTTACGTCTCTTG
>NC_063336.1:35728123-35742667 GCF_021869965.1 Rhincodon typus
GTTCCAAGTGTGCACATCATGGATAAAATGACAATGAACATTCTTCAAGAGTTACTAATGTACATCCTGAAATAACTCCACAAAAGCCAGTATCCCGTCACCAAGTCACCCTTTATTTACATGTAGAGAGTCTTTGATACTGATCCAGCTCCCTCAGAGCCAGCTCTCACAGTGAACAGTATGTCTGACACTCCTGTTTATATCTGTCAGCCAGGGCTCCCTGATTGGACCATATTTAGTTGCAATCAGGGAACTCATATTCTATGAGGCCCAGCTGGTTGACCTTGTTACAATCATTACACATCCATCATTCAATATCATCAACAATATCATCTATATCTTCTAGTCATCATGCAGTATTTTACACTATCATAGTTCCAAATAACCATGCTTCCTGCAACTAGATGGTTCAATCCCTCCGTTAATGTTTCTGCTCTGTCACATTATTGAAGCTGTCCTAATCAAAACCACAAAGGATACCCTTAGAGTATGGGGCAACTTCTGTATTCTTCTTCCTCACCTTCTCTGTAGGCTTCATCATGGCTGACCACACCCTCATCATTCAACGTCTCTCCCTAACGTCCTACTTGATTACACTACGATCCGAAGCAGAAAGACATTGAAGTCACAAAGTTGAAACAGGCAATTCAGCTCAACCGGTCCCTATTGCGCTTGATGCTTTCCTGGAACAAATCATCCTAATCAGTTTTACAGTCCCTATTCCTCAATCTTTCTCTCTCTCTCCATCATTTCTTGTCCACCCCAGTCCAACACCGGCATCTCCACATCATCATTTCTTTATTTAGCTAAGAAATCTAACTTTGAATGTTAACCCATTCGCTGCTCATTCAGAAACCCTAGTAGTAAATTCCACCAATTGCACCTCTCTGAAAGAATATCTCCTGACCTCTGGTTTAAATATTTCAAATTTAATTTGGACCCATTGCCCCTAAATATTAACATCTCAACTGTAGGAAACTGCCTGATTCTGGCAAACACATCTCATTGTTTCACAATAAAAACCAAAAGAACTGCGGATGCTGTAAATCAGGAACAAAAACAAAGTTGCTGGAAAAGCTCAGCAGGTCTGGCAGCATCTGTGGAGGAGAAAACAGAGTTAACGTTTCGGGTCCGGTGACCCTTCCTCAGAACTGATGGTGGCTGGGAAAACGTCAGTTGATATGCAGAAAATAGGGAGGTGGGTGAGGTAGGGAGTAAACGATAGGATAGAGCCCAAAGAGAGAGAAAGACAGTTGGACAGTCAAAGGAGTTGCTAACGATCAGGCTGGGAGGGTAAATAGTTGTTAATGGGGACTGTTAGTGACTAAGTTAACAACTATTCACCCTCCCAGCCTGATCGTTAGCAACTCCTTTGTCTGTCCAACTGTCTTTCTCTCTCTTTGGGCTCTATCCTATCGTTTACTCCCTACCCTACCCACCTCCCTATTTTCTGCATATAAACTGACGTTTTCCCAGCCACCATCAGTTCTGAGGAAGGGTCACCGGACCCGAAACGTTAACTCTGTTTTCTCCTCCACAGATGCTGCCAGACCTGCTGAGCTTTTCCAGCAACTTTGTTTTTGTTCCTGATTTACAGCATCCGCAGTTCTTTTGGTTTTTAAATGTACAAATAAGCTGTTTGCTGGAATCAGGCTCAATTTAGTTGAGCATCAACCAAAAATGTTGTCAGGATCAGCAACCCAATCAGTTTTGAAAACTTGTTCCGGCCATTGTTACTTGTGTAAATGTCAAAATAAATACAACCCCAGAATCAGCTGTATGATGTGTAAAAAGCTCATCTTCGGCAGTAATGAAGATTGAATCAAAGTGGCCTTTTATGTCTTGGCAATATCATAGAGGTCAATTTTAGTCTGTCCTGAGGAACCCTGTACAGATTCATTGGACCTCCGAATCCTCATTTAGCTTTTCAAAAAAAAAAAAATTTCTTTCAAAGCTACTGACTGTTTTCTTCTCCAATCTCATTTGGGCTGTCATTGTAGCATCTCGCGGCTGTTTTCTAGAGCTGAAAACCGAGTCACTTTGTCATGTAAACTTTTTTCTCAAGCCAGTATCAGAAAGCAGTATTTCTGCTTGTTCTGATCTGTCCTTGCACAAGTCCTGTTAAGAAATATGATCTTCAAGAATGTAAGTGATCAATGAAAAGATGAGCCTTTGAGCAGACATGTCAGTACCACTTACTTTTATCTTGACAGTTTCATGAAAAGTTCATTGAAAGAGAAAGAAAAGTTGAAGAGTTATTGAAAAAACTGCATGAAGTACAAATCCAGGTAATTGATGAACGTTATCATCCCATTTGTTTCATGATAATCATGAATTTGTCACAGTTTTTGCTTGTTATTTTGAAAGATGGGACAATATGGCTCGAGACAAAAGAAAACTTCAGTCACTTTCTGTGATTTTTGATCATTTTCATATTTTGAAACTCGTTGATGTTGGTCCCTTGTTCCAGCCTTCTGTGTGAGTATCTAGCTTCAGTATTCAAAGACTTTCTGGAAATCTTTCTCATCCAGTTTGAGTGCGTGGACCATATTGGGAAGAATGCATTTATTGCTTGTCACTAATTTTCCTGAGATGATGAAGGTTGGCTTTGAAATGCTTGTGAAGATAATGTTCTCACAATGGTGTTGTGTTGAGAATTCTAGGATTTTGACCCAGTTGCAATAATGGAACAATATGCATCCCAAAACAGAAGGCATTTGGCTTTGAGGTGATGATCGCATAACATAGGTGCTGTTGTCCTTAACAGTAGAGGTTTCTAGACAGTGAGTTACTGCAGTACATCATTCACATATGTGCTGTAGCACAGTAAACTGGACTCAATTACTGATGTCTTAAACCAGTAGATAAGCAATATGAAAATGTCAAATAAATATTTGATATAGTGCTAGATATGAAAAGCCCCTCCTCTGGCCCACCCCAAGACAATACAAACTCTGATTGTGCAGTTAAGCTATCGTGACTAGAAAATGAAGCTAGTTGCAACATAATGCTTAAAATAAAAGGACTTTCACAAGGATTTCCTTCATTTGTTCACGGGGTGTCACTGCTGCTGGCTGGCACTTATTGCCCTTCCCAATTGTTCAGAAGGTAATTGGATCAACCATATTGGTGTGGGTCTAGAGTCACATGTAGGCCAGACCAGGTAAGGATGAGGAAGTTTTGTTTTCGTATTGAAATGGTATACAACCTGGACAGAGCAGGTAGATAAGGAAACGCAGATTCAAACTAATACAAATTTACATTTAGGACAGATATTTCAAAGCTGTTTGTTATGTAAACAATGATCAATTTGTGGAAAAGGACTTTTTGATAAAGAACAATGGCATAAACTCTGGATGATTTAAGAAGGCCTTGAACACCACAATGGCAAGGTGGGGATCTGTGTATCTGGTTCAGTGAACTAAGAAAAACCTTCTTTGTCCATGTTGGTCTGACTAGTAGCGCACAGAAGATGATGGGAAAAGGGAACTAAGTATGCCTATGTTAAAGCAAATGGATGTCATTTTATTTACTGTCGATATGAGGCAGATTGGTATATTGTTGTGGTCTACTAGCTGTACTGTTGGACACAGTTGACATGATTCCACCACTTACAGTGCGATTATGAACTGAGCTGTAAAGTATTGTGCCCCCTTCTGTTTCTTCACAGAACTCCACCCTGTCAAATGAAAATACCCAGCTGAAGAAGAATATATCAGCTCTAATAAAAACTGCTCGTCTGGAAATTGTCCGCAAGGATGAAGAAATTAATCGGCTTAACAGAAGGTAAAATAGTGAAGGCACTGAGATCAAATAAAAAGGAAAACTGTTTGTGTGTGCTACAGATGCTTGAGCTATTACTTTTTAAACATTACAAAGTGGTTGAGTTGCCCTACGTATACTGTAGAGCAAGGGATTATCCAGAGATGTGAAAAGCAGGTGGACAAGAACAGGATGTGATAGCATAGTAGCTGAAGAAAAGAAAGAAGTGTTGCATTTTACAATCTCAGGACAACCTGAAGTGATTTGTAGCCAATTAATTACTTTTCAAGTGTAGGGACTGTTTAAAAAGGGAAAGCATGATGTAGCTCAAGCAGCAGTGCAATAATTGATAAATTTGTTTTAATGATCTTGGCTGTGAACTAGCTTTGGGCAGACTGGGAAAACGCTCTTGTTTGCATAGGGCCTGGTAAATCCACTGGCGATACTAGATATGTTTAGTCTTTGGCCACCTTCTGAATTGGAGAGGTGTTAACATTAAGTCACGTTGTCAGTTAAGAGGCAGGCACTATTTCCATTGAAGCAGTGAAGTTTGAGGAGCTTTTGTAGATATGTCCAGCATTATTTAAGGCTTTGACACCTTGAATAAGGAGAGCTTATTTTCAGTGGTCGGGCAATGAGTGTTATCAATTTAAAACCACATCAAATAGAGAGAATGTTAGGAGCACAAATATTGGAGCATTTGATGCGTTGTCACAGAAAATGATTGAAGCAGAGTTCATTGTATCTTTTAAGGGAAAATCTGATAAATATTCAAGACACGAAGGATATAGGTCTCTGAAGTGAGAGGAGATCAGAGGGATTTGTTTTATGTTATCTTAGACTAAGAGTTGGTATGAATACAATGAGCAGCCTGGTCTCATATTCTGTGAATTTATTGATTTGAAACCAACTTTAAACTGTAATATTAACAGTTCCAATTTTGCCATGGAACATTGACACCTTGGCTCAAATTCTGTTGTTATTGTGCTACAGAACCAACCTGGCAAGCCATTGAAAATGAATGACTTTGTTCCCTGTAACTTGTTATGTCAGTGAGAGCTAGGCCTACAGACGATAAACCTTTTAACACTGTGGAAACGTATGTTGTCTGCTTGGGGCAAGCTGCTTTAAATGGACTACATAATAGAGCAGGCAGGTGCATACATTTTACTAAGGGTTGTACTCAGCAAAGAAAAACATAAACTAGCAGACGCTGGCTTTTGAAGATACCCAACATTGCTACTGCAAAACTGAAAGCCAGATTTGTTTTTGCCTTTCACTTTTCACATTTCTTTGCAGTGTTGACTCTTTTCTCTAGGGTTGTCTTGTAGGCACCAGTTGCCCTCAAATCCCTTCTCAGATGGTCAGACTTCATGGTTGACTTGCTAGCTGGAATCTGCAAACAGATGCAAGCAGTAATAATTCATGAACAAGAATGAGCAATGAAATTCCACTGCTTCTACTTTGTCCATGCCCTCTGACCTGGGACATGAAGCACCTCTGGCGCTGTCACCTGTACTGCCATTAATATGCTGACACTGCAGTCCCAAATGAAACAGAGGATCTTCCTGGATTATAGGTTTAATTTACTCAGTTGATGCTAGTTTGTCATCGAGGGAAATGGTGGCAAAAGTGGCTGTGCCCATTAGCCACAATAGCCAGTAGCCTTTAAGCCATGTTCTTTTAACAACACCACCATCACATCTGCTTTGTTGCGTAGGAAGGGTAATGAGTTTCTAAATCTTAGTTTTAACTTTTTACCTATGTGTGATCATTGTCTTTCTGTTGTTCATTTTATATCGGTAATATGGAGTATTGTCTTTATAAACAGTTTCTTTTTGTTTTCAATCAGAGAGTCACTTAATTGGATTGGAAATCCAGGACTCCGTCGTTACCATAAGCAGCACCATCATCCCCCTGGGTCATTCAACGTTCCAACTACACCACAAACTGATAACAGATGTTCCAGTCCAATACTTCACTGTCCGTCCAGACCTGCACACTGCCAGCCTGCTGCTCTTTTAAACAAAGAGGGAGATTGTTTGGAAGGTGGATCACTGCGAGGTGCAAGTAAACCTTTAGAACCAAAGGCACAGTGTAATTTGAAAAACTCTCTTTCCAACTCCCAGTCAGTCCTGTGCGTGAATTCTTCTAGTAAAATTTCCCCCCACACGGATAAAGAACCAGTCCATCGAAGCAATGCAGTGATGGATAAAATGAGGCCCTCTCAGAGTGAAGAGAGAAGAAGAGTTGATAAAATAAATGGTGAACATTTGGGTAAACATACAAATATTGAAAAGTTAGACAGTTCTATCATTGAGCTTTCAAACCTTCGGAAAAAGATTAAAGGACCCAATTTTCTGGAAAAGACTGATAAAGTTGAGCAGACCTCCCTCAGTGTGAGACCACATTCTGAAATCAGAGGCTCAAGCCGTCACACTCCAGAAAAGAGGAGGCATCACTTCAATCAAGATGAGCTTCTCACCTGTTCAAAAGAGAGTCTAGAGGCAAGAGACAAGAGAACTGAAAAGGAGGAGAGGCATAAAGAGAAAGACACGAGAAGAAGTGACCCCAGAGAGAGAGAGCAGAAAACGGACCAGAGAAAAGATCAGAAATGTAATAGGGACGTTGACAAAGATAAGAAAAGAAATGACAAATTGAGAGGCCAAGCAATTGAAAAGGAAAGAGACCCAATAAAGTGCCATGATAAAACAAAAGACTATTCCAAACTGACAAGACCTGCAAGCCCTCAAAAACATTCTAGGCGAAACAGTTGCGCAGCATCGGAGCACACGATTGGAGAACGGCGAGACCAGAAAATTGAGAGGAAGAATTCAGGAAAGGAAAGAAACATTGAGGATAATGGAGATCGAAGAAATAAACATTCAAAAGTGAATGATCACGAGACATCCAAGGACAATCGCAAACACAGTAGTAAAAATGACAACAGAAGTCTAAAAAAAGACGAAATTAGAAAAGAGGAAAAGAGTAAATCTGAACATAAAGATAGAAGAAACAACAATGTTAGGCATTCTTCAAGGGATGGAGGGGATTGTGCTAAAAGAGAAAGAAAGCATAGAGATGAAAAAGACAAAACCAAGTCATCTGAGAGTCATGGAAATGTGACCGAAAGACCTTGTGCGGATCAAAAGCCCAAGAGAATAGAAGAATCAGTCTGTGATGATAATATGGCTAACTTGCTAACCGCAGATGAACAAAATTTAATAAGAAACGCTGATCCCAAGTTGCATTTTATGGAAACATTGCAGCTTACTGTTTCTCCAGTGAAAAAGCCTTCCACTATCCTTTGTGAAGTAGATGATGAAATGCAGTGCAGCCAGCTGCTCAATGAGGATGAACTGATGGAATTGGCTGAGAAAACGACATCTGGGTCTGCAGAGGCCAACTTTACTTTGGAGAAAATTTCTAACCAATCTGATGAGGCACAAGCAATGGACACAAACTGCAAATCTACTGAGTTACCTGTGGGAGGGACTGAGATACAAGCAATGGACACAAGCTGCAAATCCACTGAGTTACCCATGGCAGGAACTGAGATCCATGTTTCTCGGGACACTCCAAAACCAGTGGAACATGTAGTCGGGCAGGAGGAGCCACTTCAGGTTGAAGAGGAGGAAGAGGTTCAAGTCATGTTGGCAGAAAATGCTCCAGACCAGCCCATGGAGTATGACTGCATCGTGCATGACTCTGAAAAGTTGGCCCCAATTGTTGTAGAGACCATGGGCACCGTGGAAGTAGTCAGTGAAGCAATTTATGAAGTGACTGAAAGTGCAATGCCAGTTGTAGAAATTAAAGGTACTGATCCAGGAGAAAATGTGCAGTCAGTTGGAAATGC
This sequence comes from Rhincodon typus, assembly GCF_021869965.1. Lineage (NCBI taxonomy): Eukaryota > Metazoa > Chordata > Chondrichthyes > Orectolobiformes > Rhincodontidae > Rhincodon > Rhincodon typus. The sequence continues at coordinate 35,735,742 of NC_063336.1, forward strand.
TTCAGAAGTTGACAATGAACGTGTTGGTAGAATGAATGGAAAATCTCCATGGCCTACAGAAGCTAACAGTGTTTCTATAGATGGACCAAATGGGAGTTCACATTGTCTAATTGAACTTGATGGCGCAGTCAACAATGAGAAGATTGGATCTCTGAATGTTATTGGGAAACCTGAAGATTCAGGGCAGCCTGTGGATGTCAAGACAGCAGCTACTGAAGCATGGACTGGGAATTCAGAAGTAGGCTTCACTAGTTGTGAATTGCAGCAGCCAAATGGAAGTACTGTGGATTCTTTTTCAACTTTCAACAAAACACCTGTTAAAAACTTTTGTATAGCTGAAGACCAGGAAGAAAACTCCATTCAAAGCATTGACTTTACCTACATAGGGTGTATACCAGAACCTATCAGTCCATTAACCAGCCCCTTACGGCCTATTAGACCTTCAACATTAGAGACCGCAGGTACCCAAAAGGAAAAGGATGTTGACCACAAAGGTAAGTGTTCTTTGTGTACTTTTAATCGTTAGAAGCATTTCCTCCTTTCATACATAATTGAGGATTGGCAGGAAGGTATTTTTAACAAAATACAGACTAATGCAAATTGTTATTTTGTTCAGCTAACAATCCTGTCACTTTGTCTGAAAAGTGAAAGTTGCTAACCAGCTGTAAAACATTTGCTTTATTTATCTGATCAGTGTATAGTAGTTGTGCGGTGTGGTAAGCACATCCATTTGACTTAGACTGATTTTTTATTTTAGTCCTGTTCCTTTCCTTCTGTAATTCATTTTTCACCCTTAGAATCAGGGTGATAAGAGCATCTGGAATTGTTTTCTTTGAAGCAACAAGGCTTAAGATGTGCAGCGGTACAAGAGATTTTCATAATTTGACACCTATTGACAGTGTAGGTAGGGCTAAACTGTTTCTGCTGGTAGGTATTATTAAGTAGAGGACATAAATTTAAGACAACTGACAAAAAATAGAGAGGAGATAAGTATTTTATTTAATTTGGTGAGCTGTGATCTGAACTGCCTTGGCTGGAACACTGGTGGAAGCAAATTCGGAGATAGCCCCTTTGAAGGAGATTTGATTTAAAAATTCGAAGGAAAATTTTATTATGTAGAGAGACCTGGAGAGTGAGACTAGTGGGCAGCTTTCTCAGAAAGCCAGCAAAAGCATCGTGGTCAAATGGCTCAGAGATAGTAGGAACTGCTGATGCTGGAGTCTGAGATAACAAGGTGTGGAGCTGACTGAACACAGCAGGCCAGGCAGCATCAGAGGAGCAGGAAAACTGACGTTTTGGGTCTGGACCCTTCTTCAGAAATGGGGGAGGGAAAGGGGGCTCTGAAAGAGAGAGGGGGATGCGATGATAGAAGGCGTATAGGTGGGAGAAAAGACAGACAGGTCAAAGAGGTGGGGACGAGAAGAGGGGCTGGTCTTGGGATGAGGTCGGGGGTGGGGAGATTTTACAAGCTTCAAAATCTTCCCACCCCCCGACCTCCTCCCAAGACCAGCACCCACTCTCGTCCTCGTCCCCGCCTCCTTGACCTGGCCGTCTTTTCTCCCACCTCACTGACCAACCCCCACCCCCACTTCCTACCTATACGCACCTTTACTGGCTTTATCTCCGCCTCCTTGACCTTTCAGTCTTCTCTCCACCTATCTGCTTCACTATCCACCTTCTATCATCGCCTCCCCTCTCTCTATTTATTTCAGAGCCCCCTTCCCCTCCCCCATTTCTGAAGAAGGGTCCAGACCCGAAACTTGTCAGCTTTCCTGCTCCTCTGCTGCCTGGCCTGCTGTGTTCATCCAGCTCCACACCTTATGGTCAAACGGCTGCCTTCATTGCTGTACAAACCTAGGGTTAACGGCATTCAATATATTCACAAGGGGCATAGAAATCACCATTAGGCAGTGAAAAGGAAGAATAGAACACAGATACAAGATTAAAGTAAGTTGCAAGGGATTTTTAAAGGCCTGGAAGAAGTAAGAATAAAGGGTCCGTTGGGGCATTGGAGTGTTGAGGACTGAACCTGTGAAAGTGAGACTGAGGCGTTGTAAATATTTTGAAATGTGTTTATCAAAAGTCTGTAAGGAGATGAAACGCAAATATGAGAACCATAGAAATTAGACTCATTAAGCTGTACTCCGTGGATAAGTCACTCAGCTGTTATGGTATGCTCTTCAGGTCATTGAAAGAAGCCAGACCATGGAGGCAGTCAGTGAATCAGTTTATGAACTGACCGAAAGTGCAATGCTAATTGTAGAAATTGAAGGCACTGACCCAGCAGAAGATGTGCAATCCTTAGGAAATGCTTAAGAAATTGACAATGAAAGTGTTGGCAGAATGTTTGGAAGAATCTCCATGGCCAAAAAGCTGACTGCGTTTCTGTAGATGGACGAAGTGGGAGTTCAGACTGTGTAATTGAACTTGATCATGATAGAACCAACATAGCATTACATTAATTTTTCAGTCATCTTTAAGTATGCAAGTATTGCCGTGAGATTGAGGAAAAACTAACGTATCAAGTTTTCTCAATAAGAGGATAAACTGGATAACCAAAGATAGATGTGGTCCAAAGCCAATTGTGGAAAGACACTTGAATTCCATAATTTGAGATCAGACAAGTAAGTATTAACTAAAACATTTATTAATGACGGACAAATATTTGAAACTGGGATGAGTGCAGAATGATTGAATTAATATTAGATTATTCTAACAAGCCTCCATTATAGTTAAAACAGATTGAAGGGTGGCTTTTGCCTCGATAGCATTGTAAAAATGTGATTTTAAAAGGTTGATTTGAGATTTTTTTCACACTTCGTTCCGTCACTTCCTCCCCAAAAGATCCTTTTTTTTTTGAAACAACATGCTGGAGGGATCAACACTCTCTATTGGACTGAGAGCTGGTCATGTAAATTGGAATTTTACCTGTCTTGCTACATTATTGACTTTGTGACTAGATTTTCCTTCAAGTTCCGAAAGTGATGTCTGTAATGTGAACTGCACCACGAACAAGTTCTTCTAGAAGCCGTGTGAGGTTATTTTGTAACTTGCTTCATTCTCTTGCACCGCCAACCCAACTGCTTTGTCCGCCTCCTTCTCAACAGCACTGTCCCAGGGATCTAGTCAAATATTAACACATGCCCAGAAAAGCATCTTTCTTAACTTTCAAAGAGGCACATATCAATTATCTTAAAGGAAACAAGGTTATGAATGACAATATTTTTGCAGCTATTTACATGAAGTCAACCACTACAGAAAACTGTGCTTGGATTTCTGAAATTCCGTATGGATCTGAAAGTCCTCATCTGACCATCTCTCCTGGAATGATACTAGTTCAGCTAATTTTGAAAAGCTTGAGTAATTTACCCCATGCATGTCTAAGTGTGATTTATGCATGCTTAAAATTTGGTGCAATTTTAATTGAATTTCTTAACTGTTCCTACCATCAAATGCTAGATTGTTATTTAAAGTTAGCATGATGTGAATTGTTCATTTTCGTGACATGGTGAAAAGGGTTTTCTGTATTCTACTTCATTTGAGTGTGGATCAGTGCAAGAGATGTTCAAATTATTTTTGAATTATGAATTCTATTTAATTTCTTTGCACATTTGTCCTCATTTAGATTCTGCCCTGAAATTCCAAGGTAATTGTTCTTCAAGAAATTGCACTCGAGAGTTGAATAAAGAAAATCAGGAACCATTGTGCAAGACAGGAGAAAAGGTATTGGGGATTTTGTTAGAGAATTCTTTTTCAGAAGAAATAGAAGAAGGAGAGATTGTGAGTGATGAGGAGGCATCTGTACCTGAAGTGCAGAAAGCAGTGAGTAACATGCAGATGGAGAAAGAGAGCAACAAAGAGAAGCATAATCCATGTAAAGGCAAACCCAAAGAAGAAGCAAGATTGGTAAATCCTGAAGTGTCTACTCTAAACTGCTCTGAGACAATGACTAAAATAAAGAGCAGTAAAAAGCAAAGGAAATCAGAAAAGGTGACTTCAGACCAAAATGCTGATGTGGAAATTCTCAACCCCAGTTCCGTGGAAAGAGATCAGATTAAGTCATCAGTCTCAAATTTGATGGGAGCCTTAATGGTTGCTCGCAAGACCATCCGTAAAAAATACATGAAGCTGCATAAACAGTTTGAAATCCACAAGTTTCAGCGGATAGTTGAAATTGCTTCTGCCGACTTCATCTCTGTTGTTAAAAGGTCCAATTTTCCAAAATCCAGACGGCCATTAAAGGCCTCAATCTGTGCAGAAATTGAAAGCATCCTATTGCAAGCCAAGTGCAATGGGATTGTAAATAGTATTTTCTCACAGCAGGCCCCAAACATGAAAGAAAAACTGTGGCTGTTTGTGGACCAGCAATTTGATTTTATGTTTGGAAAGGTGCGTGAGATGTTTATCTCTTGTGAGAGTATAAGTCTAGAATTGGCCTTAGAGGAGAAAAGGGAAAATGAGAAGTTGAACAAAAAACAGAAGAAAAATACAGTGGTTAAACAGTTCAAGGACAAATTTAACAAATTACCAAAGTTGAAGGGATCCCCCCCTTCTTCAAGGCCATCGTTGACAAATAACTCGTCAAGCAAAAAAAACTCTGGTAAAAATAAACCAGCCAATCTTGACAAGAAACTGAAAGGAACTCCGGTATTAAACAAACATTCAAAGAAGAGTGCAGTATGTTCAGCTAATGGTATCCCCAAGGAAGAAGACCCTAGCACAAAAGGCAAACATGAACTGTCAGTGAATCAGGTGAATTCGATCGATCCACCAACCAATTCCAACACTGTGAAAGATTGCCATGATAAAACTGAACTTGGCATTCTAACTGAACAACAGGCCTCCACTCTCACATTTAACCTGGTAAGTGATGCACAAATGGGTGAGATATTCAAGTGTTTATTACAGGGCTCAGACCTCCTGGACCAAGGGATTACAACATTGGAATGTAATTCCTGGCCTGTCCCAGAAAAGGTACGGCCTGACATCGGAGCACAGATTTTGAGTAATGATTCCAATTCTGAGAAACCTCCACCTGTGTCCCAGCTGGATGCTGCTACTTGGCCTCCTGTTACACCAAACACACATGCAGTCGGGTTAAGACCACCACTTGATCTAGACATTCTAGATGAAAGTTGCATGCTGGAAATTCCAGATAAGGTGATGCAAACCAAAGATTCTGCGATCAGTCCACATGAAGATTCAAATAGCCAAAAGATAATTGAAAGTAGCTCAGTTCAGCAAGCACGTTCCTCTGTTTCCTCTATTCTTGTGGAGGATCTGGCGGTTTCTCTTACCGTCCCCTCACCTCTGAAATCAGATGGGCAGATCAGCTTCTTAACATCTCAAAATGGGGAATCTTTGCATGAGGGAGTAAGTAAAGCAATTTTGACTGCACATTACAGTGAAAGTGCTCTTCTCGATGAAGAGGATGCGTCAGAGCAAGATATTCACTTAGCATTGGACTCGGATAATTCAAGCAGCCAATCAAGCAATTCTTCAATGTGGAACAAACAGACTTCAGCCTCCCCTTGTCAGTATCATCTCCATCCCCCAATGCAGGCAGTTGTAATGGAAAAATCAAACGATCATTTCATTGTTAAGATTAGATGCAGGCCCCCTGGCAGCAAATCTACTCGGCAAAGCTCACCTGTGGCAGCAGAAGAGAACTTGGGATTTGAGCTGGAACCAAACAATGACCTTGGCACAGAGACGGTCAGTAAGACCGCAGCGTCCTGCAGCAGTGGGGGTGAAGTGCTTGGTCAGGATCGGACACTGCTGGAATCGAGTCATGATCAGTCTTTAACTGTAAGACGTCCAGAAGATAACAGCAAAAAGTTGGGAATAGATGCAGACGTAAAACTGCCTCATTCTGAGGAGGATCGACCATCAATCGAAAAGCACATAAATGTGGAGCCTTCACTCAAAACTCCCAGTGACAATGATGAGGGTGTCCTATTGACCGCGGCAACGTGTACAGAAACTGTTTCCGACCGTGGTGCTTTGAGTAGCAGGAAGAGGAAGTGTAATGTGAAAGCAGATTCCACTGTGAAAAGACCACGAAAAGAGAATGAGCTTTTTAAAAGCACCAAGAGCAAAGACAAAGAAAGCAAACGCAAACAAACATCCTCATCTTCAGCTAAGAAAGCTTTCACCAGTAAAACAGTAGTCACTTCTTCAAAGAAAGCAATGGGAAGTCCTTCCCAGTCTACAGCCAAGTCACCACCAACCAGTCTTCCCGCTAAAAATATCATCAAGAGGAATGGTGAAGTTGTGGTAACGTGGACCAGGTAAGAATACTGTCAATTTGTAGACATTAAAAATTTGCTGTCATCAGATCCATTGTTAATAGCACCTCTTTGATACAATTGCAAATGTTCACTGTTGTGAATCCCTTATACTTGTGTGTAAGGTGCATTTTGTTTATAACCACAAAGCCTTGGTGAGTGGACGCAATCCATGTTGCAGAATGGCCGATGTCAAGGAGGATGGCAGAGGTAATGTCACTCCTCAAGAATCTTGCCTGAGGGCCCTTCCTACTGCATTGTAACTAAACTCTGTCTCTAGGCTTCCCCTTCTGGTTCCCATTTTGCATTTTAACACCCCTTGATCTAGAGCATAGTAACAGCGTTGTGGTTTGTTGTTCCGCAGACGTTTCATTACCCTGCTGGGTAACATCAGTGCAGCCTGTGATTCATCGGAGCATTGGAGGGGGAAAAGAGTACGCAAGATGGCATAAAATAAGGGCCATGATATGGAGGTGCTGATATTGGACTGGGGTGGACAAAGTCAGAAGTCACGTGACACCAGGTTATAGTCCAAGAGCAAAAACAAAGTTGCTGGAAAAGCTCAGCAGGTCTGGCAGCATCTGTGAAGGAGAAAACAGAGTTAACGTTTCGGGTCCAGCGACCCTTCCTCAGAACTGA
>NC_063336.1:35743167-35767269 GCF_021869965.1 Rhincodon typus
TACATATGTAAAGATCATGTTCTCATGTGAAAGGCCAAATTGCTCTCTGAAACTCTTTATACTTTTACAACGTACATGACTGAAAAGCTCCCACATTTCCTGAACTGGGCTTAGTTTCCAATTATTTGGATAGTCAATGCAAACTGATTAATTTAACCAGGTTTTTAATGCAGCTAAGTTGAATTTTACAAAGTATATATAACAAACAGTAGTAGCTTTAAAAAAAAAAAAGGGCTAGGATATCTTGCCTAAGCACACTCACATTTTATTTAGTAATCCAAACCGTTTGATAATTTATATCACAAGGGGTTAATATGTGTAGTTAGCTATTATAAAGTGTTTTATTTATTATTGTCACATGTATCAACATACATACCAGCGGACCAACGTATCATGGCTTCTCAACAATGGAATGCATACACTCCAATCCCATAATTTACCGAACATTATCCAGTTTTCCTTCAAAAGTCTATATGCTGCACTCATGAGGTCTCGGAGTTTCATGCGTTTCCGTCCATATCGGACTGCACTGGAATCTGAACTCTCCAAAAACAGCCTCTGGAATACTGGTGGAGAATCCTTAAAGTATCTCAATGCAAACCTTCAAGATAGAAAACAGAATAAAGGAGTTATCAATAAGAATCACCAATCTGCTATTACAGGGGAATAAAATGGCCCTGCATTCTCTGAAATGCCCCTAAATATTTCCAACAGTGAGCCACTCTAGAACCACCAAAACAAAGCTTGGAAATCTTGCTCCTGCAAAGTCAAACCTTTGCATCATGTCGACCCTACAGTCCATAAACAAGAAAGGTCAGCATTATCTCCTGGCAATGCCGATGATTATCGCAGGGGGGCTGGTCATCAGCACAGATTTTTTACCTTTGCGTGAGCTTAAAATTTGCTCAGATCCTGCTGCAGCAGCTGAACATGGTTGGGCTGAGGACACTACCCCATGGAACTCCTGCAGTTCAGGTGGCATCCAACAATTATAACCATCCTCCCTTTCTGCTACGCATGACATCAGTCATGGGAGTTTCTCACCAATTCCCACTCCCTGCCCCTCCCAAAAAAGTGAATACCAGCGAGCAGACTATTACTGAGTAGGTGCCACTTGATAGTGCTGTCAATTACCGTGTCCATTCTTGCCGATGAAGCGTATTTGGTTGATTTAGCACTGTCCTTTTTCTCCACAAATGGTTATGCTCCGATGCTTTTACTTATTGTCAGGTAGGGGCCAGATTAATGAGAAGTCCCAGGTAGCTTGGACCACACCTTCAGCACCACAGCTGGCTTGTTGTAATGGTCAACAGCCTTCAGTATAGTCAGCGTGACTCAGCTGCCTCTTGATATCACGTAAGTGAATTGAATTGGCTGAAGACTGGCTTCTGCAAAGGTGGGCAACTCCGGAGACAACCTAGATGGGTCATCTAAGATGGAAGAAAATGCTTCACCTTGTCTTTATACTGATGTGCTAGGTGTCACCATCAATGGGAATGGAGACTGTTTATGGAGCTTGCTTCTTTAATTTTATATGGTTGCAGCAGTTCAGGATGGCACACCGCCAACTTCTCAAGGGCATTTAGGGAAGGGTAATAAATCTGGCCTTTTGATAGTGAAACCCAAATCACAAGTATTAATCTTTAAAAACCCAAATCATTATGGGTACAAGCAAACCCTACATTTGTTGGTTCATTACTGACCACTTGTTCTTCTTTGGACTCACCTCATTCCAACCAACAGTCATTTCAATCCAGGGTTCAAAATGAAGTACCATAAAGTGGCAGGGGCCCACACAATTCCCATTCACTCAGTACAAGAAGAAAGGGAAATTTTGAGAAAAGAAGTTAATTGTTCATTGACCAAAGACTACCTCCCTCAAATTCTTTTTGCTACAATACAGCTATTTACATGCTAAAAAAATGCATGATTCAATTCTATCCAACAGCAACCAAAACATCGAGTGTTTTCAAGTTCCAATGTTTACAACTTACGAAATGACATCAGGGCTGATATCAATAAGCTTGCTCATTGCCACACACAGCCTCTCATGTAAATCATGGTTGAATACGGCTCCTTTAATTGACCGAACATTGCGCTCAAGAAGGTCCAATAGCAAAGGCCTGAGGTGGCGCCCAATTAGCAGCGTGCAATCTTTATCCAGCAGAAGTTGAGCTAAGATGCTAAGGATACACTGCCGATCCTGCTCGTTCCAAATCTGGATTGATGGGGAAAGAAAAACACAATCACATGATGTAGATTTAAATATCACCTACAATATTTGATCAGCAACACTTTTGTTGATGGTAATTTTGAAAAGATCATCCACCTATTCAACATACCTCGAATACATTTTTTGCCTCAGCTCACAACCCTGCAAGTGAATGCCACTGCTTCTAAAACAAGTTTATCTTCTTCTCTATTCCAAATATTACACCCATAACCCTTCATTTAAGAATTCCAAACTATTGCTTTTCTCCTGTCAGAATGTTAAACTTTGACTATATCATCACGTTAGAATACAGATTACAAGAGAGCTACAATTTTTAAACCCTTCTTCATATTTGAAAGATAAATTTGTACTTCCTTATCATGGTGAATCTGTTTTATACCCTTTAAATTCTTAATAAAATAGAATCCATTATCCATAGGTTATGGTCTTACAATTTTACAGAATTGTTATTGCAGATTTTAAATCTGAATGATATAAGAGATCAGGCCAAGAATTTGACTAAATTTCTTTGTTTAAAAATGGCCTCCATGTCGTCAATGGCCCACGAAGTTGATATATAAAATACCTTAATGACAAAACCATACTAATTGCCCTTCAACCCCCAGGTATCAGGAAAGAAAACAAATTTAACATTGGCAGCAGTCTCCTCCAAGTGATATTGATGCCTGTTCTATGCCTTCCCTTTAGACCAACTGGTACCAAGAGATCATGAATGGTTGAAACTCCACTTCCATCAAATCTCATTCTTCAACACAGTAACACCAGACTAAATATCCTTTTCCATTCTCCTCAGCATTCTTCCAAACACCTGCCAGGGGGCAAATACCAAGACTAGATACAACAGTAAGGGAATTAGCGATCCTTCATGTAATTAGTCATTGTCTACAGAGCACCAAAGGCATCCAGCTTTGTTTGAAACACAGCTGAGTATACTATAGCTTGAGGGATAGTATGCGACAAGAATGGGACAAGGTAAGCAGGTAGGCCTTCATGAGCTAGCACAGCCAGAACCAGCATTGCTGACATAACTCTGCATTCTAGCCATTTAATCAACACCCAAGAGGTTGGAGATAATGTGTTTAATAAAGTATCACAGAACAAGCTTGTCCTTGAAGTTTGTCATTTCTGCACAGACAACACCCCCCCCTCCCCAATTCATCATTGCACCAAAGAGCATAACCTCATATTTTACCACAACACATTTTATTTGCCAGGTTTTGCCCACTCACTTAACCTGTCTGTATCCCTATGTAGACTGTGTCATCTTCATCACTTGTCTTCTCACCTACTTTTGTACTATCTGCAAATTTGGTGGTAGTACATTCACACCCCTTATTGAAGTAATTAATATACAAGCATAATTGCAGCCTCAGGACTAATCCTTGCGGTATCTCATTAGTTGCAGGTCCTGAAAAAGGGAAGATTTCCATCCACTTTACCTGACAAAGGAGCAGCACACCAAAGGCTTGTGATTTCAAATAAACCTATTGGACAATTACCTGGTGTTGTGTGATTTCTGATTTTGTCAACCCCAGTCCAACACCAGCACCTCTACATCCTGGCTTCTAACATCTACTAACTATATTAACATACTACTTCCAACACCATAGGTTCTCATCCTGTGAAGTAACCTTGTTTAGCATATTATCAAATGCATTTTGGAAACCCAAACACATCCACTGATTCCTTTTTATCTATCCTGCTGGTTACCTCCTCTACATATTTGAATTAATTTGTCTGGCATCATTTACTTCACTGTTCATGCTGCTTGATTATATTATGCAAATCTAAATGTTGTGCTATTACATTCTTTATAATTGAATCTCACATTTCTCCAATAATAGGTATTAAGCTAACTAAACTTTAGCTACCAATTTGTCTTCTTCCATTCCAAATGAAGATGTTACAATGACAGTTTTCTAATCCTCTGGGACTTTTTCAGATGCTAAGGATTCTTGGAAGACTACTGGCAATGTATCTATTACCATCTCTGTAGCTCCTTCTTTTAACATCCTCAGGTGCAACTCACCAAGCGCAAGGAGCTTACTGGCCTTGAAACCTAATAGTTTCCGGACCACTTTTTCTCCAGTAACAATTACTATGTTTGTTTACTCAGTTTTATCCTGATTATTTAGTACTCTTGGATTGCTTTTAATGCCTTGTAATGTGAAGGCTGCCATAAAAAGCTACATAGTCATGTAATTTTCACAGAATTCAGGCATCAGTAGAAAGCACTGGCATAATAAAAACAGAACTCAACTCAGACATTAAGCAGCAATCCTGACTCTGGAGACAACATCGCAGGTTAAATGACTAAAATTACTGGACAAGGCCAATAATCCAATCTGAGTGACAACTTTGGTATGCCTCCCGGAGCATCCAAATAAATTGCAGCTAAGTGGTCAAGACACAGTACTGCTGTCTTCATTGTGACAGTTCATTTGGAAACCATTTTTCTAAATATTAAAATCAACTGCAATCGACCTATTGCAACACGATCTGACTGAACTCTTACCAGGTTTGTGAAGGCATTGACTGTGAAAAAACTGAGAGGTTAAGAGAAGCTGGGAGCGGGGGGGAACAGATGAAGGTCCTATGCCCGTTCCCAAAGTCTATCACATAACGCACCAGCCCTGGGGCCAAGCTCGGATTCACTCAATTAGTCACTCACCTGTTTGGTCAAGTATTTGTTCAACTCGGTGCCGCTCTTGTCGTTTAACTTGGCGATCAGTGCAAGAGAAGAGAACTGAAACTCCAGGTCCTCCATCGTGGCAGCGACCCTGAAGCAGGGTTTCAGGGTGAGGTCTGCGGCTGAATGCTGAGGAAAGTTACCCAACCACCAGCAGCATGTTCCACAAACAGCTCCTCTTCCAGCTCCAAACTATAAGACAGTCACACGTGGAAGAGACTGAGCAGAATACTTCCGGGGCACATGCACATTTAAAACTGAAAAACCTCCCCCAAAGCAGTTTCCACACACTTAACTGCCTCCGGTAGCACTGATTGGTACAATGAGCCTTGCAAATTATATCACCCAAACAAACCATTTTTAAGCCTGCAACACCTTCAGACTTACAATTGTGCAGCACTTTTTAAAGCTGCAGACCTCGTTTTATGTTAGCGTCTTTTATTTTGTATTGCGCATTGCAAACTGTAAAGAAAGACTCAATTCATTGCCAATTGCTGGAAACATCATCCACAAGGAAATCTTCCTTTTCTTTATAAAAGTATTTTAGTATTTGTACCGTTTTTAACAAAAAATACAGAATAAAATTATGGAAATGCAAATCATTGTTAAGCTGAAACAGTCACAACAGAACTAAGTGCACGATCAAAATAGAAAGTGGCAGTAATAGAGGCGCTCAATGGGCAAGGTATTGGAATATTACATCGCGAATGATAAGACGGAAAAGCAGGAAGTTTTGCAATAAGCCTGTGTTGTTGCTTTATCCATCATACAAATACCAATCAAAGAACTACTGTGGCTACTGGTGCAGACCAGATGATGGGAATCCCGCAACGATTTCTGCACTTCCTGTCTCCCAGATGTCCACCAACAAGACGCAAGTCAGGAGTGTGATGGAATTCTCTTCAGTTTTCAGGATAAGTGCAGCTCCAACAACACTCAAGCAGTAGTTCAATACCTTACAGAGCATTGCACCACTATCAGCATTCTTTCTCCCAAAGCACTCCATCCCCACATCATTGCATTAATGCTGTCCCCTCCACACCACACTTCTGATAGAGAGAGATTCGTCGAGACTCAAAACGTTAGCTTGCTCTCTTTCCACCGATGCTGCTTGACCCGCTGTGATTTCCAGCATTTTTTGTTTTCAAAGCAGCCTGCTTGCTTGGTACCACATTCAATATGCATCTCCTTCAGCATCACAGTTGCAGCAATGTGTACCATTACAAGATGCACTGCAATAACTCACCAAGGCTGTCCTGACAATTGCTTCCAAAACCCGTACCCTCTACCATCTAGAAGGATAAAACAACAGATGTATAGGAACACCACCACCTGCAAGTTCCCCTTTCTGCCACTCACCATCCTGACTCTTTCAATGTCACACACTCAGAATCCTGGAACTCCCTTCCCAAGAGTGCTGTGGATGGACTTCAGTGGCTCAAGAAAGCAACTTTGAACAGCTTCATGACAGCAATTAGGGATGAGCAATACATATTGGCCTTGACAGTGACACTCAGGTCCTGTAAATAAATCAAAAATATCTCCTATTCTGAAAATACGAACATGGAAGGATTTGGTATTGCAAAAAAAAAGTTATAACCTATTAATTGTTTGTTCAGTCAAACCTAGTGTAATGTAAGTGGTTAGTGGGATCTTCAAATGGCAAGAGATATAAGATTGAAGCAATTAAAGACATGCTGCACGATTCATTTGCGGAAATTCACCTACTTCATATCCTTGATCAAAGATCTGAAATGGGAATCACTACAGCAGAGGAGGGGGAAGAAAAGACTGACCACATTCTATGAAAGGTGGAATAGAATGGTGGAAAACAGCAGAAACATGCGCCTGCTGTCTTCCAGCAATGGCAAGGCATGTGGTAGCCATCAATACAAACATCAAAAACTATTTGTTTCCAAGACAATGCTTCAACAATTTTTCTTTCCAAGGACAATCTCACAGTGGAACAAGCCATGAAAGGAGATAATCACAGCCCCACCACTCAAAATTTACATGACCCCGAAACTAGCAAAACTTGAGAATGGTGAACACTGGTCCGACTGGTTTTGTATATCTAAGGAAAGTTGTTTTCAACTGGTCCACCGCAACAAGGTGAGAAGTGTGCCATCAAACTTTCTTTATTTGGTGACACTAACTGCCCCTATCGTGGATGGGGGAAGCAGCGCCCAGCATCTGATTAGTGAAAGGCACTGTCACTCAATGTGCTGGTCATTAAGGCTGTACCAGAGTGAAGCCAAGAACATGGTGAGTGCAGGAACTGCAGCTCCCTTTCTTGGAGCAGAGTCCGGGGGAGAGGAGTTCAACTCACTGCCTTACGCAAGCCCTACGCAGTGGGGGGACTGCTGCTACTGCTAGTGACTGAGCTTCCTCTATGTGACTGGGCCATGAGGTGACTTCAGCAAGATGGCTGTGTGTTGTGAGATGTAGCTGAATGGCTGGTGGTCAGCTATGAAGAGTGGGTGTGCCATGGAATTGTTTGTCTCACTGAAGTGTGCCTTGATACTGAAAACGTTGGGACCAACTGTTTCAGAGTGTATGACCAGCACATTCATTTCCAAGTGTCTTTTTACTAGTTTATCCCTCTAAGCTATCTTTAGACTACTTCCGTTTACAATGAAAGTCACTGAATGTTCAAAATTCAGGGTCCAAGAATTGAAATGACATTCTTGCTAAACCATGGAGAAGGCAAAATGGGAGAGAATCTGTGTGGAAGCCACATGCCCTTTTCATAAGATCACATGGTGTAGAGCAGAAGCATGCAATTCTACACATTAAGTTTGTTCAATCTTTTAGTCAGTTTGTGGCTGATCTGATAAGCCTCAAATCCATTTTACTGCCTTATTCTAGTAGCACTTGATAAATTTACTGCTTAAAAACAATCTTAGCCTTGAATATACCTAGCCTCTACAGCCTCCTCTGGTAAAGATTTCTGCAGATTCACTTCCTTCTAAGAAATTCCTCCACATCAACAACCTCGCAGCATCTACCCTGTCAAGCCCCTTAAGAATCTTGTATATTTAAATAAGGTTGCCTCTCATTCATCTAAACGCCACGAGTACAAGCCCAATCTACTCCAACTGCTCCTCATAAGAATATCCTTCCATACCCAAGATCAACCTAGTGAATCTTCTGTGGACTGCTTTCAATGCCAGTGTATCTTTTCTTGGAGGAGGAGAGCAAAACTGTTTGCAGTATTCTAAGTGTTATGTAACTACTGCCTTGTACAGTTTTTGCAAAACTTTACTATTTTTATACTCCATTCCCTTTATAATAAAAGTCACTGCAATTACGACAGCTTTCCAATTTCTCATACAATCTTGCCCTTACTCATTTGCTGTTGGTGGAGGCCAGGTGAAATTGAGTGAGAATGTAAATGATACATTTTGCTTCAACAATCTTGATAAGACACTATAAACTAGGGGTGTTATTCTAAAGGACGTGCAGGAACAGAGAGACCAAGCTATGCATGAATCATTAAAGGTGGCAAGACAGATGGAGAGCAATGAATAAAGCGTATATCAGACACTGGTTAGACTTAAGCTGGAAAGTTGTGTATAGTTCTCGGCCCGATACTTTAGAAAAGATAATAAATAGATGGTAGGTCCGGCCCAGCTTCGGATTCCTTGTGGCAGCTTTGGTGTTGGGTTTCCTTGATCTCAGGCGTCCTGGAGGTATGAATTGAACTAAGATGGACTTTGTCTTAAATTTTTCTTTTTTTACATTAAAATGGTGTTAGAGTATGGAGACTTAAACACTTTTCACTTTTGAAAAATACAAGTGACAATAAATTAATATTCTATTCTATCCTAAGAAATTAACAAGAATAGTTTCAGGGATAAGGATCTTCAATACTGGGATAAGACTGAAGAAGATGAAACGGCCTTGGAGAGGAGAAGACTAAGAAGAGATTTGATAGAAGTTTTCAAAATCATGAGGAGTCTAGACAGAGTAGATGGTGAGAAACTGTTCTCATTGATAAACGGATCAAGAACCAGCAGTCATAAATTTGAAGAAAAAACAAATGTGAGATAAGGAAAAAAAACTTCTTTACACAGCAAGTAGCTATGATCTTGAATGTGCTGCCTGGAGATGTGGTGGAAGATAATTTTAAATAGAAACAATGTTCAAGGTTACTGGAAGAGGCAAGAAATTGGCACTAATTCAAAACGCTCAGAGAGCCAGTGCAGACACAATTTTCAACAAACGCATCTAAATACATAAAACTGTGGCTAATTTTAGGGTCTTAATGGGCATCGAGACAGAGCAACGTTTCAATTCAAATTAAAATATAGCTCTTGCACCTCGCGCGTGACAACTGATAAAGCTTCAGTTTGAAGCGATTCTGCTAACGGCCTCCCTCCCTTCTCTCTCCAATCCGGGACATTGCTGCTGCCTGTGCAAGGCCTGGGTAACAGTTCGCTTGCAGCGGTACGAGCAGCCTGGAGATGTCGCTGCCGTCGGAGGGCTGGGTGCTCCGCTGTGTTGGTGGGGGGTTGTGGGAAGAGGGCGGGCAAAAGAGGTGGACGGAGGCCCGGGGCGGAAAGTGGAAGGCGCGCGGGCAGCCTCGCTCTCATCTCCCGGGCCAGAGGGGTGCGAGGCTGAGTGACAGGCGGCTGAGAGCGAGCTGGGGCCCGGGAGCAGAGAGAAGGACGGTCCGGGACAGGAGGCTGGCACTGGCAACCTCGACAGACCGCGGTAAGGAAAAAAAACTCCGACCCTCTATTTATTTACTGTCGGAACATGTGTGTGTTTGGTTGTGGCCCGAATGTATGAGAAAAATAACAAACTCCTAGAGAACCAGTACTTCCCACCCCCATCCCCCAGCACTAGTGCATCCCTGTGTTGTACTGTGCGTGTTCCTTCTCTAATATATATCCTCAGTTTGAGGGCTGTTCACTCCATAACTGCAACATGGATAAATCAAAACTTTGCGTTTGTGTTTTCTTCGGGTTCTGTGTATTTGCCGTGCTCACTGAGTGGGTTTTCCTGGGCTGTAGTTGGATTTGTATTTTTTTTTGTCACCTATCTCCTCTCGGCATTTAGGTCTACGCTTTAAGTCCAATGTTGGCCTTTCACCCTCCTCCTCGGGTATGTGCAGCCAAGCTCCAGAAGCTCCGACAGTTAATGTTCAGCAGCAGGAACCGTAAACTGATTTTTAACTCCTTGGTGCGATGTTTGTTCTGAGTGGCAAAATGGCACAGAAAGGAAATCATACCATGGAGATCTAGGCTCTTCCATGTTTGCACAGCTCAATGCCCATCTGCTGCACCAAGCTCTTGTCTACTGAGACATCTGGAAAATGACCACAATACCTTGTAGTGTAGTGATAGAAGGGCACCTTTTCAAAGTGTGGCCAATAAATGATGATTGTTCTTCGTAATCTGTGTTGTTATCACAATGTGAGGATACTGACTGTTTAGTAGAGGGCATGTAGAAGTGTTTACAGTTGTGTGTGTGAGTTTGGAGGTTGGAGTGTACAGCTCATGGGGTTTGAACCATTGAACATTCCAAGTACATTAAATCTGAATACTCTTTATGATATTGTTCTACATAATCAGTACAAGCTCAGCAGAGGAATAATGATTGTGCAGTTAAGTTTAAAGGATGGGAGTTTAACAAGTGACTTAAAAAGTAAATTTTTTTGTGCTAGTTAGCAATGCCAAGAACCGGATGGATTGTTTTCAGCAAAACACATGTTTGAGGGGTATAAATGAGTATTCTTTGCTCACAAAAACAGAAATTGCTGAAAAAGCTCAGCAAATCTGGCAACATCTGTGAAGAAAAATCAGAGATATCGTTTCGGGACTGGTGACCCTTTCTCAGACTCTGATTTCTCTTCACAGATGCTGCCAGAGCTGCTGAGCTTTTGGAGCAATTTCTGTTTTTGTTTCTGATTTACAGCATCTGCAGTTCTTTCAGAATTCATTGAGTATTACATGTTATTTATTGATCTTGGTGCCAATCTTCTGGGCACTGTGTAACTAAGAGGCATGAACAAAAGCTGAAAAAGTGTTCACATTTAACTTATACTCACCATCCTCTGCATTGTACTCTGCATATGAAGCATGATGTCTGGATATGCACTTGGGTGGATAAGTAATTCAAGCGGGACCTGGGTAAATGTTTACTCTGAAATTTAAATTGCTTAAACAACAATTCTAAGCATTGAAGCAAAGTGAATATACCATAGTAGTCTTATCTGAATATCACTGTCACTTGAGGAGGGTTTGGATGGGCTTAGCAGGTAGGCAAGAACATGGCAGATCAAATACAAAATGTGAGGTTATCCACTTTAATAGGAGGAGCGTATGTGCAGTGTATTTCTTATATGGTAAGAGGTTGAAAAGTGTAGATATACAAAGAGATCTGGCTGTCATTGTTGATGAGTCACTGAAGGCTAATATGCAAGTCCAGCAAGGTGTTGGAAAGGCTAATGGAACGTTAGCCTCTATCATGAGGTTTTGAGGACAGGAGTAGTGAAATCTTACTGTGTGTAAGAGCTTGGTTAGATTAGACTTGGAGTACCATGTTTAAGTTTATTGTCTTTACCTCAGAAAAGATAATTGCCATAGAGGGATTGCAACAGAGGTTTAATCGGCTTGTTCTCAGGATGGCTAGACTGTCTTGTGAAGAGAGATTGGGCAAAATGGGCCTGTATTGTTTACAGTTTTGAAGAATGCAAGGTGATCTCATTGAAATACAAAACATTTAATGTGTTACGCTGGGTAGATACAGGCAAGATGTTTCTCCTGGTTGGAGAACTTAAAACCAGACCCCAATTTAAAATTTAAGGGGTTTCATTTAGGACTAAGGTGAGGAGAATTTATTTTATTCAGGGTTATGAGTCTTTGGAATTCCCTACACCTGAGGACTGTGGAAACTTGGCCTCTGAGTAAGTTTAAAGGAGAGCTTGATAAATTTTTGATTACCAACAGCACAAAGGATTATGGGAATGTCACGGATAAAAGGCGTTGAAGTGTTCCATCAGATATGATTGTATTGAATGGTGGAGCAGACTTGATTGGCTGAATGGCCTACACCTGTTCCTTCACTTCCGTATTTTCAGGTCAGGAAGATACCTTTAGTATTTCTAATTTACGTTCAATGATTTGGATTTTTTTTAATCAAGTCCATGTGACTAATCACATCTGAAGGGAATGCTCAATATGGATGAAATTGTAAAGTGTGTGGGGGGAGAACTGACAAATTTATTGCCAATAAGTGTGGGAGAACTGACAGAAATTCATTGCCAAAAAGTGTAAATATGTAGGCAAGAGGGAACGTGTCAAACATTCTCCACATACAGTGCAGGAGTAGTTTAAAATTAAGTAAGAGACCAATGAGTTTTATGACTTAATGCTCTGAGGCTTAAATCTAATATAATATTGTTATGTAGCTGAAACAATAGGATGTAATTTGTAGATGTGCTCAACTTGTACAAACATCTAGAATGTAATTGTAGAGCCTATTTGACAAGACATAAGCAAAATATTTGAATGGAGCAATGGTACGTAAATGTCACTATTAATCTTGCATATCCTTCGGTGTTATACTTCAGTACCGTTACTTGTGAAGATAAAGTTGAAAGCTGTTGGAATGATCGATGTAATGCTATCCATGGTGCCAAAAAGTGGTCCAACAAGGGAGGTGCAGAATGGCAAGGATGTTGTCATGGACGATTTGATTTGTTAAGTAGATAGAACCCTCTAGAGAAAAAAAGTATATGACTAACATGAAAACAAAAATTAAATCTGTCTAAATTGACGCCAAGGATTTGGATAACATTGATTACAAATACCCAAGTCTAGATGAGGTGCATCCCAGGCTGTTGTGGGGGACAAGGGAGAAAATTACAGGATCCTGACCCAAATTTCTTTAAAAGCTGTCCTCCACAGGGAAGGTGCCAGAGAACAGCTAATGTGGTTCCACTTTGAGAATGGTGGTAGTGATAGACCAGGAACTATAGACCAGTGCATCTAACATCAGTGGTAGGGAAACTATTGGAGAAAATAGTGAATGAGAAAATTCAATTCCATTTAGAGAGGCAAGATTTGATCAGGGATAGTCAGCATGGCTTTGTCAGGGGAAGTCATACCTCACAAATCTAGTGGAAATTTTCAAGGAGCTGATCGAGTGTTTGGATGGGCAGTTGATGTAGTTTGTGTGGATTTCAGCAAGACCTTTGACAAGGTCCCACGTGGGAAATTGATAAAGAAAGTAAAAGCTTAAAGTTTTTGAGAAGATTTGTAGCTTGAGTTGTGGATGAGGTTGTAAACATGCTTCCCGAGCCATTGGGTTTGGTTGCAAATGTTTTGCCACCCTGCTTGGTAACATCGTCAACGCGCTTCCAGTGAAGCTTCGGTGTTTTGTCCTGCTTGATATTTATATGCCTCGGTTTTCTGGGGTTGTTGGTATTATTTCCGGTTTTGTTTCTTGGTGGTTTGTACATAGGGTCTAATTCAATGCGTTCGTTGATGGAGTTCCGGTTGGAATATCAGGCTTCCAGGAATTCCCTGGCATGTCTGTTTGGCTTGTGCGATTATGGATTTGTTGTCCCAGTAGAATTCGCATGTCTCGTTGTCTGTATGCAGTGAGACAAGTGAGAACTGGTCGTGTCTCATGGTGGTTAGTTGATGTTCACTTATCCATACAGTCAGTTTACTTCTGGTTCTTGGGGTGCTTGTCCACAGATACACGAAAGTGGCAGGACAGGTTAATAGAGTGGTTAAGAAGGCCTATGGAATACTTGCCTCTGTCAGTCATGACATAGATTATAAGAGTAGGGAGATTATCTTGGAACCATACAGAACTTTGGGAAGGTCACAGCTAGATTTCTGTGCCCGGTTCTGGTCATCACATTACAGGAAGGATGTAATTGCACCAATGCAAAGCAGGTTTGCCAGGATCGTGACTGGAATGGAGCATTTCGGCTATAAAGAGAGGCTGAATAAGCTCAGATTGTTTTCTTTGGAGCAGAGAAAACAAGGAGGGGATCTGATTAAGGCATATAAGATCATGAGGGTCACGGACAGGGTGAATGGAAAGCTTCTGTTCCCCTTAGTAAAGGATCAATAACCAGGGGCCTTAATCTTAAGATGAAAGGGAAGAGATTTAGGGGAGATTTGAGGGGGGAAACATGGTTCACTCAGAGGGTGGAAGGAATCTGGAGTGCGCTGCCTGGGAGGTAGGAAACCTTGGATAACAAGGTGTAGAGCTGGATGAACACAGCAGGCCAAGCAGCATCAGAGGAGCAGGAAGGCTGACTTTTCGGGATGAGGACTTAAAGTGTCATAACATTCAAGACTATGGGCCTAGTGCAGGAAAGTCGGACTGGTTTAGGTAGTATATTTTTGGCAGTACAAGCTGATCCAACTTGATGGGCCAAAGGGCCTCCTTTGTACTCTGATTCAGTGGTACTAAATGGAAGGAACTGGAGCAAGAAATAGGTAAACAAATTCATTATTCCATATCTTTTACTCAATTTATTATTTTAAATGAAATCAAATACCCGAAAGAAGGGATGTAGGAGGAAGGAATGAAGTTTTCTACTGCATGTTCTGTATTCTCTTATGCAGAATGTAAAAAGCTAAACAAAAGAAGAAATAGGAATTGAGTCAGAGCAGATGGTTAAAATGAGAATAGAGGAACATATCGTCAATAGTGATCATAACAGAAACATCCAAAGTAATCAGCACAATGCAAGACAAAGATCAAAGTAATAGATTTGAGGAATAAAGCTAATTTTGAGGGAACTAGAATGGAGCTAGCAGAGATATGCTGTGAGAAAAAAAAATCTAGTGTTAGAACAGCACTGGGAAAAATACTAAAATGATCAGTCGAGTTTAAGAGAAATGTATTGTACTACAGACACGAGTAATGAAAAATTGTGGATGAATGAGATAATGATAGTAAAGGAAAATATGTTGCTTTCTTGAACCACTATAGTCCATGTTGTGTAGATGCACCCACAGTGCTATTAGGGAGCTATTCCCAAGGTTTATAGCCTAGTGACATAAGAATAGTAGTATAGTTTGAAGCCAGCTAGATGTTTGGTTGGAAGGGAACTTGCGAATGGTGGAGTTCGCATGAATCTGCTGTTTTCCTTCTAGGTGGTAGAAGTGACATGTTTGAAAGATGCCATCAACGGAGCCTTAGTGAGCTGCTGCAGTTTATCTTATAAATGTTGTACACAGCCACCACTCTGTGTGGCAAAAGAGGAAGCTAAAAGTGGTGGATGGGTGCCGATCAAGCAGATTGCTTTGTTCTGCCTTTTGAGTTGTATTGTAGTTGCACTCATTCAGGCAAGTGGAGTATTTTCTGTCATAATGTTGGCTTGTGCCTGGTAGATGGTTGGGAGAAAGAAGTGAGTTAATTGCCTCAGAGTTCCCAGCCTCTGATATGCTCTTAGTCATAGAGATCTACAGTACAGAAAAAGGCCCTTTGGCCCATCATGCCACTACTGGTCAGAAACAACCACCACCTAACTATTCTAATCCCAGTTTCCAGCACCTGGCCCATAGCCTTGTATGCCTTAGCATCACAGCTGCACATCTGAATACTTCTTAAGTAGTATGAGGGTTTGTGCCTACCTTCCTTACAGGTAATGAGTTTCAGTTTCCCACCACCCTCTTCCTCACCTGTCCTCTAAACCTTCTGCCACTTATTTTAAATGAATCCTGCTGGTCATTGATCCTCCTAAGGAAAAATAGTTTCTTCCTGTCTGCTTGATCTATGCCCCTCATAATTTAGCCACACTAGTCTCAGTATTTATATAGCTAGTTCAGTTTCTGGGCATGGTAACCTCAGGATTTTGATAGGGGATTGGTCAATGGTGATGTCAAAGGGACAACAGTTAGATTCTCTTCTTGTTTGAGATCGTCATTGCTTGACACTTGTGTGGCACAGAAGTTACTTGCCACTAATTGGCCTGAGCCTTAACTCTGACTGGATCTGACTGTATATGGCGTACTTCAGTTTCTGAGAAGTCGCAAATGGTGCTGAACGTTGTGCAATCATCAACAAGTTCACTTTATGATGAAGAGAGGGACATTGAAGGAGCTGAAGATGGTCAGGCCAAGGACACTACCCTGAGTGACTTGTCCTGGAACTGAGATGATTTGCCTCCAGCAACCACAACCAACTTCCTTTATTAGGTTAGATTCCAACCAGCAGAAAATTTTCCCCCTGATTTTCGTTTGACTCCAGTTTTGAAGGCATAATACTTAATGTACTCTGTTGATTGCTGCTTTGATTTTAAGGCCGGTCACTCTCCCAATATTTCTGAAGTTCACATCTTTTGTTAATGTTTGAACTAAGGCTTAAGACTTGTGCAGCTTAAATGTTATTTGCCACAAATCAGCCCAAACCAGGTCAGGAGGTGAGTGGGCCTGATGGAGCCCAAAGTGAGTGTCAGTGAACAGGTTAGGTTAGCTCAGTTGGCTGAATAGCTTGTTTGTGATGCAGAGCGATGCCAACAGCATGGGTTCAGTTCCCACACTGGCTGAGGTTACGATGAAGGACTCTCTTTCTCGACGTTGCCCCTCACCTGAGGGATGATGACCCTCTGGTTAAATGTCCACCAGTTGTCTCTCTCTAATGATACAGAAACCCTATGGTCCGGTAAGACTCTGCTGTCCTTACCTTTCCTTACCTTTATTGCAGAACAAGTGCTGCCTGACAGAACTGTTGATGACCTCTTCTATCACTTTACTGATAATCGAGTGTAGACTGTGGCAGAAATTGGTCAGATTGGATTTGTCTTGCTTTTTGATGAGGACCTACCTCGGCAGTTTTCCATTCTGCCAAGTAGATGCCAGTGTTGTCGCTGCTGCATCAGCTTGGACTGCTTTGAATGAGAGTTGCTGCACATGATCGCATGCTGTTTGTGTCTGATTGCTACAACTCAGGACAAATTGTATTAAAGCTGTAGTCATTGATTGTGATATTTTGGGAAATTCTGCTGGCATGGAAGTAGATCTTTTCTTTAGCAAATCTGCAATGACTAACCAACTCCTTTAAAACAAAGCTGTCAATATTTCAAGATATCTAAGTATAGCTTGTGAAACAAATAATTGCGCTTATCGTGGAATGAGACTTGCTGTAGTTTAAATTGTAGATATACTTTTCATACAATGGAATACTTCACTTCATGTGGAAGTCGGCAGGAAGTTGTGAACATTGGAAAAAAAAGATTAATTATCTGGGATTTGTTATCTTGACTCATTTTGGTTTGGTGTATTTTGGAGAGTTTTTCTTTCAGAGCAAGCCAAAAGTAGTTCATCCATAGTTGCAGGTATTTTCAACTTGTAATATAAGAATTGATTGGATTTCAACAGAATTTTCATTTGTCAGCAAGGTACATTTCATACAAAATATACTTTGAAGCTAGCGTTCGTTGTGTTTTGTTCATTAGATTATTTAAAAAACTCAATACAAAGGTGACTATGATTCTGAAAAATCTTAGATGTACAATCTCCATAATAACTATTTTAAAATTACTCGATGCGTTATTTCAATATCAATTAGGGTATTTTGTCAAAGGAAGTATATTTAAGCATGTGTAGCTTAAAAATGCAATAAAACTTGACCAATGAAACTCAACAACCAGGGAAGTTCAGCAGACTTGACAGACATCTGTACCTGTTATTGAGCCAGTGGCTGTTTTGCTAATGTGCACTAATAAAGTTAAAGTGCTGATCCAACCAAAACTTGATGACTATAAATCTTTACTTCATTCAGATGGAGAATTTCTGAAGACATCATGGAGAGTGACAGTGCAAGCAGCCACGTGGATTACCTTTATGGTGACCTGTTGCAACAGGACAGTTTTGGTAAGAAACGACATAAATTCTTAATGCCAGTGTGTGACAAACTTAAACTGTTGAGCATATGGCTGCAATTTTAGCACAAGTACCCTGTCTGTGATCTCCAGTTTTCATTGTATCAATCTCAGTTACTTGCAGCAGTGTGGTCTCCAGATGCAATTTGATGTGGAAAGTTGCCTATATCCATTATGGCCAATACTAGTGTTTCTATACAGGAACACAGGTAGGGCATTCAACACTTGCTCCATTCAGTAAGATCATGGCTGATCTGTAGGCAAATTCCATGTACCTGCCTTCAGCCCATAATCCATTAAATTTTTAAGTAAAAGGTATTATCTACCTCAGATTTAAAATTAACAACTGATTTTACAACCACTGCCATTTGTGGAACAAATTTCTAACTTTCTGCCACTCTGTGTGTAGAAGTGTTTCCTAATATCTCTCCTAATTCTCGGACTATGCCACTAATTCAACACTGCCCAACCAGTAGAAATAGTTATCTTTATCTACTATGTCTTTTCCTGTTATCATCTTGAAGAATTCAATGAGATCACCCCTTAACATTCTAAATCCTGCAGCCTTCCTCAAAATATCGTGAAGGGTGACTGTTAGTTATTTTCTGGTCTTAATGTCTAAGTATAATCCTCAGCTCACTCAGAATCTCACAATGGGAGATCTTCTAATGATAAGATCTGAAATGCAGTGCAGCATGTTAACCCTAAAGCATGTAAAGAAATGATCAATAGTTCAAGAAGACACACAAATCCCAAATAGTGTTGAATAAAATTCTTATGATGTGGTAGCAAAAGTAGATAGATAATATTTGCAATTTAAACTGTAGCTGTACCATTGGTTCTACTGTGTGGGGAAAATATACATAAACTCACAAAGATAGATGTGTGTTGTGAAGACAGATGATGTTTTCTTGGTGTGGGTGGGTAAAAAAGATGGTGAGGCTGTGCATCCCCAGAAATTTGTTTCCTTTTGTGCTTTTTGGTGTTTTCCCAGCTTTCTGAAGCCCACACTAAATATAAACAAGGATTTAACTTTTGTTGGTTCTTACTAAAAATAATTTTGCTAGTTGGATATTGATTATTTTTCTTTACACCATAAAATGTCTTGTACTTATTTTGTGGTGAATTAGAGTTTTGTGTTGTACAATGAAAGTTGTTAGGGTTGCTCATTTAATTCAAATAATCCAAGTTCCATTTATTGTGTTAATGGTATACAAATAGTTGTTGTACAGCACTTACTCAAGTTTAGCGTTGGGCAACGTGCTAAATAATTCCGAGTGTATAATGAGTTACGCTGATTACCAATTTAGAATTGTCCCTCGACTTGCAGTGTGCTACTCTTATGCATACTGTAAGCTGACTATATTAATACATATTCCCATATACTTTGCAGGCACACTGCATCAGTTTCAACTCAACAAAACAAGTGACTTCATTCTCTGGTCTGGGGACTGTCCTGAGACATAGATCAATCAATCAACCTGCTGGGTTTAACATTTTACAAAGCTTGGCAGTTAACTGTCAGTCATCGTCTAACTGGTGCATTCTCCATGGCATTGCCTCTACAATCAGAGTCCACTTGCCAACCAATCAGCACTCCCCTCATACCATATAATTGCTATATTCCCTTGCACTGGTGTTTCTTGTGAATTGTCCGAATGAGTGACAAAATGTCTTTTTCAGCAGTGGTGCTTCATGGATCAAATTTCATGTCCAATATTCTGAGTACATCGTAAATGCGTTTTCTTATACTTAATTGTTATTCTCTAAACATTTTATAGTTGGGAATATAGAACAAAGATGTACCAATTTGAGTTAATTGTTAATTTACTGGTACTGGGAAGGTGGACTGGGCTTAAGGGCCTTCAATTCAGCTGCTTTGGGGAAGCTTTAGCAGAACTGACCTGGGCTTTTGGAGTTTGGCAACATATATTGGGGTGGGGGGTGGTTGAAGGAGGGTGCTGGTTTGTCACCAGAGAGGACGTGGATCTGATGTGAGGTGATGGTTGTTATCACAAGTCTGAGCACTAGTTTGTGCACGCTTCCTCAATTTATAATGTATAGTTTGGTATTTTACAATTAGTTCTGGGAAATTTATTTGAAACCAAAATACTGTGGGTGCTGGAAATCTGAAATCAAATCACAAAATACTGGTAATACTCCGCAAGTCTGGCAGCATGAATGTGGAGAGAGAATGGAGTTAATATTTCTGACCTTTGATCAGAATGGAAGAAAGTTTGGAAATGTAACAGGTTTTGAACAAATGAACAAGCGAGAAGGTGGGAAGATAAACCAAAGAGCGGTCTTACGGTAGGCATGGAGAGGCAGGAGAGCTAAAATTATGAAAGGTTTCATGGTGCCCACTTCCATACCCCTCTTTCTGGTGCACTGATGCTGTTAACTACCCACCCTAATGTTGAACATCATGTCAACCTTGGCCTTCACAAAATCAATCTCTGACTCTTCGCTTCCTTGCCTTGCCTATTCTGGCTCTGTTTCTTTTGTTAGGCTATCAACTAAAAAAAAAGTTATTTTCTAAATCAATTTGTTCAGAAATATTATTACACGCCCCTGGAACAGGTGAGACTGTAAATATTGACTGTAGATCCATTGACTCCCTATTTCTATGTTTCCTTCTCCCTGTTTCCTTTTAGGATGCTGTTCCATCCTCAAGTCTGTCCATCTCCATTGCATTTTTTTTTCAGACAATGTAAACATCCCTACTTGTGCTTTGAATATGTGTTTCTTTTTCCTGAATGGTGGATTCTCTTCTCCCTGCCTCCGGTGTGATCAGTGGGGTCCTCCACCATGTCTTCTCTGTTTCACCATCTTCCCACCCTTACCTTTTCCCCACCCTCCCAATACCACAGTAGGGATTCTGTGTTTTTAAATTTTTAACCCCACCAAGCTACACGTTAGTGGATAATCCTGTAGAGTGAATGCTGCAATCCTCCTTTTTCTGCTTTAGCATTCTGAAAGGATCATTCAATCCAACTAACCTTGGTCCACTGCTCAGTCACCCCCAGCATTCTTCCATTTCCTAAGGCATCTCCCAGTGCAAGCACAGTTGAATAAACCAATTACCCTTTTAGCCCCTTTAATATTGAAAGTTCTGTTCACGTCTCCCAATTCCACTCTCTTTCACTTTGTACCAAGGAATCTGCTGTTATTTAAACTAGTCTGCATTTTGCCCTTTTATCCATCCTTCCACACTCCCCCTGTGAATTTCCAACTATTTCCCTGTTCTGATGAAACACCCTGGGACTAAAATTTAGTTCTATTTCTTTGCACAAATGCTGCCTGACCTGAGCATTTTTCTGTTTTTCTTTATGAAGATATGTATGTTTGTCTGTCTGTCGCATTGTATGTTTTTTCCATCCCCACTGTCTTTCTGTCTCTTAGCAGCTCTCTCTCACTTTTGCCTTGCTTGTTATGTTCTTCCCTCTGATAACTGAGCAGTTTGTTCTTTTTTGCATTTCATTTCTTGTATGACAACTACCCACATGGTTCCAGGGCTACAAAGTAATGAGTTCAATTTCAGTTTTCTCATTTGTGTGCTTTTAATCATTTTTGAAGTATTTGTTGGCTTTCTCTTTGTGCATATTGTAGTTTCCCCAGTGAAGACTGACAATGAAAACTCTGTAGATATCTATGATGGCCTGGACACAGACTATCAAGGAGGTGAACAGTCTGCATCACGTATGTTGAAAATAGTAACATTCACTATCTTTCAAAACATTTCAATGCTTACAGGTCGTAGTGTTGATGCAAAAAATGCCGTCCAACCCCCCACCCCCACTGGTTTTTACAGCTGCATGCTGAGAGAATGGCTTCTTATTTTGGCTGTGCTTAAACATTAGGGAAAAAGGCCAGCGTATTTCAGTGCAGTAGATTACTATCACTCATAAATTTGGATACTTCTGTCACACTATGCATAATGTATATATCTGGGCCATGAATCAATAAACTAAGTCTTAAAATAATAGCACTTCTCAAGTGCCACAGGTGGTCATCTACTTCATGTTTGAGTTAGAATTTGCAGTATGCACTTCCACCTTACAAACTGTGTAAGTGATTAGTTCGAAGGTGTTTTAAAAGAATCTATTAGCAACATATATGTTAATGGTAGTTTGACTTGGCTGCAATGAATTGAGAACAAATGGATCTCGATACCACTACAGTTCCAAGGAAGACTGCAATCAGCAACCTGTCCCCCTCTACTGGTCCTGTGTTGTCAAGGACAGATAGCCTTTAACGTCAGCGTTAAATATAGTGCAGGTCTTGATGTAGACATCATCAAAGTAGAATAGGTATAAGCACAAGGCAATATAATAAGTTTTCAGCATTTGGAGATTAATGAAATTTCGAAAAATGTTGGTCATCAACTTCTGGCCATCAATCCTCTAAGTTTCTTCCAAATATCAGCTCTGAGATTTTTTAGACAGAACCCATTTTTTGAAGAGCTTCCACTCTTTCTCACCCCTTTTATTTATTGTGTAGAAAGAATGTTTCTCATAAAATAGCTTATAAACCTCAAGAAACGAGTGAACAGCAAAGTGTGAAGAAAGTAAAAATAACCACACTAATTAATTGTACTTTGGTGTGAATTGATTCAAAAAAGTGGAAGTGCTTGGAGAATGATGAGTAGATTTCAGCCTTCCAAATAGGGAGTTTTGTGAAATCTTCTGAGATGGACCAAAGGGAAAATAACAAATACTGTGGAGGGGAATGGCAAAGAGAAATGTTGGGTGAAAGGGAGGAGCAGAATTCAAAGTAATTCCTACATGCTGTCATTAGCTGAAGAAATTGGTCCTGCAAAACTTCCAAATACAAGTTCTAACAATAATGTAATACTGAAACCAAAGCAAGTAGGAAGGGAGAGGAGACTATAAACTGAGTCTTCAGAGGAGTGGGACAGTAATCGTTGGTGCTGTTTTATGTTATTTGTGAGACTTATCTGGACCACTAATTAATTGAGATGCAGCTGATAAATTGTGTTTGATTATGCATTTCACATGCCCATTCTGATGCATTTACAGTCTGTTGATATGGTTACATTTCTTGTGTTCTGTCTTGTACAAAAACCTAGGAAAGAAGCTAACAGATATCAATTTACATTGTCATTATTGTACAAGATAAAATTTAATAAAGGTTCAATAAAACCCATAAACCAATATAAAGCCCATAAAATCTCTTTAAGCACTAACTACTTGTGAGGACAGTTGCTGGAAATTGTTATTGCACTATGGAGTCTGCATTAGTAATGCACAAGTTTCTTTTTTTTGTAATCCTCGTGTGGCAGAGCGTGCAGTTGGTTTTGTAGGTTGATAACTTGCAAATCAATACCTGGTACTAACCATAAGCTTGAGCCAGTGGCTGTATTTTTGCCTTCAGTCTTGAGTTCATTGCTTTGGGAATTGAGTGTATGATTTGGGCTAGCACCTGGATCCAATATAGAGGGAGAACATTGCTCGTAGACCTTTGTTTTGTTTTATTTTGAACCCTAATGCTTCCTAAATGTTCGGGTGTGTAAATAGGATACCCTATCTCAAGTCAAAGGGGACCGAAACATCCATATGGTGTCCTGGCCCATATTTTTCTTTCAACTGCCATCAAGATTTCACCTATTTAATTTGCTGGTAATAAGACTCTGCACTGAAAATGACAGCTGTGTATCCTTCTGAAGCAACATTGATAATGCTTCAGAAGTGATATATTGTCTGTCAAATGCTTTGGGATTTCCTGAGGCCATGAAAGACACTATTCAAATACAAGTTCTTTTCTTCTAATCTTGACTTAACAGTGTAAGTACAGAGTACTTGCCTCTTCTACTTGCATGCTATCTGAAGGTCAAATTTAAAGGAAAATTTCTGGAGGCTTAGCATCAGTTAGATTTATATTTATAGATGTCTGTTATGCCTTGAAGATCTTTTGAAAAGAAAATAACCTTTTTATTCCTGTAATTGATCTATGAATTTGTTATGAAGTTACATTTTTATTGCAGTTGACACTACAGGAAAGGGTAAATCTGCTAAAGATTGTTTTGATCTATATGAGGAGATCCTCACTGAAGAGAGAACTGCAAACGAAATCTCATTGAAAGAGGTACATGTTTGGTTATAGCACCATTTGATCTGGATAAGGCCACCTTTTGAAATAAGCAAAGGCAGATTGGCGATGTAAAAAGATCAATTGGTCTATAAAGCCTATCCCTTGCTGCCACCTTCCAAATGCTACTTGGCTGCTAAATGTACAAATAACACTAACAAAGTCTTCTGGCAGCATCTGTGGAGGAGAAAACAGAGTTAACGTTTCGGGTCC